>NW_027361727.1:14840000-15227500 GCF_039654945.1 Dendrobates tinctorius | reverse complement strand
TCTGGTCAAAAGTAGTAGACAACCCCTTTAAAGGGAATATGTCACCCCATTTTTGGCCTATAAGATGCGGCCAACGCCATCGGGCTTATCTACAGCATTCTGTAATGCTGTAGATAAGCCCCCGATGTAACCTGAAAGAGAAGAAAAGCAAGTTAGATTATACTCACCAGAGGGCGGGTGCGGTCCGGCGCCTCCCATCATCTAGCGATGTTGTCCTCCTTCTTACTTCTGCCGTGGCTCCTGCGCAGGTGTACTTTATCTTTCCTGTTGAGGGCAGAATAAAGTACTGCAGTGCGCAGGTGCCGGGAAAGGTCAGAGAGGTCCGGTGCCTGCGCACTGCAGCACTATACTCTGCCCTCAACAGGACAGATAAAGTACGCCTGCGCCGGAGCCACGGCAGAAGTAAGAAGGAGGACGGCATCGTATGAAGATGGGAGGCGCCAGACCGGACCGCGACACCAATCAGACCGGACGCCCGGGTGAGTATAATCTAACTCACTTTTCTTCTCTTTCAGGTTACATCCGGGGCTTATCTGCAGCATTACAGAATGCTGTAGATAAGCCCCTGATGGCGGTGGCCACAGCTCATAGGCCAAAAATGGGGTGACAGATTCTCTTTAAGTTTTTCTTTATGTAAAAAAATATACATTGGATCATTAAGGTATTTGATTGTAACACACTGTCCTGATAACACTATCTGCTTGTCTTAGCATTGCTTTATTGCAAGAATAACTCTAAATTTTATTTGGATGCTATGATCACAAATGATGGATGTTTTATTTCTAAGCTCATTCTTCACACTGTATTTATTTGTAGACGGTATCTATGCACAATAGCATATATTCGCCTACCTGCTTAACCTGGCACATCTCATCCTATGCCTCACTGGCCCGGACAAATTATATTTCAAGCAAAAATTCATAAAAAGAGCAAACAAGAACATCAAGATCTCATAAAATCATGATTATGTGTATGTATCACACTGTCATGTCTTAATAACACATTGTAACAGCTGATTAAAAAAATGTCATTTCAACGTCGCAGGTTTACAAACTCAGTATACTCCAGTTACATAGTATGGTTGAAAGAAAATCCAGTCCATTGAGCTCATCCGAGGGATGGGAGACGATAAAGGGAAGGTGTAGAGATCCATCCATAATGTATGAAGATCACATTATTCCTCTTGATCCCAAGAGTTGAGCTTTTCAATCAATATTTAGACCAATTTTATACATTTACTTAATTAATTATTTTTTCCTAAAAAAGCATAAGAGGCTTTTTCTTTGAAACCATCGATGGTTTCCACTGTGACAAGTTCCTGAGGCCAACTGTTCCACAGATTAATAGTTCACTTTAATGGTGATATCACAGTACATGGAAATAAAGAATCCTCGATGGTATAGAATGAAGGTTTTTATTACACCAACGCGTTTCAGCACCGGACTGATCAAAAAATAACAAATGTCATTGTTAGGGTTGCGGATCGCACTAAATATAAATTATGAGAAAGCGCGATCGCAACCCGGGGTCCATCGTGTGGTGATGGAGAAACCAAAGTTAATAAACAATGGTGGAGCGATGCTGTGTGCAAGCACCGTAAACACATGGAGTTAAAAGTCACTCCGTGTGGACAAAATGCAAAGTACCTGCTCGATTGCTCCACAGAGCGGTACAATAACAGAGAGCACTCGTAGCTATAACCTGTTAGACGACACAGGAGTATAGTGGTAATAACACTAGTTTTGGTCCCTATCACTCCCCCCAGGGTAGTCCAGGCTGGTGGTTGTGCAACTGCACATGTGACTTAGGACGGCTGGAGTCATATGCTGAGCCAAGCAGGAGTTCCCACCCTACACTGCCTGCCTAGACACCCAATCGCCATGCTAGAAGCGGCACACGTGCACACAGAGTGGTAACGTATCCTGTTAGGCGTCGGGTTTCTGCGTCTGCTCTGCAGGAATCCAGAGCCTCACATTCTGCGGTCTCCTGCTGTCTATCTACTGCAGAGCAGATTACTTTGCAGCAGACCGCTCCAGAGACTAAGTCCCTCTGTGCTCCTACTGGGCATGCTCACGAGACGATCTCCCATTGGAGATCGGGAGACATATGTTCAGGTCCTGTTTCTGATCTCATTGGTCCATCTCGGAGATCTGGAAGGTCCCGCACGGCTATAAAAAGCACGCATGACCGTTCGGCCATGCGCTAGTATAAGCTATACTTGCTAGATGTGTGAATGGTGACAGATGTATGGTTCTGGTGACTGACTCATTTCAAACCCCCTTCCCTTTGATATTACGCTTGTGTGAATAGTGACGGATGTATGGTTCTGGTGACTGACTCATTTGAAACCCCCTTCCCTCTGATATTACGCATGTGGATAGGGAATTAGTTCAGCAGTCAGCGCCAGTCAGTGGCAAGCCTTAGTCCACTGTGCACACCGCACCTCTACGCTAGCGTCCGACATTGCGCTTGCTTTCTAGCTTTGTTGTCGAGCGACAGTGTCCTACGCCGCGCTGCAGTTGCAGCCCTTCTTGGCGCTCGCAGTAGCGACGCCTTACACACGGTAGGTTTAGACGGACGCAGCTCCTCTGTCTTAGGTCTTGCTCCTGTGACCAGATACCGTATGTGCATTTACCTGAGGTCTGTGACACTAAGAGGCTCAATGTTTTCGTATGGTTATGTTGCGGCGCCTCTGTGTGTGAACAGAGCCCGCACTGGGCACTTCGGGTGAAGTTGAACCCGTGCACATTATACCGCCATATTGCTCGTCTGTCATTACCTAGCAGCGGAGTAACACCTACTGCACGGTGGACCCCGAGCGGCGAAGGCACTTTATTATTTATTTTTATTTAGTGCGTTCCGCCGTTCCTAACATTATACTAGTGCCAGGGTCTGGCTAGTAATGGCAGATCAGCAGCAACTCCTACAGTGCATTCACCAGCTAGAGGGCCGGTTGGCTACTCTTGAGAGCGTTATATCAGCGGCGAAGTCTTCGGAGGCTATAGTACCCTGACCAACCGGGTTAGTCGCATTACCCATAAGAAAGTGTTGTTAGGTTTGTTGAGTACCTGTGTGGACTGTTTGCTGTTAATACTTATTGGTTGCTCAATATAGCCCCAGCGGCCACAGTTTATAAAAGTTATTTCCACAAACCACACTCAGTCTCGTGTCTCGTCACTGCATCCTGCTAACCTGCTGTACCCTACACTCCATCACATGCATCCAAATACTCCACAGTGTGGCTGGCCAGTAAAGGTCTAAAAGAAGAAAAAATAATGACATAGCCCCCTTGTTCACCTGATCTGAACCCCATAGAGAACCTGCTGTCCCTCTTAAAATGTGAGATCTACAGGGAGGGAAAACAGTACACCTCTCCGAACAGTGTCTGGGAGGCTGTGGTGGCTGCTGCATGCAATGTTGATCGTAAACAGATCAAGCAACTGACAGAATCTATGGATGGAAGACTTTTGAGTGTCATCGTAAAGAAAGGTGGCTATATTGGTCACTGATTTTTTTTTAGTTTTGTTTTTGAATGTCAGAAATGTTTATTTCTACATTTTGTGCTATATTGATTTACCTGGTGAAAATAAACAAGTGAGATGGGTATACTGTGTATTTGTTTTTTCTTAAGTTGCCTAATAATTCTGCACTGTAATAGTTACCTGCACAAACAGGTATCCTCCTAAGATAGCCAAATCTAAAAAAAAAATCCCACTCCAACTTCCCAAAATATTAAGCTTTGATATCTGTGAGTCTTTTGGGTTGATTGAGAACATAGTTGTTATTCAATAATAAAAAGAATCCTCTCAAATACAATTTGCCTAATAATTCTGCACACGGTGTATATATTCTCTCAGTGACTGAGATAGCAGAAGGGAGGAGAGTAAAGGTTCCCGTCACACTAAGCGATATCGCTAGCAATATCGCTATAACATCACTGGTTTTGTGATGTAGCAGCGATATTGCTAGCGATATCGCTATGTCTTATACTTACCTCCGACCGACTCCCCGCTTCTCATCGTTGATTGCGCGAGAACGGCCTGGGCCGTTTATCGTCGGCCGCTTCCTGCTGTGGCGATGAGCGACGCGTGGACGCGGGCGGGAGGACGTCTTCATCGCCTCGTCTGACAGGTAAGTAGCGACCACCGACCTGCCCTGACCTGCCTGTGTGGCAGCTCACTAGCGACGCACCAGCGATCCTGACCGGGTCATATCGTTGTCAGGATCGCTGGTGCATCGCTAAGTGTGACAATACCTTTAGTCTTACAGATGTGCAGTGGAGAAGAGAGAAAGTATCTTAGGGAAGGCATAAAAACAAGACATAGATTAGCAGGAAGGGACATGGAAAGGATAAAATTGTATTCGTGTCAAAGGCATCCATAGCCTTTAACACGTTCAGTATCTTGATGAAACGCTGTTGTTGCCAGACGTGGGCTGGTATCACTATGTAGACAGCAGGGGATCTGACAAAGACCCCCAGATAGAGCACAGAGGTAGAATGCAAAAACTGGTGACTGCATATTTCTATGGCTAGGAACAATATATTGTCATAGATAAATGTTTTATGCCATTTTATTATTCAATGGAAAAAGTAAACAACTTAGGCAGAAATTTA
The DNA here is from genome assembly GCF_039654945.1 of Dendrobates tinctorius. Taxonomy (NCBI): domain Eukaryota; kingdom Metazoa; phylum Chordata; class Amphibia; order Anura; family Dendrobatidae; genus Dendrobates; species Dendrobates tinctorius. Next base: position 15,222,885 of record NW_027361727.1, on the reverse strand, counting down.
CAAGCAAAAAAAAAAAAAAATCACAATACTGTTGCTTTGTGCATAATTTCAGCTATCACCAGGGTGTGAACTTCTGGAAATATTACAGGCTTCTATTGAATGTTTGCTCCAATGTTATGTGAAAGCTTTCTTTACATAAAAGAAATGGGAAGAATGTTGTTGCCCGTCGTCACTGGCGCTTCTAACTAGTAAATCTTTGCTAGAAATTATTACTGTTTTTATTAAATCACAAACCTACTTAAATTGAAGCGTGTGATCATGTAACTCACAGCCGTCCTCTAACTCATGGACCCGCCGGTTTGGTGGATATTGGGTTAGGGATGAAAATGTAGTTATGAACGCACTGTAAAGTGAAGCCTATGGCGAGAGCATCTCTGGGAGTGAACCAATGGAGAAATAACGGGGAAGATTTTTAAAAGCTGTCAAAAAGAAAAACGCTCTTTGTCGCCCATCATTCAGCAACCATCATAAAGCAGCTTTCGTTCTATTGCAGCACAGAGCAACAGCACAGGTGTCACAGGTAATGAAAGAGTGGTCAGACTAGCCGAAGTCAGCAACTGTCAGGAGCAGAAGTACAAAGGAAGACAGCAAGTGCGTAGTCAGGGACGAGCGAGAAGTCAGGACCTACCAGGAACGGGGTATCAGAAACATAAGACGTAATCCGTTGTCAGGGTACAAGCCAGAGGGTCAAAAGCCAGTCGGAAAGCGTGGTATCAAAAATGGAAAGGCTAGAAGCAGAGTCCAGAGATCAAGCCAAGTCATACAAGTCCAGGAAATCAGGGGGCAGAAGGAACACTTAAGGAATACAGGTCAGAGGCACTAGCTTGGAAGCTTGCAGTATGGCTGATGCTGGCCCGCAGGCTGCAGAGAACTGAAATAGCACAGCCAGCTCCAGAACGAGGCAGAGGGGATTAACCCCCGCATGACCAGTCCAAAGAGAAGACAGCAGAAAACAAACTCTGGACTGGATCATGACAGGTGCCCTTTTTCGGTCTGTGTCCACCATTGGTATATCCTTTTGGGGTTAGAATTGTTACAATGATGATGTTTTAAAAGGGTTTTCTGGTTTTGGAAAACTATTGTCCGCTAATTGATGTTTGTTTTAAATAAACAAACTGTGCTTGTCCAGGAACGTATATTATTATTATTATTATTTCTTCTGTGAGATATTGCACATATTTTATTTTTATTTTTATTATATTAGTTAAATGTTTGGCTCACTTCCAAACATGTATAATAATAATAATTAATATTATAACTAATAATAATAATATCATCACATAAATTATTATATATTATAGCATTCATATTAATTATTATATATTTAAATAATATATTTAATTTTTATTATTTATATAGCACCATTGGTTCCATGGTGCTGTACATGAGAAGGGGTTACATACAAATTACAGATATCACTTACAGTAAACAAACTAACAATGACAGACTGATACAGAGGGGAGAGGATCCTGCCCTTTCGGGCTTGGATGGTGGGGAAGGAGACAGTAGGTTGGTGGGTTGCAGCAGTTCCGGTGTTGGTTGAGGTGATATCTCCGGTAGTGGTGAGAGAAAAGGAGGTAGCGGGGTCACTGCAGGCTGTAGGCTTTCTTCAAGAGGAGGGTTTTCAGGCTCCGTCTGAAGGATCCAAATGTGGTTGATAGTCGGACTTGTTGGGGCAGAGAATTCAAGAGAACAGGGGCAATTCGGGAGAAGTCTTGGAGGCAGTTGGATGAGGAGCGAATAAGTGTGGAGGAGAGAAGGAGGTCTTGAGAGGACCGGAGATTACGTGAGGGAAGGTATCGGGAGATTAGTTCAGAGACTTATGGGGGAGACAGGTTATAGATGGCCTTGTAGGTCAGTATTAGTAATTTGAACTGGATACGCTGAGGGAATGGGAGCCAGTGAAGAGATTTGCAGAGGGGAGAAATGGAGGAGTAGCGAGGAGAGAGATGAATTAGTGGGGCAACAGAGTTAAGGATGGACTGGAGAGGTGCGAGGGTGTTAGCAGGGAGACCACAGAAAAGGATGTTGCAGTAGTCGAGGCGGGTGATGATGAGGGCGTGCACAAGCATTTTAGTAGATTGAGGGTTGAGGAAAGGACGGATTCTGGAAATATTTTTGAGCTGGAGGCGACAGGAGGTAGAAAGAGCTTGGATGTGCGTTTGAAGGACAGGGCAGAGTCAAAGGTTACTCCGAGGCAGCATACATCCGGTACTGGGGAAAGCGTGATGTCTTTAATTGTTATAGCTAGGTCGGGTAAGGAAGATCTGTGTGATGGAGGAAAGATGATGAGTTCAGATTTGTCCACATTGAGCTTGAGGAAGCGAGAGGAGAAGTTGGTTAAGGTTTATATAGATGCTGCTGCCAGAACATCAACTATGCTATCTCTAAGGTTTATTATGTGTGACAATGTATATCATATCTGGATAAGGGAACATGAGATCTGAAGTAAAATGTATGACGTGGAATGTGAGAGGCCTCAAATCCCCCCAAAAGAGAGTTAATTTTTTGTTTCCCAGATTAAGTGTCACCGCCCTCACGTTGTGAGCCGGCAGCTTCCCTCCTCTCACACATTATTATATTAATATATTATATTAAGTACATTATTATATTATTAATATAATAATTAATATGATAATATATATCTTATATTAATGTAATGATAAGAAATATTATTATATAATATCACATTCATTATTATTATATATGGTAGCATTAATATTAATTATTATTATATGTAAATATTATATTACATTAATCATATTAATATACATATATTACTATATTAATATTATAATACGTGTTAGTAATTTAATATATTTTATCCTATATTAATGTAATAATATTAATAATAATAAATATATAATAACACCTCTATTATTAATATACTGTATATTATATCAATAATATTAATTATTATTATATTTAAATAATATATTAAATGAATTATTATACTATTAATATCATCTATTAATATAAATATATTATATTAATAATATAATTAATATCAATAATATAATACACAATATCCTATATTAATATGATAATAATAAGAGTAATATTAGATCACATTGAAAATCTCTATAAAGGAATATGCTTGCAGTGTATACCCCAGTCCTGACTGGCAGATATTTAATAACTGTCTATAAATGGAGTATAATCCCTTGGGAAACATAACAGCGTGGGACTTTGCCAGGCTGGCTATAAAAGAAATATTAGTGTAAGATGAGATGTTCAGGACTCTTGTGTTCTACTTTTCACCCTTCCTTTTTAAGAACTTCAACAGTTGCTTCCATAGAGTGACTTGAACGTCTACATATTTTGTCCTAGAAATAAAAAAATCTAACTTTTTTTTAATTAAAACTCAACATGCAAAGTGATCCAAAACAGCAATTCTGCTATTTGAATATTTTTTTAATTTCTGCTTTCTCCCTATGGGATAAATATTAGAATATTTAATTAGTTTAGACAGTTTTACGCGCTATGATACCATGTATATCTTTTTTTTTTTTAGATTGTATTTACATTTTGGGAAAAAGGGGGGTGATGTGAACTGAATTTATTTATTTTTACTGGTCCCCCTATGGGGACCATCAGTAGGCCCCTGGGCTACCGAGAAAATGCCATTGGTGCCCTGCAGTCATGATGCAGGTGAACAGATGGGGGTCAGAAAGGACACCTTTCTCCATTTCTGTTATTAATCACCACTGTCACATTTGACAGAAGCATCCAAAACGTCAGGTTCCACAATTTACCATAGGAGCTTCCTTCCTCGCCCTCCCTGCGCAGTGACCTCTGCACAGGTTACAGAATTGCCTGGAACACTCTCCTATAGAAGTAAATGAGACACAGGCTGTCTATCGGTGTCTATGGTCACCTATGACCTTCACTGGTGTGTGGCGCACTTCAAGATCACCGTAATGCAACGTATGTCATCAAAGTTGTATCTAAAAAAAAAATCAATTGTAGTAATTGGTGACCCATTTGTGCATCTACATCTTGTAGGTTCTGGATAGTTACCATTTACTTGGAGCAATAGTTAAAAGTTTTAAAAACAGCTTTGTTTCACCTGTGTTACTTACTCAAAGTATACACAAATGTGCACAGAATGTTTTTTGGTCCTGCCTGGTGCGCCAGGGTGACATATAACCAGGCAAAAAGAGGTTAGCCAGGGTTTGAATGATAAAAAGTGCTACTAAATGTACCAATGTTCAAAAATAGTTCAGAAATAGCCTGCATCAACTTTTATCCTTCATTCTGGATAAATTCGAGGCTGTTGTTTATGTTTTTGCACCCCATAAATATAAATTAGATAATGTGACAACCCTGGGCCTTTACTTACCCATATTATATGGTTTAAAACTTTTACAGAAAATTATTGTTCTAAGCATTCATAGAATCATAGAATCATAGAATGGTAGAGTTGGAAGGGACGTCCTGGGCCATCTGGTCCAACCCCCTGCTCAAAGCAGGATTCGCTAAATCATCCCAGACAGATGTCTGTCCAGCCTCTGTTTGAAGACTTCCATTGAAGGAGAACTCACCACTTCTCGTGGCAGCTTGTTCCACTTATTGATCACTCTAACTATCAAAAAGTTTTTTCTAATATCTAATCTGTGTCTCCTCCCATTCAGTTTCATCCCATTGCTTCTAGTCTTTCCTTGTGCAAATGAGAATAAAGATGATCCTTCTACAATGTGACAGCCCTTTAGATATTTGTAGACAGCTATTAAGTCTCCTCTCAGTCTTCTCTTCTTCATGCTAAACATTCCCAAATCCTGCAACCTTTCCTCATAAGACAGGGTTTGCAGACCGGTCACCATTCTGGTCGCTCTTTTCTGAACTTGTTCTAGTTTGTTGATGTCTTTTTTAAAATGTGGTGCCCAAAACTGGACACAGTATTCCAGATGAGGTCTGACCAAAGAGTAGAGGGCAATAATGACTTCACGTGATCTAGACTGTGTGCTTCTGTTAATACATCCTAGAATTGCATTTGCCTTTTTTGCTGCTGCATCACACTGTTGACTCATATTCAGTCTGTGATCTATTAGTATACCCAAGTCTTTTTCACATGTGCTGTTGCTCAGCCCTATTCCTCCCATTCTGTATATGCTTTTTTCATTTTTATTGCCCAGATGTAGTACTTTGCATTTTTCCCTGTTAAAAACCATTCTGTTAGTTGCTGCCCACTTCTCCAGTTTATTTAAATCTTTTTGAATCCTCTCTCTCTCTCCTCTAGTATTAGCTATCCCTCCTAGCTTTGTGTCATCAGCAAATTTAATCAGTTTACCCTCAATTCCTTCATCTAAATCGTTGATAAAGATGTTGAACAATACAGGGCCCAGGACAGAGCCCTGTGGTACCCCACTTGAGACATTCTTCCAACTGGATGTGCAGCCATTTACGACCACTCTTTGGGTCCGATCACTAAGCCAGTTATGAATCCATCTAACAGTTGCCTTGTCCATTCCATACTTAGTCATTTTTTCAATAAGGATTGTGTGAGATACTTTGTCATTCGGAGAAAAAAAGGGAATGGACGGCACAACCACAGAAAATACAAAAGCTTTCCTTCTTCTTTACAGTTTATTACAACTAGAAAAGGTGCGTGACAATCAATAGTAGCAAAACAGGCAATCAGCAGTCAGAAGGCCGTATAACACGGATGTGGATCGCATCACAATGCTCGGACTGGCTGGCGGCTCTCCTGATCCAAATGTGACGGCTTGTGTTTCTATGCAGCTGTCATGTTCAGGAGAGCCGCCAGCCAGTCCGAGCATTGCAATGCGATCCTTGTTCCTCTAAACCTTCAGAATAAGGACTGCACTGGTCATAAAATAGTTGCTCGGATTCCTGATTAATGTACGTCCATTCTCCAACATTATTATATCTTTTTATAATAATTTTTGTTGCTGCTTTTTGCCACTCATTATTTTAATCTGAACAATAAACTTACATTTTTTTAGTGCTGGCTTCTACCTGGGTCTCCCCATAGGAAATGTGACCCTAACCTCTGGCAGCAATTCCATTCCCTATAGGAAAGGTGACCCTAACCTCTGGCGGCAATTCCATTCGCCATAGGAAAGGTGACTCTAACCTCTGGCGGCAATTCCATTCGCCATAGGAAAGGTGACTCTAACCTCTGGCGGCAATTCCATTCCCTATAGGAAAGGTGACCCTAACCTCTGGCAGCAATTCCATTCCCCATAGGAAAGGTGACCCTAACCTCTGGTGGTAATTCCATTCACCATAGGAAAGGTGACCCTAACTTCTGGCGGCAATTCCATTCCCCATAGGAAAGGTGACTCTAACCTCTGGTGGTAATTCCATTCCCCATAGGAAAAGTGACCCTAACCTCTGGTGGTAATTCCATTCCCCATAGGAAAGGTGACTCTAACCTCTGGTGGTAATTCCATTCCCCATAGGAAAGGTGACTCTAACCTCTGGCGACAATTCCATTCCCCATAGGAAAGGTGACCCTAACCTCTGGCAGCAATTCCATTCCCCATAGGAAAGGTGACCCTAACCTCTGGTGGTAATTCCATTTCCCATAGGAAAGGTGACCCTAACCTCTGGTGGTAATTCCATTCCCCATAGGAAAGGTGACCCTAACCTCTGGTGGTAATTCCATTCCCCATAGGAAAGGTGACCCTAACCTCTGGTGGTAATTCCATTCCCCATAGGAAAAGTGACCCTAACCTCTGGCAGCAATTCCATTCCCCATAGGAAAGGTGACCCTAACCTCTGGTGGTAATTCCATTCCCCATAGGAAAGGTGACCCTAACCTCTGGTGGTAATTCCATTCCCCATAGGAAAGGTGACCCTAACCTCTGGTGGTAATTCCATTCCCCATAGGAAAAGTGACCCTAACCTCTGGCAGCAATTCCATTCCCCATAGGAAAGGTGACCCTAACCTCTGGTGGCAATTCCATTCCCCATAGGAAAGGTGACCCTAACCTCTGGTGGTAATTCCATTCCCCATAGGAAAAGTGACCCTAACCTCTGGTGGCAATTCCATTCGCCATAAGAAAGGTGACCCTAACCTCTGGCGGCAATTCCATTCACCATAGGAAAGGTGACCCTAACCTCTGGTGGTAATTCCATTCCCCATAGGAAAGGTGACCCTAACCTCTGGTGGCAACTCCATTCGCCATAAGAAAGGTGACCCTAACCTCTGGTGGTAATTCCATTCCCCATAGGAAAGGTGACCCTAACCTCTGGCAGCAATTCCATTCCCCATAGGAAAGTTGACCCTAACCTCTGGCGGCAATTCCATTCCCCATAGGAAAGGTGACCCTAACCTCTGGTGGCAATTCCAGTCGCCATAAGAAAGGTGACCCTAACCTCTGGTGGTAATTCCATTCCCCATAGGAAAGGTGACCCTAACCTCTGGTGGCAATTCCATTCGCCATAAGAAAGGTGACCCTAACCTCTGGCGGCAATTCCATTCACCATAGGAAAGGTGACCCTAACCTCTGGCGGCAATTCCATTCCCCATAGGAAAGTTGACCCTAACCTCTGGCAGCAATTCCATTCGCCATAAGAAAAGTGACCCTAACCTCTGGTGGTAATTCCATTCCCCATAGGAAAGGTGACCCTAACCTCTGGCAGCAATTCCATTCCCCATAGGAAAGGTGACCCTAACCTCTGGTGGTAATTCCATTCCCCATAGGAAAGGTGACCCTAACCTCTGGTGGTAATTCCATTCCCCATTGGAAAGATGACCCTAACCTCTGGCAGCAATTCCATTCCCCATAGGAAAGGTGACCCTAACCTCTGGCAGCAATTCCATTCCCCATAGGAAAGGTGACCCTAACCTCTGGTGGTAATTCCATTCCCCATTGGAAAGATGACCCTAACCTCTGGTGGTAATTCCATTCCCCATAGGAAAAGTGACCCTAACCTCTGGCGGCAATTCCATTCGCCATAAGAAAGGTGACCCTAACCTCTGGCGGCAATTCCATTCCCCATAGGAAAAGTGACCCTAACCTCTGGTGGTAATTCCATTCGCCATAAGAAAGGTGACCCTAACTTCAGGTGGTAATTCCATTCCCCATAGGAAAGGTGACCCTAACCTCTGGTGGCAATTCCATTCGCCATAAGAAAGGTGACCCTAACCTCTGGCGGCAATTCCATTCCCCATAGGAAAAGTGACCCTAACCTCTGGTGGTAATTCCATTCGCCATAAGAAAGGTGACCCTAACTTCAGGTGGTAATTCCATTCCCCATAGGAAAGGTGACCCTAACCTCTGGCGTCAATTCCATTCACCATAGGAAAGGTGACCCTAACCTCTGGCGGCAATTCCATTCGCCATAAGAAAGGTGACCCTAACCTCTGGTGGTAATTCCATTCCCCATAGGAAAGGTGACCCTAACCTCTGGCGGCAATTCCATTCGCCATAAGAAAGGTGACCCTAACCTCTGGTGGCAATTCCATTCGCCATAAGAAAGGTGACCCTAACCTCTGGCGGCAATTCCATTCACCATAGGAAAGGTGACCCTAACCTCTGGCGGCAATTCCATTCCCCATAGGAAAGTTGACCCTAACCTCTGGCAGCAATTCCATTCGCCATAAGAAAAGTGACCCTAACCTCTGGTGGCAATTCCATTCGCCATAAGAAAGGTGACCCTAACCTCTGGCGGCAATTCCATTCCCCATAGGAAAGTTGACCCTAACCTCTGGCGGCAATTCCATTCACCATAGGAAAGGTGACCCTAACCTCTGGCGGCAATTCCATTCCCCATAGGAAAGTTGACCCTAACCTCTGGCGGCAATTCCATTCGCCATAAGAAAGGTGACCCTAACCTCTGGTGGTAATTCCATTCCCCATAGGAAAGGTGACCCTAACCTCTGGTGGTAATTCTATTCGCCATAAGAAAGGTGACCCTAACCTCTGGTGGTAATTCCATTCCCCATAGGAAAGGTGACCCTAACCTCTGGCAGCAATTCCATTCCCCATAGGAAAGGTGACCCTAACCTCTGGTGGTAATTCCATTCCCCATAGGAAAGGTGACTCTAACCTCTGGTGGCAATTCCATTCCCCATAGGAAAGGTGACCCTAACCTCTGGCAGCAATTCCATTCCCCATAGGAAAGGTGACCCTAACCTCTGGTGGTAATTCCATTCCCAATTGGAAAGATGACCCTAACTTCTGGTGGCAATTATACCCCAGGTGGCTTCCCTTCTGATCCTATGCACATAACCCAGAATGTGAACAGGGCTGGATGACTGATTTTTTCAGTAGCAAAGCCAGCCTCCTTTTCCATCACTGGTGATTCAGAAAAAAGATAAAGGGACTGTTTTAACTACAGTATATAAATAAGCAGTCAGTTGTTTTTTTTCAACACATTGTTCCAGTTTTGGGCCGACATAAGAAATGGAGTCTTGTTTTGAGCACAGATCTACTGGTACAAGGGATAGGGAGGCTATCGGATAGGATCGGATGGGGGAACCTGGCATAATTGAAGTAAGTTATATGAACTACTTTCAATATATTGATTTTTTTTCCCTTTTTATTGATACAATTTTACTGTTTGTAACAAATTATATTAGTCTCTAAATAAGCGACAAAGCAAGAAGACCCTCCAATGGTCTTAGTCTTAGGCTTTTATTGGATTGAGGCCCAGCAACAGCCAGGTCCATAAATTCCAATAGCAAGGAACCCTATCTGTAGCTTAAAATGGAGCAGATTACTCACTCATAGGGATTGCTGTCATTTCGAGGTCATTCGACAAAGAAAGAGCCAGTAGTGTGTTTTCCAATGCCAATCTATGGCAACTTCAACTAAAAGAACATGCTCTTGTATTAAATTGCTTCTTGAGAAGAAGGTATTATTTCTCCACTTTATGAAGCACTCTCCTGGCTACATCTTGAATAGTCAGGTCGCTTTTTTTGGTAAAATTTGATAAAAGGAAGATAAGGGAGCTGGAAAAAATATTTGGGTGTGGAAAATATGAAGAATGGCTGTCAAAAAAACAGCGCCCTCTTTTCGACAGGTCACATGTGGTATTGCAGCTTAATTTGTGCTGCAGTGTCAGACACATCCTGTTCTTTGAAGAAGGCGGCCATGTTTTTTTTTAACCCTTCCCATAAGCCTCAATAATTGCGGAAGAGATTGTATAAAGGCAAAATTGTTTGAGAACGCCAAGCGGCACACTGTCACTTATCTATAGCACTGACTATCTGTAAAGGGAAGGAGTCTCCATCAGCACAGCCATGCTTTCTTTACTGTAAGAGACGTAACATTATGAAACACTCTACTAAGAAATCGCTATCAATGAACCGCCCGTGACAAACCAGTTGTTGTACCTTCCAATAACATTTTTTGGGCTATGCCAATCATACCATTTTCCCAAAAAAAGTTGGCAACTTTTCATTTACTTTTTATTTGAAAGTTGTTGATCTTTTCATTACATATTAAATTAAAATCTCTTAAAGGGAATCTGTCAACAGGTTTTTGTCTATGTTATCTGAGAGCAGCACAATGTAGGGGCAGAAACCCTGATTCCAGTGATGTGTCACTTACTGGGCCGTTGGTTGTTGTTTTAATAAAATCAGTGTTTTATCAGCAAGAGATTATCACTACAGGATTAGGTGTCTCCTGCCTCCTAGTCCAACCCCACCCACACATCTGATTGGCAGCTTGCTCACAGTGTACACAGAAAGCCACCAATCAGTGATGTGGGTGGCGTATCTTGTTCCTCCTGCTTTATGTAATCCCACCCCCAACACTGATTGCTTTCTGCCAACCAATCAGTGGTGTGGGCGGGGTTATTCAGGGCTCAGTATTCAGAGAACTGCTAGAGCAGGGCAGCATGCAGACCAATAAGTGACACATCACTGGAATCAGGAGAAAGTAGTAGAAAAATAAAATAAAGTAGTTACTTAGTGTAGTGAGAGAAGAATAGGGAATTTTTAATTAAAGTATATTAGAAAAAAGATTAGATTCTGAGATTAAATAAAATAAGATTTAGGAGTAAAGTAACAGTTAGTTTTGGATCACCCTTTTAACCATCTTAACCATTATAGCAGTTTAAGAAAAGTTTACTGCCATCTGGATGACTTTTTCTAACCTTAAGTGCCTGCTACTCCGTAATTCTGCACAAGTGAAGAAAAGTCAAACCTTCCTTAGACACAAAGGGCTTCAAGTAGGTGGAATTAATTTGTATAATGGAGTTTAGCACTTTCCAGGTGACTTGTTTAGAAGCAAAGTTTGGATATTGGAAGTTTGGATATTCGAAGTTTGGATATTGGAAGTCTGAATATTGGAAGTTTGGATATTGGAAGTCTGGATATTGGAAGTTTGGATATTGGAAGTTTGGATATTAGAAATTTGGATATTGGAAGTTTGGATATTGGAAGTTTGGATATTAGAAATTTGGATATTGGAAGTTTGGATGTTGGAAGTTTGGATATTGGAAGTCTGGATATTGGAAGTTTGGATATTGGAAGTCTGGATATTGGAAGTTTGGATGTTAGAAGTTTGGATATTGGAAGTTTGGATGTTAGAAGTTTGGATATTGGAAGTCTGGATATTGGAAGTTTGGATATTGGATGTTTGGATATTGGAAGTTTGGATGTTAGAAGTTTGGATATTGGATGTTTGGATATTGGAAGTCTGGATATTTGAAGTCTGGATATTGGAAGTTTGGATATTGGAAGTTTGGATATTGGAAGTTTGGATATTAGAAATTTGGATATTGGAAGTTTGGATATTGGAAGTTTGGATATTAGAAATTTGGATATTAGAAATTTGGATATTGGAAGTTTGGATGTTAGAAGTTTGGATATTGGAAGTCTGGATATTGGAAGTTTGGATATTGGAAGTCTGGATATTGGAAGTTTGGATATTGGAAGTCTGGATATTGGAAGTTTGGATGTTAGAAGTTTGGATATTGGAAGTCTGGATATTGGAAGTTTGGATATTGGAAGTCTGGATATTGGAAGTTTGGATATTAGAAATTTGGATATTGGAAGTTTGGATATTGGAAGTTTGGATATTAGAAATTTGGATATTAGAAATTTGGATATTGGAAATTTGGATGTTGGAAGTTTGGATATTGGAAGTCTGGATATTGGAAGTTTGGATATTGGAAGTCTGGATATTGGAAGTTTGGATGTTAGAAGTTTGGATATTGGAAGTTTGGATGTTAGAAGTTTGGATATTGGAAGTCTGGATATTGGAAGTTTGGATATTGGATGTTTGGATATTGGAAGTTTGGATGTTAGAAGTTTGGATATTGGATGTTTGGATATTGGAAGTCTGGATATTTGAAGTCTGGATATTGGAAGTTTGGATATTGGAAGTTTGGATATTGGAAGTTTGGATATTAGAAATTTGGATATTGGAAGTTTGGATATTGGAAGTTTGGATATTAGAAATTTGGATATTGGAAGTTTGGATGTTGGAAGTTTGGATATTGGAAGTCTGGATATTGGAAGTTTGGATATTGGAAGTCTGGATATTGGAAGTTTGGATATTGGAAGTCTGGATATTGGAAGTTTGTATATTGGAAATTTGGATATTAGAAATTTGGATATTGGAAGTTTGGATATTGGAAGTTTGGATATTAGAAATTTGGATACTGTAAGTTTGGATATTGGAAGTTTGGATATTGGAAGTCTGGATATTGGAAGTCTGGATATTGGAAGTTTGGATATTGGAAGTTTGGATATTAGAAATTTGGATATTGGAAGTTTGGATATTGGAATTCTGGATATTGGAAGTTTGGATATTGGAAGTCTGGATATTGGAAGTTTGGATATTGGAAGTTTGGATATTGGAAGTTTGGATATTTGAAGTTTGGATATTGGATGTTTGGATATTGGAAGTTTGGATGTTAGAAGTTTGGATATTGGATGTTTGGATATTGGAAGTCTGTATATTTGAAGTCTGGATATTGGAAGTTTGGATATTGGAAGTTTGGATATTGGAAGTTTGGATATTAGAAATTTGGATATTGGAAGTTTGGATATTGGAAGTTTGGATATTAGAAATTTGGATATTGGAAGTTTGGATGTTGGAAGTTTGGATATTGGAAGTCTGGATATTGGAAGTTTGGATATTGGAAGTCTGGATATTGGAAGTTTGGATATTGGAAGTCTGGATATTGGAAGTTTGTATATTGGAAGTTTGGATATTGGAAGTTTGGATATTAGAAATTTGGATATTGGAAGTTTGGATATTGGAAGTTTGGATATTAGAAATTTGGATACTGTAAGTTTGGATATTGGAAGTTTGGATATTGGAAGTCTGGATATTGGAAGTCTGGATATTGGAAGTTTGGATATTGGAAGTTTGGATATTAGAAATTTGGATATTGGAAGTTTGGATATTGGAAGTCTGGATATTGGAAGTTTGGATATTGGAAGTCTGGATATTGGAAGTTTGGATATTGGAAGTTTGGATATTGGAAGTTTGGATATTTGAAGTTTGGATATTGGATGTTTGGATATTGGAAGTTTGGATGTTAGAAGTTTGGATATTGGATGTTTGGATATTGGAAGTCTGGATATTTGAAGTCTGGATATTGGAAGTTTGGATATTGGAAGTTTGGATATTGGAAGTTTGGATATTAGAAGTTTGGATATTGGAAGTTTGGATATTAGAAGTTTGGATATTGGATGTTTGGATATTGACAAGCTTGTTGGCCATATAAACACTACATTGCCCACAGCTGTCAGATCTCCCGAAGATTTATTCAAGCCAATGAAATAGCGCCCTGATCGGTTTCTATTGGTCACGCCGCCACTCTCTTCTTCCAACAGTTTATAAGCAACGTGGCTTTGTATGACCAAAATGTTAATATTTCAGCAAATGAATCACTTTCATGGTATAATCCCTTCAATGACGGAGATCCGTTGGAAAGTTTCCTTCTGTAAATCAGGCGCTTTGCATTTTATATTTCCTCGCTACCTTTCATTGATTCCTCTTTGAGGCATTTCTTTTATTAATTTCTTGGTCATTTTAATAATTCTCTTTTATTTTTGAATTTTCCCTTCTTGAAATACACATTGGGGCATATTTATCAAAACTGTCCAATTTTGTTTTAGAAAGCGCAAACATTATTTGCATTTTCATTTTTATGTCACTGTTCTTTTTTTTTGTCTCGCGGTATTAACATTTTTGTGCCAAATTCTTCAAAATGGTGCACAATTCATAACTTTGCGTGAAAAAAAATAATAATTTGAGTTTGATATTATTGCATTTACTTTTCTATATTTTGTCTGTTTTTAACCCCAATTTCCATTTTTTCCCTCCTCATCTTCCCAGAATCATAACTCTTTTATATTTCCATCCATGTAGACATATGATGGCTTGTTTTGTTTTGTTTTGGTTTTTTTTGCTGGACGAGTTGTACTTTCGAATGACACCATTCATTTTATCACACAGTATACTGGAAAACGGGAAAAAAAAAATTTTGAAAAAAAAAATGAAATAAAGTTTTTAGGAGTTAAAAAAGTGCACATTTGAAAAATAAGAAGGCGCAAATGAAAAATAAATGAAAAACACAAAATGATAGACCAAAAAAAGGTCACAAATGCCACAATAAATAAGACTCAGAATGGCCCAAAAAGCAGAAGCAAAATGATAACTCCCTTTCCTAACTTTACACCATTTATTAATTACTTTGAGTTAAAAAAATGTGCACCAGAGGTTTTGTTCGTTTTCATGAGCACAATATTGCATGTTAAAATACGCCCCTTTCCCGTAAGCCGCACCCCTTTTAACAAAGACACGCCGCTTTTGCTAAAAGGAGGGACCTTTTAACATAAGGTTACACACTTTTGTGAGTATTTGGTGAGTTGTTGATGTTGCAGATTTTCTGCACCTATTTGGCAAATTAGGTTACGCGCATTGTTTTTTCATTCTGTTTTTTTTTTTTTAGTACTTTTGTTTTTCATATTTTTGATATTTCCTGGTATTTGGCTTTGACAAAACTTTATTGATGCAGTCACGTGCGATCACATGTGTTTTTATTGGATTTCTGTAGCAGAAATGCGCTAGTAACCGATTTTCCACATCTGTTGGAAGTTTAGGGGGAAAATCTGCACATAGAATTTTATATGTAGCGGATTTCAAACCCACACCCGAGTAAGTTTATACAGCGGGAAAAAAAATACAGTGGGCAGGAGATTTCTATAAATCCCATCCACTTTGCTGGAACTGTATGACACTCCTTTTTTTATGTGCAGCAAAAATACCCGGTGGAAAAAAAACTCATTGCGAGAAGTTAACCTAAGTGGATTTTTTATATGGGGAAAATGCCAAGGGATCTGCTTTATAAAACGATCTCACAATAACATTGACGGACTTGGCGCAAGATGCATTAAAAACGGTGCAAGACTTTTACAAATGTGTCAAAAGTCTAAAAATGAAACAAAAAAACATAAAAAAAAACAAACAAGCAATAAATATGGTGCAAATCATGAAAGGCACAAATAGCATCAGACATCTTGCTCACTTAGGCTGCTTGGAATTGGATCCGGTTTTGGCACATAGAATTTAATGATCGCCGCATCATGCCGGATGGACATGCGGCGCCTCCGTTTTTAGCCGGAAGCGAAAAATCTGCGCCGTCCGGCGTCAGCAAAAAACGTTGCCTGCAACGTTTTTTTGCAGCGCCGGAACGGCTTTCTCAACAGCGCATGCGCGGACACTGTGAGGTTTAACCCACAAGTGCCTGGCGAGCGCGCGTGTATCTCTCCCCCCCCGCATACCGCTGCCTCTCTCGTCCCCGGTGCGGCTCCTTTAAATGCTTTCCAACCGGATCAGGCGCCGCATCTGCATCCGGTGTCACCGCTGCAGGCCTGATCCGGCGGTACGGCTTTTCGCCACACGCCGCCGCAATCCTGACACCGGATGTGTGAAAGCAGCCTTAGGCTACGTTCACACGTTGCGTTTTTGCTGCTTTTTTAATGCAAATTTTAAGCTGCGTTTTACAATACTACGAGATTTCAGAAATCTCACGCACATGCATTGATTTTTTTTTTCCTGATTGATTTGGAAAACTGCATTTTTGCAAACTGCAGCATGTCACTTCTTTCAGCATTTTTGCAAAAACGCAGCAAAAATTGCGGGTATCTCATTCACTTTGCTGGCGCCAGGATTGCAAGCAAATCTGCACGGCAAAAGCGCACCAAACCTGTAAAGTGTGCACAAGCCCTAAGCTTCCTACTGTCAGCAGCTCCTGTGATTGCCTTGTGCTAATGTGATTTCACCTTGATTTCCTGCAGGGTTGG
Organism: Dendrobates tinctorius; assembly: GCF_039654945.1. Classification (NCBI taxonomy): domain Eukaryota; kingdom Metazoa; phylum Chordata; class Amphibia; order Anura; family Dendrobatidae; genus Dendrobates; species Dendrobates tinctorius. The sequence goes on along the minus strand of NW_027361727.1, from coordinate 15,206,642 downwards.
ACGAGCACATTGAGAGCCTAGAAGTCATCCATGCATTGTAAGAACCGTAGCACCGAGCATCCAGCGCCCTCGCATCTGTCTGACGTATCTGGTAAGGAACCTCGTGTGGCTTTTCTAGTTTTATTGTATTTTTTTCTTGTGTTTTTAATAGATCCACTTTTGATCTCCGGTATCCACTTTTTAGTTTTTTACATTGTTGCTTCTAAAATTCTTCCACGTACGACCACAGAGGGGTCATCCATATGACCGCCTTAAAGTTACACTTCACTGAGCAATATGTTTCCGCGTGAAACCTGTGTGTTTTGCTTTGCGGTCTTCAAAGTGTATCCGCTTGGAGTAGAAAGTGTATTTTGGCGTTTGCTTGGAACCCTAAGTAATCCCTGTGCCAATCCTAAGGAGGGTTAGACTTGGGAACAACGAAAGGATAAAAAAAAGGTTAAACTTTTTTTTGCAATTTTTTTTTTTTTTTTGCAGCGTACCTCAATTCTTTACTTTCCTTCTTTTTCAAACACAGCAGAATTATTTCAATGCAACATGAAGGAGGATCGGACTTTGTTAATTACTTAATTTATTATGCTCTCAGTAAGGGCTCATTCAGACATCAGTGATTTTTCTCATGATGCGAAAATCGGTCCAGGTGTCATCGGTGTCCGTTTTTACCCTCAGAGGTTTTAATCCGTTTTGCATTGGACTGTAGAGTTTTATCCGAGACGCTGATCAATATTGGACAATTGTCCTGTGATTTTGCATAAACCTCTTGGGCTGAAGTATAAGGGTGTGTGCACACGCTGCGGATTCTGCTGCGTTGTACAGTACCATTAAAATCAATGAAAAACAAAAAACGCTGTGCACATGCTGGGGATTTTTCCACGGTTTCAAATCCGCAGCATGTCAAGTCTTTGTACGGAATCCGCTGCGGGGTCACACCTTCTCCATTGTAGAGGTGTGAAACCGCAGGTCTTTTGACCTGCGGATTTACCTGTGGATTTTGCCAAATCCGCGTGGAAAAGTCTGCAGACCAATCCGCAGCGTGTGCACTCACCCTAAGAGGCAGTATACAGCAGTTGGGACCGCGTGAGGGTGCAGTGTACAAATGGAGGGATAGTGTGAGGGTGCAATACGAGGGTCATCATACAGAAGGAGGGACAGTGTGAGGGCGCAGTATGAGGAGCAGGAACGAGGTTCAGTGTGAGGATGCAGTATAAGGCTGGAGTCACACTAACCTGCGCAAAATACGGTCAGTATTTTACATGCGTAATACGGATGACGGACCCCTAAATAGTGCTCCGTATGTCATCCGTAATCAAGGTGTGGTCGCGTATTTTGCGCATGTCTGCATCCGTATGGCGAGATTTTCTCGCAGGCTTGCAAAATGGACATATAATGGAGCCCTATGACAGTTTTAATAAAGAAACGAAAGAATAGATATAGACACATAGAATGCATGCATATATATATATATATATATATATATGTACATATATATATTGTGGTGTAATGACCACTGTGTCCACGAGGGGGCGCTGTGTGGATGTCCCAAGAGTGTGAGTGGTTGAAGAGCCATTATGTATCTCAAGGTGGGTGACCTTGAGATAGAGACATATGTATGTTTATGAATGCTATTGTAAAGTATATATGTCTGTGTGAAGGACCTGTGGTGAGGTCATAGTCATGTGACCCGGTGGGCGTGGCTATGGACCATATAATGTGGCCAGGTTAGGTCACATGGAGTGAATGCTGGGACCTGATTGGTCCAGTTTGGAAGGTCCCGTGAGGAGAAGGATCTCCTCACTAACAGCAGCCTGTGGAGCGGCTGTGGGTGTAATGGCGGCCAGTATCTGAGAGTCCCTGAGGAGTGAGTGGACTTCTGCGGCCTGGAGAAACAGCCATATGGGAACCCTGACGTGGGTGAGATAACCCTGGGGCTAAATAGCCTGTATAATGGACGCTCTCCTGTAATGCTGTGTATATTGCTGCTGGAGGTTTATGAAGGATGAATAAACCTCATAGACTATGATTTGTTGGAAAATCCTGTGCCGGATGTGTTTTTCGATCGCTGCAAGCGAGAACCCCTTACTTACATGACAGCGCTACCTCACATATGGTGGAGAAAGCAAAGGGCAATATTGTAGCCTTGTTGCTAGGGGCAACGGAAAAGGACTGCAGATTCGGTTGCTGGGGGCAACGCTGAGCCAGGAGGGCTGACGGTCTTAAAGCCATGTGATGTGCTGACAGGAGTCAGTGGCAAAGACTTATAGGATACCTCTGCGGTAGAGAGGTCCGAGAACCTGCGCGGCCAGCAGGTGCCGGTCGGGAAAGAAGGAAAAAAAAAAAAAAAAAAAGTGTTTTACTGACCTGGGTCAGTGGTAAAGACTGTGTTCCTGGAGGGTTCAGTGAGCAAGGTCCTGGAGGGTCAGTGTTGGGAAGAGCCCTGGAGCACATGGTAGGACCTTGGACCTGGTGAGGCTTAAGTGTTGGGCAGTCTCAGGCCGAGACGGATGTCCTGAATAGCACCCGCTGAGCCCCTGGACCTGGTGAGGCCGGTGTGTGGGGAGACCCTGGGAGGAGGGTCGCTCCCTGAATCTCACCCGGTGCGCCCTGTGTGTTGGAAGGTCTCAGGTGGAGACAGGAGCGTCCTGAATAGCGCACAGTCAGGACACGTGAGTTTTTTTTGTGGTGTGTTTTTTTTTTTCTTTTTTCTCGACTCAGCCTGCGGTGGCTCAGTGGGAGTCAAGAAGGTGACAAGCGGCTTGATGTGGCTCAGTGGGGTCACGAAGGTGACAAGCGGCTTCCGGTGGATCGGCGGGTCCATGAAGACGGCGCAGCAGGAGCTGCAGTGACTCCAGCCGCTGTGTGTGTGAACAGCAGCTGGTGGTGCCAGTGATCGGTGACAGCAGGAGCTGTGGTGGTGCCAACAAGGACTTGTCTGGTATCGTGAGAGACATAAACTGTGTGGTGTGAACTGTGGTCTGAGAAGACCGGTATAACAGACATGGGGAGATCCCGAAAGGGGGTGGAGTCCCAAAAGGGGGCGGTGACCCAAATTGGGGTGGTAGCCCAAAAGGGGGTGGAGTCCCAAATGGGGGTGGTAACCAAAAAAGAGGTGGAGTCCCAGAAGGGGGCGGTGACCCAAATTGGCGTGGTAACCCAAAAAGGGGTAGAGTCCCGGGAGGGGGCGGCAACCCAAAGTGGGGTGGTGGTCCAGAAAGGGGCCAAGTTTGAAGAAGTGACACCCACTGAGTCACCCAGTGCTATGTCTGGGAAACTGCAGTGTACGTGTATGTCGTTTCCAGAATGTGGGATATACTTTCCGGAGCATGACGGGCCGCAAGTGTGTACAGTGATGCTGCACCGGGAAGGAATCTCGGGACGGTTGGACTCCAAGAGTCAGGTGACTCTGATAGGAACTCCTCTCACTTTCTGTCTGACCGAGAAAATGGCCCAGGTTCGCTGTAAACATGGGGTCACGGTGAACTATATGCTAGACAGAGTGGTGTTTGAGGGGCCTGGAGGCAGTGAGTGCCAAGGTGGCGGGATACCACCAGACTTGGTGTATACCTTGGAGGGCGGCCGGGACTTTGTCATGTTGGATGACCTATGGTACGAGGAGGGAGACGTTCCTATAGTTGGGCTAACAGATATTAAGACGGTGACGGTTCCTGACGGGGAGAGGTCAGAGGTGGAAGTGACTGGGAAAAGGGGTATGTCAGCCCAACGGACGGACCTGACATCTCGTGACAAAACTGACGCTGATCTGGTGGGTAAGACGGCGGAAGTAGTCACACGGTTAGTGAGTAACTGGAGGGATGACTTAATCTCTGGGGGTGACTGTGGCTCTGAGAAAGAAAGGGAGCACAGAATAGAAGGGCTAGAGAAAGAAGCCTCTGAGCTCAAAGGCCACATGGTAACGTGGCAAGGACTGAATAAGGCCCTCAGAGAGGAGGTGGATGAATGTGTCAAACAAGAAAGAGGCCTGAGACAAACAGCTGAGCACAGAGTGGATGAGCTGGAGAAGGAAGTCTCTGAGCTCAGGGGTCACCTGTCAGCGTGTCAAACTATGAACAAAGCTATAGTGAAGGATATGGAGGTGCTCAGAGAGGCCCAAGAGAAGCATCAACAGGAGATTCTCAGGAGAGAGGATGAGCGTCGCTACCTGGCAGAGGAGCGAGATAAAGTTCTCCAAGAACTCAGTGGAGTAGTAAAAGGTCTTCTGTGGGAGAAGTGGATGGGCGAAGACGTACAGCGGACATCCCCGACTGATAGCAAGGCAGAACTGACAAAGCCCATCTTGGAAAAGGGTCCTGAAGACTGTAAATTTCAGGAAGATGGTGAGCCAAGAGCTGCACAAGACAGTCATCCGGTCATGACAGATATCTTGAGGGAAGTGTCCGTGGGGAACCCAGAGCCATCTGTCCAGGATGAGAGCAAGTCCACGACCTTCAAGGTTGTAATTGATGTACCAGAAGACATGCAAGAAGCCTGTGCTGAGGAAGGTGTGCATGAGGCTTTCAAAGAGGCGGTCAAAGCGTGTAAGGTGCACTGGGCACCTGAGACTCGGCAGTTGGTGATAGTATCAGCTAGGGAAAACACATCAAACCGAGTAGCTGTCCTGAAAGAGATGCATTTGCAGTGTCTACGTGTCAAACAATTGGTTAGGCGGAGTAATATGAAGGCTGCTCGACGCCTTCGGGGGGAGGCCTAATGTAGAGATGAGGCCGTATGACAAATGGAGACAGTTCTCTCGACCTGTGGGGCAAGGTGCAATACGTGCCCGGTCTCGAGACCCTGGTGTGATGTTGTGTGTTCAACCCCACAAGTTTGAACATAGGGGGGAGGTATGTGGTGTAATGACCACTGTGTCCACGAGGGGGCGCTGTGTGGATGTCCCAAGAGTGTGAGTGGTTGAAGAGCCATTATGTATCTCAAGGTGGGTGACCTTGAGATAGAGACATATGTATGTTTATGAATGCTATTGTAAAGTATATATGTCTGTGTGAAGGACCTGTGGTGAGGTCATAGTCATGTGACCCGGTGGGCGTGGCTATGGACCATATAATGTGGCCAGGTTAGGTCACATGGAGTGAATGCTGGGACCTGATTGGTCCAGTTTGGAAGGTCCCGTGAGGAGAAGGATCTCCTCACTAACAGCAGCCTGTGGAGCGGCTGTGGGTGTAATGGCGGCCAGTATCTGAGAGTCCCTGAGGAGTGAGTGGACTTCTGCGGCCTGGAGAAACAGCCATATGGGAACCCTGAAGTGGGTGAGATAACCCTGGGGCTAAATAGCCTGTATAATGGACGCTCTCCTGTAATGCTGTGTATATTGCTGCTGGAGGTTTATGAAGGATGAATAAACCTCATAGACTATGATTTGTTGGAAAATCCTGTGCCGGATGTGTTTTTCGATCGCTGCAAGCGAGAACCCCTTACTTACATGACAGCGCTACCTCACAATATATATATATATTCTATGTGTATATATCTATTCATTCGTTTCTTTATTAAACCTGTCAGTGTGAGTTTACTGTATCGCGCACTGAATTGCCGGCTTTGCTAAAAGACACCTGGTGCGTATTTCTCGCAGGTCACATGTGTGGTCCGTGTGTAATACGTATTTTTTGCGCACCCATAAACTTGCATTGGCGTACTACGGGCGTAGTACGCTGACAATCGCAGCATGCTGCGATTGGCACGGAGCGTAGAATACGGATGAGAAATATACGCCTGGTGCGAGGGACCCCATAGAGAATCATTTGTCCGTGTCTAATGCGTGCTTTTTGCGCCTCTCACTCTCCCGTATTCCTCGCCAGTGTGACCCCGGCCTAAGAGTAAGTATAAAGAAGAATGAACAGTGAGGGCACAGTATGAGTGGCAGTAAACAGAATGATAGTGCGTTTGCATGTTGTTTGTTTTTTTGTTACTTGATGAAGACTGCACTGTAAAAATAGCAGCCAAAATGCGTTGTACTGTATTTTAAAAATATTTAACATTTTTTTTTTTTTTTGCTTTTGAGAAAATAAATTAACTTCTAGTAATAGATTTTCACTGAAAATGGGGTATTCAAGAAATCATAAGGTGATTAGTGCCACATACGCTTTGAGTTTCTTTTTACGTAAACAGAATGAGGAACAGTGAGGGCACAGTATGAGGGGGCAGTATACAGAAGGCGGGACAGTGAGGGCGCGGTATGCGGAGCAGTAAACAGAAGGAGGGATAGTGTGATGGCACAGTATGAGTCAGTATACAGATGGAGGGACAGTATGGAGTAGCAGTGTACAGAAGGAGGGATAGTGTGAGGGTGAGGTATGAGCATCATTATGCAGAAGGTGGGACAATGAGGGCACAGTTTGAGGGACAGTATGAGGGGCAGTAAATAGGAGGGACAATGGGAGGGTGCAGTATGAGGGGCAGTAAATAGGAGGGACAGTGTGAGGGTGCAGCATGAGGGGCAGTAAATAGGAGGGACAGTGTGAGGGTGCAGCATGAGGGGCAGTAAATAGGAGAGACAGTATGAGGGGAGTAAAAATGAGGGACAATGTTAGGGCGCATTATGAGGGGCAGTAAATAGGAGGGAGAGTGTGAGGGTGCAGTATATGAGTAAATATAAAGGAGGAATAGTGAGGGCAGAGAATGAAAGGAGGGACAGTTTGATGGCACAGTATGAGTGTCAGTAAACAGAACGAGGAACCATGAGGGCACAGTATGAGGGGTAGTATACAGAAGAAGGGACTGTGAGGGAACAGTATGAGTGGCAGTATACAGGCAGGGTCGGCGTTAGCGGCAGGCAGACCAGGAAGCTTTCTAGGCCCCCTCTCCCCCCAGGGGCCCCCAGTCAGTGAGTTGCCTGCTGCCAGCGCCGGCTCCCCCCGCCAGTGCTGACACATTCAACTATACCGGCATCTATGACAGTTATGGGGAGGTGGACTGTGTTATATTCTATGGGATTACATTATATTCTATGGGGGGCTTATTAAATTTATTATATTCTATGAGGGTGATTGCATCATACTCTTAGGGGGCTACATTATACTATATGCAGGGGCTACATTGTTTTCTTTGGCGTGCTGCATTATATTGTATGGGGGCCTCGTTATACTGAAGGGGCTACATTGCATTCTATGGAAGGCTGTATTGTACTATATGAGGAGGGCTACATTATATTCTATGGGGAGCTGCATTATACTCAGGGTTACATTATATTCTGTGGAGTGGCTGCATTATACTCTGTGGGGTGGCAGCATTATACTATATGTGGGCTGCATTATACTGTATCGAGGATTATGGGGAGTACATTATACTATATGAAGAACTATGGGGTGCATTATACTATGGGAAGTGAATTGTACTACATGGATGACTATGGTGATGCAGCATTATACTATATGGAGCACTACGAGGAGTGCATTATACTATATGAAGCACTATAAGGAGTGTATTATACTATATGGAGGACTATGAGGAGTGTGTTATATTATATGGAGGACTATGAGGAGTGTATTTTAATATATGGAGGACTATGAGGAGTGTTATACTATGGAGCACTATGAGGAGTGCATTATACTATATGGAGCACTATGAAGTGTATTATACTATATGGAGGACTATGGGAAGTGTATAATACTATATGGAGGACTGAGGAGTGTAAAGGCAGAGAAAGGTGGGCTGGATGGGTGAAAGAAGGAGTGGCTTCATTTCCATCCTCTGAAGACTTGAGGCAGAGAAGGGCGGGTTGGACGGACGGGTGAAAGAAGGAGGGAGTAGGATAAAAGGGTGGGCTTGATTTTCTTGCACTTCCTGGTGAGGCACCTCGTCATCAGGACCACTCCCCACACCATATGTGGCGACCACAGAGCTCCGCACATGCCATATAAGACAACCCCCGACTTTTGAGAAGATTTTCAGGGGTTAAAATGTCATCTTATATGCCGGAAAATATGGTAATTGTGATTGTTCTGTGTCACGGGATCCTTCTCTGGTATCACACAATCAACAGAGCAAGCGAAGAGTGAACAATTCCAAGACCATTATTCAGGCAAAAATACGAAAAGGTCCCTATTCAGTCCACCACACAAAGGATAAGATAGTCCAGGATAAAATGTCCAGGGAAATCAGATTCCAAAACTCTAGCACCAGAGGATAAAATGGGTCCTTCTCTCTCTGAAGTGCTCTCTGAACACGATCCTGTCCACTCCGGAACTGACTTGCCCAGCTCCTGTTCTCCCCCCGACCCCCTTCCTTGTCCAGGGAAAGTCAAACAAGTTGAGGGGTTTCCAGACCCCCCAGAGGAGAACAAAGGGCCTTAGGGATTAATGCACTACAGGGGGTCATCAAGAGACAGATACAGTGAGGCTGTAGACTTACAATGTAATAAGAAAAACACTATGAAAATAACTGGAATTGTTAAAAATAGGAATATACAAAAAATGACATCCACATAACATATCACACCATCACAATCTCTCCCCCCCCATAATAAGTGAGCATGCCATGAGGTCTACACAGACCTCTGGCCTGCTCACTTTAGTCCACATTGCTCAGTTATTTATAGTTCCTCGTACAGTGGCAGGGGTAGGTCGGCCTGGGGAGCCTATGGTTCTTCTTGTCGAGACAGTCCATTGGCGTTCTGGTGTTGGCTTCCCCGCTTGTATTGGATGGAGAAGCTGTAGGGTTGTAAGGACAAGCTCCACCGCAGCAATCTTCCATTGTCCCCTGATACGTGATTCAGCCATGTGAGGGGGTTGTGGTCTGTAACAATCGTAAAGTCTCTGCCATACAAGTATGGCTGCAATTTTTTTAGCGCCCATACGATGGCAAGGCACTCCTTTTCAATAGTGGCATAGGCAACTTCCCGATCCAGTAGTTTCCGACTGGCAAAAGCAACAGGATTAGAGTTGAGCGACTTTTGTTTTTTTAGGGTCGAGTTTCGTTTCGTGAAACCCGACTTTTCCAAAAGTCGGGTCGAGCAAGATCGGCCTATTATAGGGAAAAGTCGGGGTCGTCCCGAAACACGAAACCCAATGTAAGTCAATGGGGAATAAAAGTCCGCAGTGAGAGGAGGACAGGTAACACACCTACAGTGCCCATTTGAATGCCAAAAGCATCAATTCTTCTTACTTAACCCCTTAACGACCAGGGGTATTTTTGGTTTTACATTTTCATTTTTCCCTCCCCTTCTTTCCAGAGCCATAACTTTTATATTTTTCCGTTTATATGGCCATGTGAGGGCTTATTTTTTGCGGGACGAGTTGTACTTTTAAATGACATCATTGGTTTTACCATATCATGTACTCGAAAATGGGAAAAAAATTCCAAGTGCGGTGAAATTGCAAAAAAAGTGCAATCCCACACCTGTTTTTTGCTTGGCTTTTTTGTTAGGTTCACTAGATGCTAAATCTGACCTACCATTATGATTCTCCAGGTCATTATGAGTTCATAGACACCAAACATGTCTATGTCCTCTTTTATCTAAGTGGTGAAAAAAAATTCCAAAGTTTGCTTAAAAAAAAAAAAAAAAAAAAAAAAATTTGCGCAATTTTTCGAGACCCGTAGCGTCTCCATTTTTCATGATCTGGGGTCGGGTGAGGGCTTATTTTTTCCGTGCCGGACTGACGTTTTTAATGACACCACTTTTGTGCAGATACGTTCTTTTGCTCGCCCGTTATTGCATTTTAATACAATGTCTTGGTGACCAAAAAAACGTAATTCTGGTATTTTGAATTTTTTTCTCGCTACGCCGTTTAGCGATCGTGTTAATGCTTTTTTTTATTGATAGATCGGGCGATTCTGAACGCGGCGATACCTAATATGTGTATGTGGGATTTTTTTTTACTGTTTTATTTTGATTGGGGCGAAAGGGGGGTGATTTGAACTTTTAGGTTTTTTTAATTTTTTTTATTTTTAAACATTTTTTTTTTTTTACTTTTGGCATGTTTCAATAGCCTCCATAGGAGGCTAGAAGCATGCGCAACCCGATTGGCTCTGCTACATATGGGCGATGAGCAGATCGCCCATATGTAGCAGATTTACTGCTGTGCTTTCAGCGCCGACCACCGGGTGGCGCTGAAAGCCTTATGCCTGGAACAACCATAGAGGTCTCATAGAGACCTCTGGTTGTCCAGGCAACGTGACGCCGACCCCCGATCACGTGACGGGGGTCGGCAATGACGTCATTTCCGGCCCGGTGGCCGGAAATTCTATTTAAATGCCCGCTGTCAGCTTTGACAGCGGCATTTAACTAGTTAATAGGCGCGGGCGGCGATTCCGCTCGCGTCTATTGCGGGCACATGTCAGCTGTTCATAACAGCTGACATGTCCCGGCTTTGATGCGGGCTCAGCGCCGGAGCCCTCATCAAAGCAGGGGAAATGTCTGATGACGGACTGTGTCCGTCATTGGACATTAAGGGGTTAAGCTTGTCAACCTTAATTAACTTCATAATACAAGTTACGCACAGAAAAATGGGGGTTATTTGGCTAAAGTTGTGGGGGGGTAGGGCTGGCTCCAGGTTTTCATGTGCCCTGGGCGAAAGAGCGCCCCTTTAACACATACCACAACTCATCATGCTCCGATACGGCAGAGAAATAGCGGTATAGTACAATGAAAAATACTTCACTTTTTACATCTCATGACGAGGCCCATCTATATCTCCATACAGAATCATTGGTCCCATATAATGTTTGAAACAGTATATGATGAGCTCCACATAATGCTACAGTATATGTTGGTCCCCATGGATGAAGCTCCACTGTCTTATGGGCCCAAATAATGCTCCAAACATAATGGGCCCCATTTCTAATGCTCTAGTGTATAATGGGCCCTGTAAATGCTGCTCCAGTGTCTGATGTCCACCTTTGGAATGTTCCAGTGTATGGTGGGCCCCATCTATCATTCTCCAGAGTATAGTGCTCCCCAAAAATTGCTGTCCCAACATTGAAAACAATCAAATAAGTCTCCTCGCTAGGGAATCCCTGTACTAGTCTGGACTCCTCGTCGTCCCCATCTTCCATCTCACTGCACAGTATTTCAACCTTGCAAGTGCTGTGATCCTGAGCAAGCAGGGGGGGCCCACTCATTGGCGACGGCACTGGCACAGGGCCCCTGATAGTACGATGGTGTGTCTGATGGCGGGTGGGCCGAACCTGCACTTTCATCTGCAGCTTCCTCTTTGTCACCGTGTAAGATGGAACTGTATATGGGAAGGGTAACCTGAGTTTCATCAGGGTCAGATTCAGGCCGTGTAGCGTGCAAGGGGAATGTAGTGGTCTGGGTCAATGTACCAGCAGATTCATCGAGCAGTGGCTGGGCATCAGTGCACTTGTGTCGCCCCCAGGAGTACGGTCGCCACAGTGGCATTACCTTCTTCCTAGGGAGTGTGATGTCATGCTTGGGAGCAACGAAGGATCTCTCTAGCAGGTTAACTGATTGGGCGGCGTTATTCCCACGAGTCATGACCCTCCAAACAGCGTTCATGAAGGCAAAGTGTTTGTTTTACGTGGGCAGTATGGTTGCAAAGCTGAACCTTAAAGGAATGTCCAGAAGGGCACCACCAGGAGTGGAGCCTACGGTTAAATTCGACTCCACCTGGGAAACCTCAACCATGCCAGCTACAGAACAGATGCACACATTGCAAGCTTAATTCCGTTAACGAACGAGACTCCGTCATGCCCCGCGGTCCGAGTCCGGCTTACTAGAGGGACACGTGAGGCTCTGGCACATGAGATTGGCCAATAACTGGTGTGTCATGCCCTTACATGTCCGTGGCTGCATGTGCGCTACACTGAAAAGGCCAGCGTTTGTCACTTGCAGGTGCAGATAACCCGCTGAACAACGTTAGTGATGGGGATCTGGGATTACAATTATTACCCGCGAACGATGATTTCCCAGTAAGTGCAGGTCAACCGCAGTTCCGGAATTAGGCCTAACCGTCATACCTGAAAAAATGAAAAACTTACGTGTGCAAACCACAGGTGCTGTAGCTTGCTTAACAGCTCGCCAGCCGTTCTCACGCCCAGTATGGATTACACGTGATTGCACAAAGGTGAGAAAGGGTACCGTATCCCCGGATAACATGTATGGATAGCGTACACATTCAAAATATATGTCTATACATCAGGAGGCAGGCTCAGACGGTGATAGGCCCAGTATGGATTGCACGTGATTGCACAAAGGTGAGAAAGGGTACCGTATCACCGGATAACATGTATGGATAGCGTACACATTCAAAATATATGTCTATACATCAGGAGGCAGGCTCAGACGGTGTTAGGCCCAGTATGGCTTGCACGTGATTGCACAAAGGTGAGAAAGGGTACCGTATCCCCGGATAACATGTATGGCTAGCGTACACATTCAAAATATATGTCTATACATCAGGAGGCAGGCTCAGACGGTGTCAGGCACAGTATGGATTTGACGGCCCAGACTACACAGCGGAGGAGCAGGGAGAGGTAAAGATTGCAATTGCTGGGGCCCTGCCCAAGCAAGGGGGGCCCACTCGTGGGCGTCGGTACTGGCACTGGGCCCCTCATAGTACGGCGGTGTGTCTGACGGCGGGTGTGCACCACCACCGTCAGATACACTTGATTGCACTATGAGGGACCCTGTGCCAGTGCCCGCGCCCAAGAGTCGGCCTACCCACCTGTCCAGGGCAACGGCACTCGCACGGTGTCGTGCGCTAGGTGGTGACCCCGGCCATGGGGGGGGGAGGCAGCACAGTTAGGGAGTTTTAGAAAGTGGCATATGTTGATGTTGGACATTCAGCTGATGCAAAAGGCGAAATAGGTCAAGTCCCAGGAAGAGGTGGACCAAAGCAAGCCATTTTTCTGTCACCCTATGTGTCATCAGGGGAAGGTGGGACAAAATCCTTGGAAACCCATGCATGGATCATTTTAATGAAGGTTAGATCATCCACATTTTGGGTTGACAGACGGGTCCTTTTTTCTGTCAGGATTGATCCAGCTGCACTGAAGACTCTTTCCGATAGCACACTTGCAGCTGGGCAAGCGAGCTCCTGTAAGGCATATTGTGCCAATTCAGGCCAGGTGTCCAGTTTAGTGGCCCAATAGTCAAAGGGGAATGACCTGTGTGGGAGAACATCGATATGGGAGGAAAAGTAGTTTGTAACCATAGTTGACAACTGCTGTCTCCTGTCACTTTCCATCGATGCAGTATTACCAGTTGTGTGAGCGGTACTTGAAAAATCAGTCCACAACATTATCATGAAACCCCTGTCTCCAACGCCACTTCTGCTGTGTGCACCATGAACACCTCTGCCAAGCTGCCCCTGGCCCGTACGGCTCGTGTGAGAACCATCACCGCTGCTGTGTGCTGGGAATGCCTCAAGCAACCGATTTACCAGAGTTGCTTGTTTATTAGCCAATATTAGGTCAAGGTTCTCCTGTGGCATGATGTTTTGTAATTTGCCTTTATAGCGTGGATCCAGGATGCTGGCCAACCAGTAGTCGTCATCGTTCATCATTTTGGCAATGCGGGGGTCCCTTTTTAGGATCTGCAAGGCATAATCTGACATGTGGGCTAATGTTCCCGGTGTCAATGATGCACTGCGAGTGCTGGTTGGAGGAGCACTTTCTGGCAAATCCACATCCCTCCAGTCACGCACAAACCCTGTACCAGACCTTGCCACGCCAACATTTTCACTTGCCCCACGAGATGCATCCTCCTCCCCTAAGTAATCATCCCCATCATCATCCTCCTCCTCCTCTTCTTCCTCCACCTCGTCCAGGAGAGGTCCCTGAGCAGACAATGGCTGAATGTCATCAAGGATTCCTTCCTCCTCATCAACATTGGCTGCAGACACCTGCTCCTTAAGGTGCGTCAAAGTTTGCATGAGCAGAGGCATAAGTGGGATGCTCATGCTTAGGATGGCGTCGTCTGCGCTTACCAGCCGTGTGCATTCCTCAAAACACTGAAGGACTTTGCAGAGGTCTTTCAGCTTCGACCACTGCACACCTGTCAACTCCATGTCTGCTCTCAAAGTGCCTGGCCGTGTATCCTCCCACAAATGCATTATGGCCTGCCTCTGCTCGCACAGCCGCTCCACCATGTGCAGGGTGGAGTTCCACCTTGTTGCAATGTCGATAATGAGGCGGTGGTTGGGAAGGTGGAGCAATCGCTGCAGCTTCTGCATACGAACGTATTGTACAGGCGACCGGCGGATGTGGGCGCACAGTCTTCGCACCTTCTGGAGCAGGGCTGTTAACTCCGGATAATTTTTGAGGAAGCACTGCACCACCAGGTTCAAGGTGTGAGCCAAGCAAGGTATGTGGCTGAGTTTTGAAAGGGCTATGGCTGCCACAAAATTACGGCTGTTATCACTAACTACCTTGCCTGCCTCAAGATGTACACTGCCCAGCCATGACTCAGTTTGTCGCTTCAAGTACTCGGCCAGCACCTCGGCGGTGTGTCTGTCGCCCAAACACATCATCTGCAACACTGCCTGCTGACGCTTTCCACTAGCTGCTTGATAGGGGGACACCTCGTGTGCAACAGTGGCAGCTGCAGATGGAGTGCTCGTACGACTGCGCTCTGTGGACGAGTTTTCGCTTCTGGAGGAGGAGGAGGAGGGTCGAACGCCTACAGCCAACTGTTTCCTATACCGTGGGCTAGGCAGCACTGTCCCACCACCGCTGTCCCCTGTGGACCCTGCATCCACCACATTAACCCAGTGCGCAGTGATGGACACGTAACGGCCCTGGCCATACCGACTGGACCATACATCAGTTGTGAGGTGCACCTTTCCACTCACTGACTGCTTGAGTGCATGGACAATGCGGTCTTTTACATGATGGTGGAGGGCTGGGATGGCTTTGCGAGAGAAGAAGTGGCGACTGGGTAGGTCATAGCGTGGTACTGCATAGGCCATGAGTTCGCGGAAAGCTGCGCTTTCCACCAACCGATAGGGCACCATCTCAAACGAGATTAGTTTGGCAATGTGGGCGTTCAAACCCAGTGTACGCGGATGAGAGACTGAATACTTTCTTGACCTACTCATAGTGTCTGGGAGGGTGAGCTGGACTTGAGAGCTGCATATGGTGGCAGTAGCGGTGGACAGGGCGGACTGAGAGAGGGTTGATGATGGTGATGGAGTTGGTGTTCTTTCTGATGGCCTAGAATCAGTCTTTCGTTGATATAACAGTGGGATTCCCTGACTGCTGTGGCCTTGCAATGACACCTCATCATTTGCTGCTGTGCTAACCAGTGTGCTTACAGTGGGGGAAACAATGTAGCGTTGCTGACTACCTTCTTTGTGATCAGTTGCACATGTGGCACTTGAGGTTTGGTGTTGTGTCCACGCTTGCAAGTGCATGCTGGTTAAATGTCTAAGCATGCAACTGGTATTCAAATTTTTCAGATTTTTCCCTCAGCTAAAGGTCTTTGCGCACTTCTTACAGATAACCTTGGCCTGATCATGAGGATTTTGTTCAAAAAAGTGCCACACTGCACTCTTCCTACTTTGGCAGACATTTTGCGGCCTAGCGCGCTGTGATCTTTTGACCCTCTGGACAAGCTGTCCAGCAACTCTTTTGATTTTTGGAACCTGTCTTTGGAGTGCTCCGGGCCTGCCAGATAACAGCTGTTGCGATGTCGATGTCTGCTGTGGATGCTCCTCATCTGAGCTATTGGAAGCAGCACCCTCTTCCCCCAATGGATGCCAATCTGGGTCAACAACTGGGTCATCCATCACCTCCTCTTCAATGCCATGTGCACCCTCCTCTGTGTCACCGTGTATGGTGGTATAGTGTGCGGGAAGGGGCACCTGAGTCTCATCAGGGTCAGAATCTGGCTCTGTACACTGCAAGGACAATGTAGTGCTCTGAGTGAATGTACCAGCAGAATCATCTATCAGCGGCTGTGCATCAGTGCACTCCATGTCAGATCCTTCTTGGCCTGGGTAATTCACCATTTCACTTGATAATCCAGGCATGGTATGTGAAAACAGCTCCATGGAGTAATCAGTAGTATGGCCTGCGTCATCCTTCAATCTTGGTTGGGGTGAAGGACACAAGGAAAGGTGTGGTTCATGAACATGAGCCTCCAATGACGACTCAGTGCTTTTACTTTTTACAACTGAAGAAGAGGAGGCGATAGAGCTGGAGGCTGAGTCAGCAATGTAAGACAAAACTTTTTCTTGAAGCTCTGGCTTTAAAAGCGGTTTGCCAACTCCTAGAAAACTAAGCCTTCGAGGCCTTGTGGAGCCAGACGATGACGCAGGCTCAATACCTCCTGCATTCGGTCCTATTTTGCTTTTGCCACTACCATCAGATCCACCACCAACACCATCATTACCAGCTGCCAACCCCCGCCCAATTCCATGGCCTCTTCCACCAGCCTTCCTCATTTTTGGTAGAAATGTAGACAAAATCCAACAAACTATATAGTAATGTAAAACAAGGTACAAGGTGTCTATAGGACAGGGGAGATTTTGAATTTCTGCAGACACTTGTGGACACTGGACACTTTTGGATTGTGTGAGGCCCACTGAATATCAGAGCGCTATGTCACAGGCTCGATGGCACAGGTGTGAAAAATGTCACTAGAGGATAACGGAGATTTTGAATTTCTGCACACACTAGTGGACACTGGACACTTTTGGATTGTGTGAGGCCCACTGAATATCAGAGCGCTATGTCACAGGCTCGATGGCACAGGTGTAAAAAAAGTGACTACAGGATAAGGGAGATTTTGAATTTCTGCACACACTAGTGGACACTGGACACTTTTGGATTGTGTGAGGCCCACTGAATATCAGAGCGCTATGTCACAGGCAGAAATTGGCTAGTGTATCACAAACTACAAGGTGTATGTAGAATTGGGCAGAATAGGAATCTCCCTAGAGTGTAGGTCTGTAAGAACGGAACAAGTCCTCCACTTATCCTTCCACAGTGACACACAGATAGCTTCACTGTGGCTGTGATAACAGCCGTTACACGGTACTGTGTGAGGAGCGTACACCGCTGTATGGTGTGAAAAAATGCACGCTCAGTACCTCAGCAGGACAAAAAAAAAATTGGGATTGCTTTTAAAAAAGCAGTTTGCAGAGCAGTGGGTAAACAGCAATGCAGCTGTCAGGAAGCCTTAGAAGGCAGCCCAACAACCAACACCACTGATACACCACAATATAGCCTCCCCTTGCACTGCACACACAGTGACTGGTGTGTTGTACAGGAAAAATCGCTAGCAGCAGAAGCAGTTTTTTTTTCTTCTTCCCTGCCTAACGCTCTCCCTACAGAATCAGCAACCTCTCCCTATGCTAAGATCGGCAGAAGTAAGATGGCGGTCGGCGTGCACGCCCTTTTATAACCCCTGTGACGCCCACCAAAGCAAGCCAATCACTTGCATGCCCTTCTGAAAGATGGTGGTGACCCCTGCCTATGTCATCACGTTGCCCACAGTGTCCGTGGATCCTGATTGGCTGAAAAAGAGCGCAAAACAAACTTTTGAAACGCGACTTTGACGCGTAAGTCGCCGACCTCGTGGCCGACCTCATCCTAGGGTCGGGTTTCGTTTCATGAAACCCGACTTTGCCAAAAGTCGGAGACTTTTGAAATTTTTGGACCCGTTTCGCTCAACTCTAAACAGGATGTTTTTCTCCGGCGGCGTTCACTTGGCTAAGTACTACCCCAATCCCAAAGGTGGATGCATCTGTCTGCACGAGGAACCTGCGTTTATAATCCGGGGCAGCCAAGAAAGGAGCAGTGACGAGGGCAGTCTTTAACGCTGAAAAGGCATCCTCGCATGCCGTCATCCACATCACATTCCTAGGCATGTTCTTGCGGGTCAGTTCGGTTAGGGGCTTGGCCAAGGTGCTGAAGTTAGAAACAAATTTGCGATAGTATCCAGCAGTTCCTAAAAATGCAAGTACCTGCTTTTTAGTCTGGGGTCTACACCAGTTGCTAATGGCTTCCACCTTGGCAGGCTCAGGCCTTAGTGTCCCACCCCCTACTCTATGCCTGAGGTACTGCACCTCAGCCATCCCTATTTGGCACTTATCAGGGCGAGTGGTCAGTCCTGCAGTAAGGATGCAGTCCAGCACTATGCCCAAGTGTTTAAGATGTTCCTCCCAGGTTGTGCTAAAAATGGAGATGTCGTCTAAGTAAGCACAGGCAAAGTCCTGACATTGTTGTAACAGTCGATCCACCAGTCTCTGGAACGTAGCGGGGGGCAGTTTTCATCCCAAAGGGCATTCCCAGGAACTCATAAAGCCCAAATGGAGTAATGAAGGCTGAGCGCTCCCGGGCGTCCTCCGTTAGGGGTATCTGCCAGTACCCCTTGCTCAAGTCTAACGTGGTCACAAATTGGGCACTGGCCAGACGATCCAATAGATCATCCATCCTGGGCATGGGATAAGCATCACTCTTGGTGGCATCATTTAGTCGTCTGTAATCAACGCAGAATCGTGTTGTACCATCCTTCTTGGGGACCAGGATGACAGGAGAGGCCCAAGAACTGTGAGATGGCTGAATAACTCCCAGTTGTTTCATCTCCTCCAGTTCGTTCTTTATCATGCCTTGAACAGCCTCTGGAACCCGGTAGGCAGCCTGCTGGATGGGGCGTTGTCCGGGGGTTTCCACATGGTGGCTGGTGAGAGTAGTCTTCCCCGGCTTTGAGGAGAAAGCAGCAGCCCTCGGCCTTAGTACGGCGACAATATCGTCCTTTTGTATATCCGATAAATGGGACCCCAGGGGCACTTGTTCCAGTGATCCTCCCGCTTGGGCAACGTGGAGGAGATCTGGGAGATACTCGTCGTCGGCAGTATCACTAGGGGGGTGGCAGACAGCTAGAACAGGCAGAGATCGGTCTTGGTAGTCTTTCAGCACGTTAATGTGGATGGTTTTCTGTCGTCGACCACTAGAGTCCAGGGCAATAACATAGTTAGTGTCATTAATTTTCTTGACAACCTGATAAGGGCCTTCCCACACTGCTTGAAGCTTGTTGGCAGGGGAAGCAGTAATCATGAGCACTTGCTGTCCTTCCATAAATTCCCGGTTCCTGGCATTACGGTCATACCAGGCTTTTTGTCTGGACTGGGCCATTCGCTGATGTCCAGCTATCTACCTTCGCTAAAGAACGAGACGGTCTCTGAGCTCTAGAACATAGGGAACGATGGGCATTCCGGTATCTGAGATGTCTCCCTCCAAATGTTCTTTCAGAAGAGTGAGAGGCCCACGGACCTTCCAGCTAAACAGTAGTTCGAAGGGAGAGAACCCTGTGGACTCTTGGGGAACCTCCAGATAGGCGAAGAGGAGATGTGGCAGGTACTTTTCCCAGTCTTTCTCAATGTCAACAAAAGCCCTCCGCATATTTTTTAGGGTTCCATTAAAGCGTTCACACAGTCCGTTGGTCTGCGGGTGGTATGGGGTGGTGCAAATGGCTCGAACACCACAGGTATGCCATAGGGACTGGACCAGATCTGACATGAACTGAGTGCCTTGATCCGACAATATTTCACTAGGAAACCCTACCCGGGTAAAGATGGTAACAAGGGCCTCGGCTACCTTTACTGCTGTAATACTGGAGAGGGCCACAGCTTCAGGATACCTAGTGGCATAGTCCACCACGGTCAGGATATATTTTTTCCCTGACCTGCTGGGGTGGGCCAGAGGACCTATGATGTCGACGGCTACACGTTGAAATGATTCCTCAATTATGGGCAGGGATTGCAGGGGTACCTTATGTCGAGCTCCTGGATGCCGCATTCGCTGGCACACATCGCAGGTGCGGCAATAATGGGCTACCGACTGCGAGACCCCGGCCAGTAAAAACTTTGGGTGAGTCTCTTTTCAGTCCTTTTTCTCCCTTGATGCCCAGCCAAGGGGATGTCATGGGCCAGTTGAAGTAGCTGTGCCCTGTACTTCTGAGGGACAATGAGTTGCCTGGACGTTGCGTCAGGGTAGCCCTGGTCACTGTCCTTTGTTACACGAGAATACAGTCCGTTTTCTCGAGTGAAGCCATCCCCATTATCTCCCAAGTGCCCAGTTTCTGCCTTTCGCCTAAGGGCTGCTAAGGTAGTGTCACCCTCTATTTCTCTCCTAAACTCCTCTCTGTCCCAAGACTCTCCCAATGTAGTTGCAGCGAAAGTATTGCTTACCGACTCTGATGCGGTTCGTGGTGGTTGCTCCCCGGTGGGATCCGGATGACGTAGTGCTTGAAGGGCCTGTAGTCGGGTGACTGCTCCCACAAAATGGCACTGTAACTCCCCAATGTCGCTCCCAAGGAGGATATCTGCAGGAAGTCCTCCCATAACTCCAATCCAACACAGTTTTTCTCCACAACCAAAATCCAAACGCACAGAAGCTCGCTGTATATATTTGCGGGCACCCCCCGCCAGGACAATGGGAATTCCCGGACCCTGGTAAATTGCCTCGGGTCAAACCACAAGTGGGTCAGCGATAGTCAAGAATGCCCCCGTGTCTCTAAATCCTGACACTTTGTATCCATCAATAAAGACATCCTGCAGGTGGCATTGCCGTTGCTATGAGTAGCTAAAGGACAGAGGCCGAAGTCCGTACACTCCAGGAGGGGTATCTATGGTGCCGTGGTCGGTGGTCCACTCTGGTGGGGGTGGTGGTAGCTCTTCCTCAGGTGTAGTGGAGTGTACAAGATGCACTGGACGAGGTGGGGCTGCGTGGGGCTCCCTCCGAATCCTGGAGGGACAGCCAGACTGCAAATGTCCAGGTTGCCCACACCCATAACACCTCCTATCTGTGATACCCCCCCAGGTCGTGGTCGGAACTGTTGGGGCCTAGGATTGTGAGGCGTGATTGTCATCGGCTTGCGACTAGGTGGAAGGGCAGATATAATTGGAGTGGGACGGGGCGCGGGAGCAGGCCGTGGTTCATTGTCCAGAAGCCTCCTCCATTGCGGCCGGATCGTAAGGGCTTCATCGGCCAGGGCTGCAGCTCTATCCACGGTACATGGCGTGCGCTCCCGGACCCATTCCCGTACCTCTGCAGGGCACTTGGCAAGAAATTGTTCTATAAGGAACGCCTGTATAACATCTTCCACAGTAAAGGCGTTTTCTGCTTCCAGCCATCTCCGACATGCCTCGGACATCTTATGTGCATACATCCTAAATGATCCCCCCGTGGTGCATGGGAGGTCTCGGAACTTGGCCCTATATGAGTCTGGGGTGATAGCATGGTAATCCAGGATAGTCCGCTTTACAATGTTATAATCCCGATTCCGCAGTGCATCAATGGTTCGGTAAGCCTCCGCCATGCTTCCGTTCAGGAGCCCCACTAACAAACGCATCCAGCTAGAGTGGGGCACCTCCATCACAGCACACTGCTGCTCAAAGTCTTTGAAGAACCCCTCCACATCTCCAGAAGCCTCATCAAATGGCTTAAAATCTGTCCGGGTGATCCGTACAGGCTCCTGGATTGTTGGGGTTACACTCCACATTGCGTTACTCCCTTTTTCAAGCTCCATTGCTTCCTGTCTCCTCTGTGCCCGGCGGGTAGCCTCCTCCTTGTACTCCTGAGGGACGCCGGGGCCCAGAACCGCCATCTCTTCTTCGTACCACACCAACCACTGGCTTTTATGGAAGGGGATCCCTGTCTCCAGTGCTCTTCAGTCAGACATCTGGGAGAAGGTGGCCGGGCTAGTGCCCACCAGTAGATCGATTAAGGCCTCTTTAGTCAGTCCCTGGTAGTCCAGGCCCAGGTCTCTGGCTTTCTCCTGTAAACTGCATACAGTCCAATTTCTGTACTCACTCTGTGGGTGGTTCTCCATTGGGTTACGCTCTGTTGATCCCACTGCTGCCACCAGTTGTCACGGGGTCCTTCTCTGGTATCACACAATCTACAGCAAGCGAAGAGTGAACAATTCCAAGACCTTTATTCAGGCAAAAATACGAAAAGGTCCCTATTCAGTCCACCACACAAAGGATAAGATAGTCCAGAGTAAGAATGCAGTCCAGTAACAGGATAAAATGTCCAGGGAAACGAGATTCCAAAACTCTAGCACCAGAGGATAAAATGGGTCCTTCTCTCTCTGAAGTGCTGTCTGAACACGATCCTGTCCACTCCGGAACTGACTTGCCCAGCTCCTGTTCTCCCCCGACCCCCTTCCTTGTCCAGGGAAAGTCAAACAAGGTGAGGTGGTTTCCAGGCCCCCCCAGAGGAGAACAAAGGGCTTTAGGGATTAATGCACTACAGGGGGTCATCAAGAGACAGATACAGTGAGGCTGTAGACTTACAATGTAATAAGAAAAACACTATGAAAATAACTGGAATTGTTAAAAATAGCAATATACAAAAAATGACATCCACATAACATATCACACCATCACATTCTGTTCCCATCATTCTTTCTCAGTTGGTGTAAAGAGGCAGGTAAACAAGCATAAAGCAACTTCAATTTGGGGCCCCATTTTAAAATTTTGCCTAGGGCCCCACTTTGCCTAAAACCAGCCTTGTATACAGGAGGAGAGACAGTGAGGGTACAGTACGGAGGAACAGTGTGATTGTGCAATATAAGAATCAGTATTCAGAAGAACAGTGAGGGAACAGTAATGAGGGGGCAGTAAATGAAATAAGAGACAGCGTGAGGGCACAGTATGAGTCAATATACAGATGGAAAGACAGGGTACAGTATGGAGGAGCAGTGTACAGGAGGAGGGACAGTGTGAGGGTGCAATATAAGAATCTGTATACACGAGGAACAGTGAGGGCACAGTATGAGGGGCAGTAAATAAAAGAAGGGACAGTGTGAGGGCACATTATGAGGGGCAGGCTACAGAAAGAGGGACAGTTAGGTAACAGTATGGGGGGACAGTGTAAGATCACAGTGTGAGGGGCAGTATACAGAAGGAGGGACAGTTTGAGGTCACAGTATGAGAGGCAGAATACAGAAGGGACAGTGTGAGGGCGCAGTATGAGGAACAGTGTACAGAAGGAAGGACGGTGTGAGGGCACAGTATGGGGGCCGGTATACAGAGGCAGGTATAGTGTGAAGACACTGTATGATGACGGGGAATTATGGAGGGCCACTGAAGATGGGGAGATAAGTATATGGCGTGTCACTTATACAATTCATACAGGTGGGCGCTTGTGCGGCTTTATCACACCAGTGGTGATGACGGTGTTGAGGTAATATTTTTTCTGACAGAATAGTGTGGAGTTCATGTATCATAAAAGGGGATTGTTTTTTGTGCAAGGCGCACAGTGAGCTGGAAATAATTATTTAGGGCACAGCATGGATGGATATTTTTACCTAGAGGGCATTATAATGGCACTGTTATTTTAAAGGTCACAGATATGATACCTTTTAACCGCTAACAAAAATAAAATGTTTCAAAGCAAGCTTTCCAGACTAAGAAGAGATAATTTTGAAGACACCTATGTCTCGAAAGCTTGCTTTGTAACGTCCTCTATTTTATTTGTTAGCCATTAAAAGACATCATATCTAAGAGAATATAATTTAGTTTCTTTTCCTGATAATTTTGCTTTATAAAACCACATGGCAGAGGCTGCGTTCTGCTCTTTGGAAATGACATTGTGCTGTAAGTTGCAATCCACCGTCGACGGCAGAAATTATGGGCAGGGATGTTGCATGTCTTTTATGGCCCATTAACTCAATGTTTTGCACGGAGGTGGTGCATAACCAAAAGCGCGCTCATTGTTTACTGGTGATGATTCTTCCCCCACTGGCTGATTCTAAAAGTGATGAAATTCGACAATTTATACATTACCATGCAAAAGTTTTAAGCAGACTTGGGAAAAAAATGTTGCCAAGTAAGAATGTTTTAAAAAGTAGAAATGCTAATAGTTTATTTTTTATCAATTAAAATGCAAAGTAAATGAACACAAGCAAAAAAAAATTATTTGGTGTGACTGCCCTTCGTTTTCAAAACAGCATCAAAGCACCAATTCTTCTAAGTACACCTACACAATGTTTTTGAAGGAATTCTGGAGGGAACTTGTTCCAAACACCTTGGAGAACCAACCACAGTTCTTCTGTGGATGTCACTCGTGCGAATCCTTGTGTATTTTCATGTATTCTCAGACAGACTTGATGATGTGAGATTTGGAGCCATTCAGATAACTCCCTGATGGTATTACATGATGAATAAAGAACTGCGTGTATTTATGAGCATTAAGAAGTGGACAAAGTTGAGGACCATAAATGCAGTGGTCAGCCAAAGATACTTAGTGCAGCAGATAAAAGACACGTCATGAGTACCTCCTTTCAAAATCGGAAGATGTCTAGCAGTGCCATCAGGTCAGAACTGTCAGCGACCAGTGGGACCCAGCTAAATCTGGACCAGAAGAATTGTGGCTAAAAAGCCATATACTTTAGATTTGGAAAAAAGGCAGCAGATGGCGGAGTGATGACGAGTCAAAATGTGAAATGGTGGGTTTAACAGAAGACAGTTTGTTCACCTAATGACTGGAGAGCGGCACAATAATGAGAGTCTGCAGGAAGCAGTGAAGCGCCGTGTATGTACATTTCAGTAAATGAAGTTGGGAATGTGGTCCGGATTAATGGTCTCCTCAATGCTGAGAAATACAGACAGATGCTTATCCATCATGTAATACCATCAGGGAGGCGTCTGGCCCCATACTTATTCTGCAGGCGAACAAAGACCCCCAAACATCCAGCCAATGTCATTAAGAATGATCTTCAGCGTAAAGAAGAACAAGGAGTCCTGGAAGTGATGATCCAGCCCCCACAGAGCTCTGATCTCACCATCATCCAATCTGTTTGGGATTAGATGAAGGGACAGAAGGTGTCACGGGTGTGTCAGAGGCTGCAGACAGTCGCTCTATATCTGACTGCAGGAGATCTCAGCAGTTTGCTTTGCTGACTTCTTCCTAGTCCTTCTGACTCTAGGACCCAGTGGCAGCCTTCCCCCGGCTCTAGTTGACACACCTGGACCGGAGTGTTTATAACTGCCAGCTTGCTGCTGGGAGTTGTGGGTGATATTTACATTTCCCTATTGAGGCTTGGAGCTATAGCAGTCGGCTACTCTTTGGTGTTTGGAGGATGCCTATGTTTCTCTCTGAGTCTACTCAAGCTAAGTGTTCCCCTTGTTTGTGCATCCCATCTGTCTTTAGTGGTAGTGGGGATTGACTAGTGCTCATCCTGTCCTTCCCTATGCAGGGCTTATTGCTAGAGTCAGGCAGGGATTAGGTATCCTGCTCGGCGATAGGTGCAGAACCTATATATGGACGTTAGGGCAGACAGTGACATTAGATCTGCCTAGGGGTCTCCACTCCCCCTTCCCTAGTGTTGGGTTCCCTTCCTCTTATTCATTTTGTGTTGCACTTAGTCTTTCCTACACTGTGTGTAACAGAAGGATTTGCACAAGCAACATCCACAGAAGATCTGTTTTTACTCTTCCATGATATTTGGAACAACCTCCATGCTAAATTCCTTCACCTTCAAAAACTGTGCAAGTGCACGGAGAACTGATGAAGGCAAAGGGCAGTCAACAAATATTGATGTGATTT
This sequence comes from Dendrobates tinctorius, assembly GCF_039654945.1. Taxonomy (NCBI): domain Eukaryota; kingdom Metazoa; phylum Chordata; class Amphibia; order Anura; family Dendrobatidae; genus Dendrobates; species Dendrobates tinctorius. The sequence continues at coordinate 15,181,175 of NW_027361727.1, read as the reverse complement.
AGATTTTCCACTTGTTCATTCACTTTGTATTTTGTTAATTGAGAAAAATAAACCATTAACATTGCTAATTTTGGAAGCATTCTTAATGTAAAACATTTACTCCACAACAGCCTAAAATTTTCACACAATACTGAATAAACAACATAGGGCGGTGTGGTGACAAAGTGTATGTTATGTTGAAATCTACCATTAATAGGTGATGAGGGCCATGTTCCACTTACAGAGTCCTTTTGAAGAAGGTGCAAAATTTGGTACTAGGGATAACCATGCTATTAGCAGATAAGTTGCAACAAGGCATAAAGTAAGTACAACTTCCCAAATTTCCCTACTGCCCTTGCTCCTTTGATGCTTTTAGATGCTATTTTTACTGGCCATACTGCAAGTGCCTACACCTGCTTGTTATCATTCTCTGGTTTGCTAGGGGTTTGTACTAGTGTCTTTTTTTCAGTATGTCTCAGCTTCCTCATTTTCAGTAAAATTACATTTTGGGATGGAAGCATCTGAGTTGAACTTTCCGGTAGGAATCTGTAAAGGATTTCGCTTTTCTACAGGGTGGCGCACACGGCAAAGATTTTTATCAAACTAAAATTCATGGTTTCTATTTATCTTCCAATTTTCAGAAATTGCCTTCCATTTACCCATAGCCATATACTATTTTTTGAGGTCACACAAACATTACTGAAGTTGTATCTGTATCAAATAGCTTGGAAGAGAATCAATTTGATTCTAGGAGACCTGAGAGATTTACACACCTCTTTTCCGACCAACGCTTTGCTGCTAATCAAATGTTTGGTAAACATTTGTCGAACCTGGTGAACCCAAATTAAAAAAAAATTGATCTCTAATATATTGTCACGCTGTGATGGACTTTAGTAAGGAAGAGGGGCTTCAAACTGTCCCTAACTATCCCTGCCCTGTGGGTACTCTAATGGTATAGAGGCCAGAGTCTCGGACCTTGCTATGCTACTGTAAAAACCCTAATCTGTCCCCTCCCCCACCACATGAGACATGCGACAGAAATGAAAGGTTGCCTGACACAAAAACAAAACAGGGATCACAGAAAACCTCTATCATACAAGAGTACTAACCAACAATAGGGAGGAGGATAGGGACTGGGAGGAATAAACTAAATGGGAAAAGGGGACCAGGAGACAAAAAATACATCCAACTGCAAACTACAGATCACCACAACTCCAAACTTCAACTACTTAGCTTTAGCGCACAGTACATCGTCTCCTAAGATCAAGGAAGCAGAGCTTTTACTGGCAGGACAGAAAGGGTCTGGCCAGGTTTTATAGGAAGTGTTAAAGGCCAGATCAGAAGAAGCTGATGGAGCTGCATGTTTTTGACCAGCATAGAAAGGGTCATTAGCCTCTTCAGCACCTAATTTTGCTTTCATACAGGTTTTGATGGTCCCTACTGATTGACTTTGCTATACCATGTAGTAATTGCAAGGCATTATTATGGAAGCATACCTGGCTTTGGCTAAAGCTATCTTCTGCACTGTGTAAAATGGTGGTGGTCCTTTAAGGCTGCTTTCACACATCTGGCTTTTTGAATCCGGCACGATGCAGCGAAATTTGGAACAACTGGATCCGGCATCAGATCCGGTTTTGTCCCATAGAGTTTTATTGTCGCCGCACAGTGCCGGATGGGTATGCAGCTCATCCACTTTTTGCCGGATACGGCAAGAAGTAGCCGTCTGGCGTCTGCAAAAAACGTTCGCTGCAACGTTTTTTGACAGCGCCGGACCGGTTTTTCTCACAGCGCATGCGCGGAGACTGTGAGTCTCGCGCTGCTCTTTTAAATGTGGGCGCCACCGTATCCGGCCACACAGGCATCCGGTGTCTCCGGCACATCCCGGATCCGCCCCACGGCGCCGGAGACACAAAGCCGGATGTGTGAAAGAAGCCTTAGGGGATTCACATAAAGAAAACTGCAAATTGTTTGAATTTACAAAGTCCAGGAAATTCCTAAAAAAATGACACAAATTTAATTTGCATCAAGTTAATTTGCTCCTCTCTAATATGATGTTGCCTTCTATCGGGGTTTCCAAGCATGGAAGGAGTCATGTAGAAGTGCTGCGCTGACAGCACTTGTGCCGTGAGCTGTAACTGCTAGTTTAAATTGCTTTGACCAGTGTGGGCTTAAAAAATGTTTTTATAAATTCTTGCCAATAGTTATAGACACATTACAGGTATAGGAACAAAATGTTGAAAATGTATAGTAGTTTTACTGTAATATAATGTTTGTCATTCTTATTGTGATATATGTAGACAATTTACATTTTTTTTATAATGTGGTAGAGCAGAGAATTTGCCGTGATGCAGCTATATTGCACAGCGCAAATATTAAAAATTAGAATCTCATTTCTACCCACAACTGTTTTTATTAATAGTTTGAACAGATTCAGTTAGTTCCTGCTGACTTCCCATCCATGTAATAAATAAATCATCTGTGTAGCTGCAAAATAAACTTATCTTGCTACTGAAGATATGATAGTTTTATGATGTGTTCTTTTTTTTTTTTTTAACCCCCCCCCCCCATAAAGAGATCTGCATAGCTCAGACTAAATCTGGTACACATTGCTGTACTATTAATCTGTCGTCAGATCTTAGAATGAAAGCTAAGAAAATGATTCTCTAAGATAAAATCTGATTTTTTTGGTGATAAAATGAACCCTTAGTGTATTTGGGATGTTGCGGTACATTTTTGTTGCATCCATATTTACTAGAATGTGTCTTTTTTCACATGTGAGATCTTTTTAGTTCCAGAATAAATTACTTTTAATTTTTTAGATTTTAGATATGCAACATATTTCTGTAATATAACGTCAAAGAAATGGGAAAATTAACTAACAGGGTAGTTTTTATAGGTGGTGGGATTTTTTAATGATTTTTGTTAGCTGACCAGAAAAGGATAACTGTGGGACATACCGATGGGTATCACTTCCTTCTCTCTTCTTTCTTTTCCCTCATTCTCTCTCCTTTCCTTTTCCTGTCCCTCCTTCTCTATCCTTTCCTTTGTTCTCCCTCGTTCTCTCCTCTCCTTTCTTCTCCCTCGTTCTCTCTCTCCTCTCATTTCTTCTCTCTTGTTCTCTCTCCTTCTCCCTTGTTCTCTCCTCTTATTTCTTCGCCCTCATGCGCTCTCCTCTACTCTCCTCCTTTCTTCTCCCTCCTCCTCTTTCATTTCCTTTTTTCTCCCTACTTCTCTCTCCTTTCCTTTCTTCTCCCTCCTTCTCTTCTTTCCTTTTTTTCTCCCTTGTTTTCTCCTCTCCTTTCTTCTCCCTCGTTCTCGCTCTCCTCTCCTTTCTTCTCCCTTGTTCTTGTTCTCCTCTCTCTCCTTCTCCCTTGTTCTCTCCTCTTATTTCTTCGCCCTCATGCGCTCTCCTCTACTCTCCTCCTTTCTTCTCCCTTCTTCTCTCTCCTTCCTTTTTTTCTCCCTCCTCTCTCCTTTCCTTTCTTCTCCCTCCTTCTCTTTCCTTTTTTTCTCCCTTGTTTTCTCCTCTCCTTTCTTCTCCCTCGTTCTCGCTCTCCTCTCCTTTCCTTTCTTCTCTTCTCCTTCCTTCCCCCTCCTTTCCTTTCTTCTCCCTCCTTCTCTCTACGTTCATATTTTTTTTTTTTTTATCATTCAGGATTACTTCTTTGAATTCTTCCAGTTTTCTCACAGTCCATATGTGGGATTGGGTCGCCCTCACACCCAGGGCAGCGGGGTACTCGGTATCGGGCCCGATGTTCCTCAATGGGAAATGTCACGGTAGCTGGAACCCGGCCCATGGCCCTGGGCGCCCATTGTAAATGTTCAGTATCGATGTGTAAGTCGTGACACCACCTGTGGTGTTCGGCAATGAATGTGTAAGCCGACGCAGCAGACAGATCCTCTGGGACAGATGGTGTGGTGCAGCAGTGATGTTATAGCCCTCCACAGGCAGGGCTGTAGTCCCAGAGCAGAGTAGGTGAAGGGACACGTAGATGGTGTAGTGTCAGGCGCAATGGATGGTGCAGTGCTGGGCAGGGTGGCGCAGGAATAAGTGGAGGACACCAGGGCATGTAGTTCAAAAGCTTTACTCACAGTCTGTTGTACAAACAGGTGCCTGCCTCCGTGCCATGTCCTCCGGGTCAGGGACTCCGTCAACCTCCAGGCCAGATGGAATACTCCTTTCCAACACTCCGCCAACATGTGCCTTTCTGAAAGCCTCCTCTTATAGCGCCTTTAAAGGAAGTACTCCTAGTACTGAGTTACACTGGAGTTCCTCCTGTCTGATGTTCTTATGAACTCTACTTGTATGGCAGACAGCTGTAGCCTGCTTCGGGGACTTCTTGCTACTAAGTCCCGGCTCACTAATATGTTGCTGTTGTGCCCCCAAGTCTTGTGTGGGAATAAAGTGGTCACTACTTCTGTTCCTCCAGTGTCTGCTGCAGGACCATTAGTAACCATACAACCTCGGGGACCGGGCCCCGGCCTTGCGCTTAGAACTTCTAGGAAAGGTTCTCTTCTAACCCACGTCCTCTGTTCCCTTTTACTCCTCACGTTCCGTACTAATCTTTCTTTCTATGGAGAATCAGGCTTTCAGTCTATGTTGCTCTCTCTCTCTCTTCCTTTCCCGTGCCAGCAGACCCAGGTCACTGGGATCTGCTGCAGAACTTCCATCCATCTATCCCTCTCTCCAGGGATCTTCTTCTCTCCAACTCTCTAACCAACGGACTGACCGACTGCTCTAAACTCTTCCCGCTCTTTGTAATGTAATCTAACTCCACCCACCTCCCAGCACGTTTCGTGTTCCAAGCAGGGAGCCACCAATGGGTGCTTTGCTATACTCCAAGCAGGGAGCCGCCGAAGGTGCTTTGCTACACTACTTTGTGGTGTGGGGTGCAGGTGTTGGAGTGTGGTCAGGAGTCTCCATCTTACCTGGATGGTGGGATACCACACCTCAGGAGGAGGTGCAGTACCTCTGTGGCGACTGAGCCTCAGGGGCGCCACAGGATCACTAGGCCACAAGACATAATATTGTGCAACAGACATTTCTGCCTGTTATTTCTGATATTATTTCTGCCTGGTATATAATCTTCCCGGTTGAGGATCACTTTGCCCTCCCCTTGTCTGCTGGTTTTATTACATGGTCTTGCTTTTTTGATAAGCTAATAACAACAGCCTCTTTCTTTTCTAGTCAAATGGTATCTATTGTCTGCATTTCCTTATGTTTTTGTAAATTTGCAAACATTTTTGTAAACTAATATTGAGAAGGCTTTAGAGATGAGCAAATCAATTTGAAGCAAATTGAATTTTACCTTTTGAATGTTTTGCGATTAATTCCAGGCGAATCCAGGAAAATGTCAGTCGATTAACCACAATTTGGCTTAGCTTTAGAGGATCAAAAGGGATTAAAAAAAAAAAATCACCTGTCCAACACCAACTCCATAACTATCCAGCAGCCATTGATTCAGATGCAAAGAATGTCAATGATGCTCTCAATGACTTATCACAGCACGCTACACGTCAGCGACGTGCATCGTACCCCATATGATGACATAAGGCTTCGTGAATATGACAATAGGCCTGGTAAACAAAGATGGAAGTTTGAAGACAGAGGCAATTGGAAGACCTATGCAAATCAGGCTTCATACCTTTTGAGGTCTAAAAAAGATAGTAGAATGTCCGCCCTAGAATGATGAAAGTCTAAAAAGGATACTCTGGAAATAGTGAATGAGATAATACTAGGGATGGTCTTGTACCTGGCATTCAACGTAGAGGCGACAGCATTATTTGGGGCAGTTATGGTATTTTCTGGTGTCTCTGGATGGAGAGCAGATAGATGAGCATTTTAGTAATGGGACAAGCGGCTTGGTTGACATTTTTAGGTTGCTGTTAGTTGCTGCTAGTCTATGTTTCGTAGTGTTGGTTGGAGGCCATTTTACTTTTTTACATTTTTCAGCCCTTTTTTTTTTTTTTCTTTTACTCCTATCTTTTGGAATCACATTTAATCATGGCCCTTGAGTTCTTTGCATGGTCTTTGGCCAAATTCACATGTTACCATTTATGTAATTTTTTTCAAATTTCACTATAAATGACTACAACACATCAGTAGACCCGTATGGGAAAGGTCACTGTATGGCATTTGTCCTCAATTTGTGGCTTTCAGCTGTTGTAAGACCACAACTCTCAGCAGGTTGAGCGTAACCGTAGACCGCTAATCTGTGGCTTCGACAGAAAAGTCTGCAATCAAGTCTGGCTGTTCCCAATCAGTTAAATATTCACTTTGGTCGATATGAGTAAATGCAGGAATATTAAGTTAGGTTAATTTGCTAATATTGTGTTACATAACCTAAATAAATTTAGTAGAAATTATAAAAATGTGTTATGTCATATTTCTTAAGGAGTTATTAAAAAAAAAACCCTTTTAGCCGGGTCCAGCTGCCTAGCATTCCAACATCTTTCTGTTTGGTGAATGGGCAGCTCTCCTGGTTGTTCACCTAAGACACCAACTTCATCGTATATATTGTTTTTGTGATTGCTATGATTTCCTTCAGTAGCTTGACTAAGGGAAATGAGCAGCGCTGTATAACAACTCCTGCTCGCTCCTGAAATCGTAGCCAGTGTAAATAGAAAAACGGCCTCTTCCCTTGGCAATGAGCCGTAAAGAATGAGTAGAAATTAAATATTGAGAAAACAGTGGTAAATTGAAACGTGAAGCTTTTCAATCCCTTTCTGCATGGACCTATTTTTACTATGATGTGAAAATTCCTTAAATTTTCCAGATCAGAAAATCCATTGTGTGAGCCAAATATGCAGTAATATTCTACAAGTATTCCAGGAACGGACTTCAATAGAATAGCTATGGGCAAATTCATAATGATGTCTTTGGCCAAGGTCTTCAAATCGAAGGAACATTTCACTTGTGATGAAGACACGGCTTGTACATAGCTTGTCCTTTTCCATGGTAATATTCGGATGCGAAACCTGGACGATAAAGAAACAAGACTGAAGAAGAATCAACGCCTTCAAAATGTGGTAGTGGAGCAGGATGCTATCAATACCATGGATGGCAAGAAGAACAAATGAATCAATTTGGGAACAAATCAAGCCAGACATGTCACTCAAAGCAAGGATCACCAAGCTACAACTTGTCTACTTTGGACACAGCATATGAAAACAGCAATCACTGGAGAATTACATCCTGGATGTAAGAATAGATGGAACAAGGCGAAGTTGAAGACTGGCAATCGATGGCTTGATGCTATCAAGATAATGGGGAAGAAGATCCTGGTGGACCTGTCATGATCCATACAGTGTTTTGAATCCTGTCTTCCCCTTTTTCCAGTCTGGTCATGCCAGGGGTTAACTTTCTCAGCCTCAGTCTGATCTCTGGTTTGCTATTTATCTCCGCTGCATCCTGCAGACCATGTCAGTTATAGTTTCTGCCTACGGCATATGTAGCTGACCCCATTTGCCATGATTTGTCCTGCTGCTTGCTTACTGAACCCGTGTCTGTTTATCCCCTCTTCCCTTCCCGACTCAGTGTTTCCCTTTCGTGTATTGACTCCCTGGTTTTGACTTGGCTTGGACTCTGACTTGTTGTTTTGTCTCTTGTCTTTGGCTTATCTTCTCCAGACTGGTACTGACCCCTTTTGGCTTGTTTTTGACGCTGTTTGCTTATTCCTTTTGTACTGTGCTACAGTCTTATATCGACTGGCTTGTTTGACTATTCTGCTGCCACCTGTTGGTGGCCTCACTGCTGCATTGCAGGTCTGGCCTTGCTGTGTGCAGTCCTCCCTCCACTCTATTGCCATCTAGTGGAGCTTGCATTTATCTACATTGCAGTGGCAGGCCTATCTAGGTTTGTATAAGATCAATTGACATGCCCGAGGGGCCGTGGGATACTCTGTACCGAGCCCGTTAACTCCCATGGGAGATGTCACAGTGGCGGTGACCCGATCCGTGGCCCCATGCGGTCATGTAAAAGGGGTAGAATTGGATGGTGATAAAGTTTATGTAGTGATTCGTGATGCCAGTTGGAGTGTTCGACTGTAGTATAGCCGGCACTGCAGATGATCCCTGGGGGAGTAGATGGTGATGGCAGTGCAACCAGGGCAGAACCCCAGAGATTGTGATGCAAGTAGAAGGCACAGAGTAATAAGGCAGGAGACAAGGAAAGTCACTTTATCATTTACTGTAGTTCAGATGCAGTTCAGAGGAGATATTACAACTCTCACCAGGTTACAGTCTGCTCTGGAGAATGGGAGTTATCTTTCCCTGCTGTGACTCAGTGTAAGCTTCCTGCTATTCTAATCCCTTCTGGGACCAAGGCTTCTGGAGATTAGAACTTCCCAGTATTGCCTCTACTCACTGTGTATTTCTCCTTCAGCAACTTTCAGCTTAAATCCATTGTGAAGCAGCTCAAGTTCCCACTTGCACTATCCTTCACTGATCCTAGGTTATTGCAGTATTTCTGAGGGAAAACACTTTTTCTGCTGGTTGTATAATCCCATGCAGTCTCTCAGCTTACCACCCTGCTCTGAAAGCATGGATGGTCTAGGGGATGGTTCCCTGATGCTTCTTTAGCTGTACTCCTAGATCGAGCACATGTCTTAACATGGTTTCCCAGATCCTCCTTCTTCGTTCTTCTCCACTGAAACAACAACTCTGCCCCTCCCCCCTCCCAGTTAGGGTATGTCTGCACAGCTCTAAGCTCCACACAAGTAAGGGAGTGGTGTAAATTGTGTGTGTGTGTTGTGGTCTCTAGCAGAGAAAGCATGACTCCCATTGCTCACAAAAAACATACAAAACTACATATTTAACCCTTTTGTGGCGGTAAAAACGTAGGTCGCCACAATCTTACTACAGATCGTTCATCCATTAAGTCGCCTTGGCTCGAGATCGAGCAGAAGACCATTAAAAATTCCATAACATATGGTCAGAAGTAATGTCCACTACTCAACCTACAGTAAGCATGTGTCTTAGACACCTGTTAATGTCCCCATCAATTTTTGTGACTGCTATGTGTCGTGTTACCCAAACATGGTTCACTAGTAAGTTAACTAAAATGAACCTACCTCTAACCACTTTAATGTAGACTATTTGTTACAGAGCAGGCCTAAAATAGCATTGCTACATGAAGAAAACAATAGTTCAGAACTACATAAATTTCTCTACAAGGATCATGAAAATTGATAAAATCTTCTTCTGGAAAATATTAATCAATTTATCTTTCCTAATTCCTTTATAATATTAAAGCACAATGTATCTAAAATAAATCCAAATATTAAATTGACCTCTTTCATCCGATAAGAGTGGTGTACTTACTTTGAAAATCCATATTAGATCGGCTGTAAAATTTCTGATTTCTAAAATGAGTATTTTTGAGACCTACTAAAGATGATCTCATGGAATGCTCAACATAAACCGGTAATTTAGCCTATGGACTTTCATTATATGTACACCAGCTTCATCAGGTATATAAATCTATTTACTTGTGCGAAATCTGGTAGATATATCTGTTTTTAAAAATGTGCAAAAAAATCAGTTGTATACGCTGGTAACAATTTCTGGGGAACGCACAAGGGGAGAACTTAATATGAATCACGACACAATAAAGGGGCTGATAAATCTAATTAATGAGAAGTATGAAAATTTAATGGAGTTCAAGGAGAAAGATAAATATGTAGATCACATCAATATATAGAAGAAATAATTCTGCTCTGTCCAAGAACTCTTCACCTTCCTTAATGATCTTCAACGTAGCTAACCTCTCTTCGAGATTTTGCAACTTTTCCTCCAACAGGGACACAAGCTTGCATTTGTGGCATGTGAAGTTTGGCTTTTCCACTGGTAAATCTGTGAACATGTAGCAAGAAATGCAGCTCACCAAATGGCTCCTGGACTCTTCCATCTTGAGATTTCTTAAAAACGATGAAAGACGAGCCAAAAGTTTTTTTAAGCACATGCTAAAAAGGAAGAAAAAAATGTTTATAAAATGGAAAGAGGGAGGCATATCTAAAGAAGAATATAATGCTGTCTGCAGAACCTGCAGGACACAAATCAGATTAGCTAAAGCTGAAAATGAATTGAGGCTTGCAAGAGATCTCAAAAGCAATAATAAAGGATTTTGGGGATATGTCAAAAGTAAAAGAAAAGTCAAAGATGCTATAGTATTTTTACAGGATGAAAATGATGAAATGGTAAGACAGGATGTTGAGAAGGCTGAACTTTTAAATTCCTATTTTGCATCTGTTTTCTCTCAGAAAGGAAATGTAACATCAACTGTTCTTCACTGTCCTATTAAGGGAATAGAAGAATCCAGGATATCTATAAACAGAAAGATAGTGAGGAAACACTTAGCTAACCTAAATTAATTCAAGTCTCCAGGTCCAGATGAATTACACCCCAGAGTACTGAAGGAGATAGCAGAAGAAATTTTTGAACCCCTCTCCATAATCTTTGAAAATTCTTGGAGAACAGGAGAAGTGCCAGAAGACTGGAGAAGAGCAAATGTTGTTCCTATCTTCAAAAAGGGGAAGAAGGTGGACCCATGCAGCTATAGGCCAGTGAGTCTGACTTCTATACCAGGAAAGATCTTTTAACAAATTATTAAACAACATGTATGTCAGTACCTGGATAAGAATGAAGTGATTAAACAGAGTCAGCATGGGTTTGTAACTAATAAGTCATGTCAGACTAACTTAATTTCCTTCTATGACGGTATCACTGATTGGGTGGATCAAGGAAATGCTGTAGATATAGTATATCTTGACTTCAGCAAAGCATTTGACAAAGTATCTCATACAATCCTTATTGAAAAAATGACTAAGTATGGAATGGACAAGGCAACTGTTAGGTGGATTCATAATTGGCTTAGTGATCGGACCCAAAGAGTGGTCGTAAATGGCTGCACATTCAGTTGGAAGAATGTCTCAAGTGGGGTACCACAGGGCTCTGTCCTGGGCCCTGTATTGTTCAACATCTTTATCAACGATTTAGATGAAGGAATTGAGGGTAAACTGATTAAATTTGCTGATGACACAAAGCTAGGAGGGATAGCTAATACTAGAGAAGAGAGAAAGAGGATTCAAAAAGATTTAAATAAACTGGAGAAGTGGGCAGCAACTAACAGAATGGTTTTTAACAGGGAGAAATGCAAAGTACTACATCTGGGCAATAAAAATGAAAAAAGCATATACAGAATGGGAGGAATAGGGCTAAGCAACAGCACATGTGAAAAAGACTTGGGTATACTAATAGATCACAGACTGAATATGAGTCAACAGTGTGATGCAGCAGCAAAAAAGGCAAATGCAATTCTAGGATGTATTAACAGAAGCATACAGTCTCGATCACGTGAAGTCATTATTTCCCTCTACTCCTCTTTGGTCAGACCTCATCTGGAATATTGTGTCCAGTTTTGGGCACCACATTTTAAAAAAGACAACAAACTGGAGCAAGTTCAGAAAAGAATGACCAGAATGGTGACCGGTCTGCAAACCCTGTCTTATGAGGAAAGGTTGCAGGATTTGGGAATGTTTAGTTTGCAAAAGAGAAGACTGAGAGGAGACTTAATAGCTGTCTACAAATATCTCAAGGGCTGTCACATTGTAGAAGGATCAACTTTATTCTCATTTGCACAAGGAAAGACTAGAAGCAATGGGATGAAACTGAATGGGAGGAGACACAGATTAGATATTAGAAAAAACTTTTTGACAGTTAGAGTGATCAATGAGTGGAACAGGCTGCCACGAGAAGTGGTGAGTTCTCCTTCAATGGAAATCTTCAAACAGAGGCTGGACAGACATCTGACTTGGATGATTTAGCGAATCCTGCTTTGAGCAGGGGGTTGGACCAGATGGCCCAGGAGGTCCCTTCCAACTCTACGATTCTATGATTCTATGATTCTATGATATATGAATATTTCTGAACATGAATTAGTAACGTATCTTTGCTGCTTTTTGTCCTTAACCAACTACTCTGATGTGTTGGCGTGTCCTGCATTACTACGCCATGAGACAAATCCATAGGGATCAATGCCTGCATGCACCGTAACGCCACAATAAACGCCAATGCGGTGTGTCTGTGCTGTCAGTTACTAACAAGGAATGAACAATTTCTAATCAGCAGTAAAATAAATCTTCATAACACGGAGTTCAGACATTGATCTGATCCAGATGAGAACAGAGTGGCAATGATGCACAATTCAATAATCCCACAGATGGAATACTCTACCTTTCACAAACCTAGTATGGATGTGTTGGTGGTAAGAAAGAAATTGTATTTACAAAAATTCTTCATAAAATTGCAAAGTGCTTGTAAAAAATAAGCAATGTTTCACTCATGTCTGTAGCTTGTATCCAGTCCTGAAGGCCAGCTCTCTTGAAGTGAATGGAGCATTGTACTGTTGAGATGAGACTAATGCCATCCTAACATCTGGACTGTAGCTGTGGGCAAGGCACTCGTCCAGGGCCGGACTGGCCATCTGGCAATTCTGACAATTGCCAGAAGGGCCGGTCTGGTGGTGGTCTACCTTGTCTGCTATGTAGTTAACAGAATCCGTGTTCTCAAGACACCCATACTGTTAAGAGTTGTAACAGAGGTATCATTAGAAATATTGGTCTTGTAGTAAATCTTGCTTTCCTCCATCCAGGGAAATATTAGTAATATATCCCATCTGGTTCAAGGGGACCTGGACGGGGACAGCATGGGCCTGTGTGATTTCAAATGCCAGGGCTGAATTTTAGCCCCAGTCCGTACCTGCCCTCATCTGTCATGTCTCAACACCCTGCATGAAATTGGGGTCTTGGCTGGGTGTGTGGACTTGTGCTGTGAGGGCACTATGCCTTTGCAGGCCGCATGCAACCGATGTTGCAGGTTCGCCAGGACTAGATATTTCACAGCTCGATGAGGGAGACCACCATTAAAAATTAACTTTTTACTGAACAGGAACTTTATAGGGAATATATACAAGAGATAGCAGGTAGTCTTATGAACGTTTCTTTTTCAACTCAAAGCATTTTCCAGACCGTTTCTGTGACGGCTGTCTGCGAATCTGGGCTGCAGTAGGAACAGCCCCCCGAGTAACCCCGAGACCCTTAACCCCTATACAGGGATCTGGAATTGTAGCAAGACCCAGGGGGTAGCTGTTTAGAGGAGCAGTGGACCAGAGCAGGGCGGCCGCCAAGGGGTCAAAACTAAAACCCGTAATCAAAGTCAGGAGGCAGGAGTCGGAGGCCGGAGGGCAGCAGAGGTACGAAATCAGTAGACAGAAGGAGAGTCAAAAGTCCAGGCCTGGGTCAGTAAAACCAGGAGGGCAGCAAGGTACAAAATCAGCAGGCAGAAGGAGAGTCGGGAATCCAAGCAAAGGTCAGCATCAAAATATCAGAATAGAGGCAGAGGTACAAAAACGGCAGGCAATAGAATGGTCAGAAATCCAGGCTGAGGTCAGAGTTTAACTATAGCAAATTACACAGTAGCACGCAGGGGAACCAAGAATATATCCGGCGGCTTGCAAGACCAGTCCCAAGGTATTTGAGGGATCAGGTCATCCCTCACAGGTTCCCGGACTGATGATGTAACCAGGACCGCCCCCAGGACCAGTCCAGATGGACATGCTGTAAGCCCTACATGATTGACAGAGGGGCAGAGCCTACAGCCACCAGATGCCTGCGCAGGGGCCTCTTCTCTGTCACCACCCTCACCCTGAGGCGAACCATGGTGCCTCCCAGTGGTCGAGGCAGGAACAGCCGTCCTAGTGGCCAGAGCAGCAGGCCCTGAGTCTGGCGGCAACGTGCCAGTCCGGCGCCTCCTAGTGGCCGAAGCCGGAACAGCAGGCCCTGAGTCTGACAGCGACGTGACAGATTCCTTCCCTTGTTTCTCTATTGCTCTCTTTGTCCACTGTTTCTCACTACTTCACCAAAACCCAGCTTTAACTTTACAGTCCTGCTTAACAAGAGTTCTTTGCTCACCCTGTAATTCTGCATCTTCTTTCTTTTTAGGGTGCCAGTATGGCTGAACTTAGAGTCACGCTCTGTGGCCTGGGACAATCTATTCATCTTTCGTACTCAGTCCTGTCCAGGCCCATTTCCTTGCGAGCTGTCAATTCCAAGCCACTCTGTTTCTTTGTCACTTGTGCTCCGGATCTCGCTATCTCTTTCCTTCGGTCTCCTTTCACTCTAGGGTGCACCCCAGAATGCGGCACTTCTCACAGTGGAACTCACTATGCACTCCAGGCACTAACTCAATATCTGATAGGAAATTGCCACTTTCCTTGCAACTCAGCCCCTCTCACTCTGAACTAGTCCCAACCATTAAAGGTGATATCAGGTCCAGAGAGGTAGATCTGTGTGTGATCAGCATAGAGGTGACTGAAAGGCGTGATACTCTGAGCTGTCCCAGGCCGAAGGTGTAGATGGAGAAAAGCAGTGACCCTAGGACTGAACCTTGTGGGACTCCGACAGATAGGGACGAGGTGAGGAGGTGGTGTGAGAGTGGGAGATCCTCTGTATTATTACTAATCCCCCTTTTATACACATTACCTATCCAAAAAAGTCTACAGGTTTGTTAAAGGCATAACAATTTTTCTCCGGCTTTATGGTACGTTACTTTTTCTGTAAGTGTTTACCTCAATAATTGTTGATAGCAAGTACGGATTCATTGTGAATATTTCAAAAATTTTAGTTTCCTGCAAATCCAAAATTTGATTTGCATGAATCCACCAAAATGATGGCCAGCCGGCTGGCATTTTATAGGATTATTTTGAGGGCCATAAAGGGGTTTAAAAAAGCAAACCTCAATATACTCCTGTTTTAGACATCCCCTTTACTCTTTCCACCACCTCCATCAATGTTCAGCTTCCTCGTATTGTACCCAAATCTCTGGTGTTCTTCCAATGCTGTCAATGATGCGTATTGACCCCAATACCTTGGCCTCACGAAGAGAAGGAATGGGGAGCAAAATGGCTATGGAAGTGGCGGGAGTGAATAGGACAGATAAATGCGTTTTTCTTTTAACCCCTTCGGTCTCCTTTATGGATTTTGCTATTGGGCAGGTATTCACCTTGGAGCATAAGAAATGTATTTTAATGGCTATCTGGGTGCATTTGATTCAGACCGAGGTGATCTGGCTGAAATGAATTTCAGGAGATTCGACTCTAATAGAGTGTGGGGAGATAAAAAGGAGCTTGAATGTATGTGGCCATTAAGCAAATCTAGTGCCCCTGATCGCAGAGAGAGGGCAGAATGAAGTAGACTTTGTCCACTTTTCCCTCCATCTTCATTTGATATTCTGCATTTGAAATGCATTTCGATGAGACTGAAGATGCCTCACATCTTTGTGTACTAATTCGAGGTACATAATGGCTCTTCAGCATGCAAATATTCATGGAAGTGTTCCGTGTGTTTGCCTGCTGTATTCATGACCTCATTTTTCTCTGCACTGCTTCCTTGCTGGTATTCCAACACTGATTTTTCTGTATCACATTGCGGCAGATATAGCAATGTATTTATGCCGTTTTTTTGGCCGAATGCCATATTTATGAATCCCCTGTGCTATAAGAAAAGAGGGCTGGGGCTTCAGAACTCATTTATCAGTGGTTTTAAGTTAGTACTCCATCAATTCTTTTTTTTTTTTTTTAGCCCATATAATGGTTCCTCAACAGTGACATCCTAGCTGTGTAGTTTTTCAACCAAGCTCAATTGTATTGATGCATTTTCCCTCCTTCATTATAGGCAGTAGTGCCATGTGATCTCCAGTGTGACCACCAGTCCACTACATTGTCACGAGTGTATCAGAGTCTGCAGACAGTCTGTTACGGTGGCGGAACACGCTTAAAAAAAAAATATAAATAAACGTGTTCGCCGCCCGGGGTCCACCGTGCGGCAGGTGTAATAACCGCTGCTAAAATAGGCAGAGCACACGGACGGGAATGTGCACAGGGAAGAAGTGTACCTGGTGCACACAAGCAGACTCTGTTAGAACTCACAGAGCTGTACCCAAAAAACACAAATACAAAAACGCTCAGTCTGTATTAACTTCACAGACACTCAGCGGCACATGTGCGGTAGCCAAAGCCGGAGTAGTTAAGAACGGCACTACAACCGAATGGACTTACTGTAGATAGGCGTGTGCACAGCGTCGCAACTGCGAACGCCAAGAGCGGGCTGCAGCGCAATATAGCAGGCGCAAGGCAGGACGCTGGCTGCTGCAATAGAGGATGCTTGAGCGCGCTGGCGCTAGCGCAATACTGGCTGACCCAATCACTCACACAAATGTAATATCAGAGGGAAGGGGTTTCATAATAAGTCATCCACCAGACCAAGCATCCATCACCAAACACACAGCAGCAAGTATAGAAAATACTAGCGCATGGCATAGCGGCCATGCGCGCTTTTTATAGCGTACGGGACCTGCCGGAAATCTTCAGAGCCCCGAGCAAAACCAATCAAATCAGGAGCAGGACCTGAGCACCTGACTCCTGAACTCCAGTGAGAGCTCGTCCCGTGAGCATGCTCAGAAGCAGGGAAAAAGGACTTGGCCTCTGGAGACAAATGTGAGAATCTGGGTTGCTGCATATGCATAGAATGACCCAGATTCCTAACATTACCCCCCCCTCCTAGGGCCCCCTCCTCCCTGAACCCTCTGATCCATCAGCCTGTGCCCGACAGCAGCACAGGTCTCAGACTCGTCAAAAGGCGAGCCTGATCTCCTGGTAGGTGAAACCAAGAACCGGGAGATGCGACGGTATCGGGGGAGACCAGATCACCAGGTCTCAGGAGGGACACCCAGGAGACAGTGGGAGTTTTAGGAGAAGGCCGCCGTGTATCGGCGGGCGTAGCCACTCTCCGTTCGGGAAGGCTATCCTGAGCACATAGGGTGCATGCCCGAATGAATTTCTTTACATCCCGAGCTCTGTGCGGCCACCAATACGAACCGGCCAGTGACTTTGTGGTCTGCATATAGCCACGATGGCCGTCCGCATTGGGCGTGTGTGCCTACGCGAGAACTTTAGGCCGCTGGCGAGGAGGGACAAAAGTCTCGCCAACCGATTCGCAATCAGACCATTGCGGGGCGCTGTCTTCCTGAGAAGCAGCAGGCGGATGGTGACAACCGCACATGGTCTCTTGCGCCGGACATGTCTCCGAAATGGTGCGAGACACCTCCATGGGCTCGGGGGGTAGAACCTCTAGCTCGGGCAGATCCAAAGGCTCAAAAAATTTGGGAGCCGAAGTACCTCTACGTTTGGTGTGAGCACGCTACAAACCACGCTCCGAAAAACGGAGGTCAATACGGGAGGAGATGGAGATTAGCTCCTCCAGAGTGGTAGGGATCTCTCTAGTGGAGAGAGCATCCTTCACGTGCTCAGCTAGTCCTCTCCAATAAACTGGGATGAGTGCCTTGTCAGACCACTCTAACTCAGATGCCAATGTCCGAAAACGGACGGCGTATTGGCTTGCTGAGAGTGATCCTTGAGACAAGGCCAGCAATTGGAGAGAGGTATCATGGGTAACCCGTGGACCAAGAAACACCTGCTTGATAGCGGTAAGCAGATTAGCCGCGGTCCGAACATCCGGGTCACCACGCTCCCAAAGTGGCATTGCCCATTCCAGCGCCTTGCCCGACAGTAGGGATATAATAAAGGCCTTCTTGGCCCGTTCTGTAGGGAATTGTGCAGCCAGCAGCTCCAGATGGATCGAGCACTGGCTGATAAAACCCCTGCAGGAGGCGCCATCCCCAGAATATTTCTCAGGTAACGGGAGGCGGGTAACTGTCGGCGCAAGGGCGGACAAGGACATACGTCCCACTGCATCCGTAAGTGCCTGGACAGCAGCATCCGTGGCTTGCGAAGCTGCGAGAGCCCTCTCAAGGGTGGTCAAGCGAGCCTCGAGCTGTCGCACGCATTGCAACAGTTGCTGCTGGTCCGCCATTTTTAGCCAGACCCTGGCGCTAGTATTATGTTACGGCGGCGGAACACGCTTAAAAAAAATATAAATAAACGTGTTCGCCGCCCGGGGTCCACCGTGCGGCAGGTGTAATAACCGCTGCTAAAATAGGCAGAGCACACGGACGGGAAAGTGCACAGGGAAGAAGTGTACCTGGTGCACACAAGCAGACTCTGTTAGAACTCACAGAGCTGTACCCAAAAAACACAAATACAAAAACGCTCAGTCTGTATTAACGTCACAGACACTCAGCGGCACATGTGCGGTAGCCAAAGCCGGAGTAGTTAAGAACGGCACTACAACCGAATGGACTTACCGTAGATAGGCGTGTGCACAGCGTCGCAACTGCGAACGCCAAGAGCGTGCTGCAGCGCAATATAGTAGGCGCAAGGCAGGACGCTGGCTGCTGCAATAGAGGATGCTTGAGCGCGCTGGCGCTAGCGCAATACTGGCTGACCCAATCACTCACACAAACGTAATATCAGAGGGAAGGGGTTTCATACTAAGTCATCCACCAGACCAAGCATCCATCACCAAACACACAGCAGCAAGTATAGAAAATATTAGCGCATGGCATAGCGGCCATGCGCACTTTTTATAGCGTACGGGACCTGCCGGAAATCTTCAGAGCCCCGAGCAAAACCAATCAAATCAGGAGCAGGACCTGAGCACCTGACTCCTGAACTCCAGTGAGAGCTCGTCCCGTGAGCATGCTCAGAAGCAGGGAAAAAAGGACTTAGCCTCTGGAGACAAATGTGAGAATCTGGGTTGCTGCATATGCATAGAATGACCCAGATTCCTAACACAGTCACACAGCATTTTGCTGCAGAAGATCTCTGTGGTTGGCTTTGTTGATGTCTTCCTTGTCCTTCTGAATCTTGGACCCAGTGGCAGCCTCCCCCGGCTCTAATTGACACACCTGGACCTGGGTGTTATAGACTTCCTGGCTATTTATGGGAATTGACAGTGATATTTCCACTTCCCCCTGTTGAGGCTTGGAGCTATAGCAGTTGGCTATCTTCCTCTTTGGTGCTGTTGGAGGACATCTGTGTTACCTCTCTGAGTCTACTCAAGATAAGTTTTCCCCTTGTTTGTCTACCCCATCTGTCTTTAGTTGTAGTGGGGATTGATCAGTGAATTCCCTGTCCTTCGCTAAGCAGGGCTTATCGCCAGGGTCAGGTATGGATTAGGTTCCTGCTCGGCAATAGATGAAGAACCTATATAGGGATAGGGTGACTTTAGATCTGCCTAGGGGTCTCCGCTCCCCTCTTCTCTAGTGTTGGGTTTCCTTTCCCTCATCCCTTTGTGTTGCACTTAGTCTTTTCCACACTGTGCGTGACATACATACAATGTGTAAACAGGAAGTCAGTCTGACGTTCTGTGAACTGCAGAATGATATCATCACCTACTAAAGAGGACTATGCACTGGTTTTTTACCTCCTCCTTTTGCTGCTTCTCCACTAATTCTAGAACAGTCTTTCTCTTTCTCTTCTGCCAAAGTTGTGCCCCTTTCTCAGGAAATAAAGGGCACCCAATATTCAAATTTTCCCTTTAACCAACTGAACACACAGCACAGAAATTCTTTGGATGTTTGCTTTTTCTCCTCTATGATGCTGTCCAATAAAAACATGGATCAGTCAGAGGGGAAGGGGGGGCGAATGCACAGAGGAAAGGTCACATTTGCAGACTAATAGGGAGTTGCCATGTCACTTCTTACTGTTGGAGCTCAAAATTATTTCATCGGCTGTCCAGCACTGCTACTCTCTTGTGCTCCAGTAGCCGGAAGGGAAGTGTTGACTGTAGAGTGAGAGCATTCTTTGACCTCTGTGGGCTTTTGCACCTATGTGATGGATTGCACAGGGGAAGGGGGTGTCAACTTCGCTCACCTAGGAGGAAGGGAAATAAGCGTCCAGCAGGGATCGGCTCTCTGGCACCACCACTTGCCCCAGGTTAGTCAGGGAACTACATCAAGGGCAAATAGTCATCAGAAAGGATTCCCTTATAGCTGCAAGTTATTGAGGTGCTCCCAGTGAGGGAGGAGATACGTCACCAGACCAGGCTTGGGATATCTATATAAACCTCCTGGCCGTCACTGCCAGAGTTCCTCACTAACAGTACGGTATGCTGCCACCAGTTCCTCGTTTGACATAATCCCCGTCCGACAACAGGCTTATATCAGATCTGAAACCAACCCGGGTAGCGTATAATATAACCAACCGAGCGTGTGGACGTGGGGATTTGTGTATCAAAATAAAAGAGCAGTCCAAGATTAATTTTATATTTAATTGCCGAAAAGGCGCACTAGAAATATACAGGTACGTATTTACAAGAACAATATACAGGTATACACTCAGGAGTGTAGTACAAGGATAGGGTATAGATAGGTTGCAATTACAGTGTTATGTAGCATGTGACCACAAGGAGGCGCTGATGGATCACAGGTCCAAATCTTAGTTACATGGTTTTCCTGGCTGTGTCAGCTAAGTCCAAAATGAGGGGCTGCCTTATATCTCCTAGGCTGTTCCCTCCCACACTCTGCGCCTACCACTGGGCTTGTGCAGCCTCTCTTCACCCATATCTGAGAGTATGATTTTCTGTCCAGAACCATGGAGACTCATAACTTTTGGCCCAAAGCTCTAAATGGAATGGCAGCAGTGCCACTGGATTCCGCTGGATTTTATCTGGGCATAGAGACTAAATATGCCTACCATATTTACTTCCGGTAGCTATGCTTTGTAACTCAATAATGCAGAGTGCTACAGGTGGCTGCCAGGCACGGGCATGTGGGGGAAAAAATGCTGATTCCGATTATGTGCTCTGCTAGTCTAAGAGATATGGCATTCTGTTATTATAGGTCATTTTCCAGATTGAATACCTCAGAGCCTTGCTGTGACTTGTAGTGCCTGAGTTACACAATAGGAATTTAGTTTGGCTGTCCTGCACTAGATATCACACCCTTGTGCTAATTGATGGTCACCGAGCTTCAAAGAACTTGTTCCTTGAGTTTTAATTAAAGAAAAACATTGCATTGCTTTTAATGACCTTGGAAATGCATGTCAAGGGAGGGGGCTGAGTGGTCTGAAGCAAGTAGTTTTGGGCCAAACTTTATCTTGATGGGGAATTCCATCAGAAATCAAAATGATATAATTTTCCCATATCTCACAACCTCTGTGACTGATCCATGTTTTTATTGCCTAGCTTGATAGAGGAGACATTACAAATGCCGAAAGCGAAGTTCTCTGGTATATGCCTAGGTGGCTGAAGTGGGGAAATTGGCATATTGGCCACTCTCTTTATTACCAGTGATATAACTTCGGAACTGACATTAGATAAGAGCAAGAACAATGTGTTGAGATTCTGCCTCTATGCAAAAGTATGAGGCATTGAGGGAAAGTTATCGGAAGGAAAAAAGAATCAAGATAGGGAATGGGACATCAACTAAACCAGATATAAACAAAAAAATACATTTCTATTATTATATCCTATAAAAGCCATACCTGTAAAGTGTCCTGAATGTGCCATGACTATACTGATTCTTCAGAAATAGTCTTGGCAAATTTGCTTTGTCGCAGGTGAAAATGGGGTGTGGGTTGCACTAAGCCCAACCTTAAATGGGCATGTGTCAGGATTTGGGCGGGATTGAAGCCTAATTGCTTGGTGAGTCTGCAGTATAATACAGATATATCACTTAATTTTTTTTTTTTTGCTGGAGTGGCACTGTAAAAATGCACTCCGATCTGGACCTACATGGTTTAAAGAAGACATCTGGTACTGCTTGTACAAAGCATCCTGGGTTTTTTAGTCCTGGATCCTACTTGCTTCACACTTTAGGATTGCTGGGGGATCCCCTCTACTATTCAGATCTGTAATCAAGAATCAGAACAGGTGCTGTTTTAATTTGATTGGATAATTAGCTTGTGAAAGCTAATTAAAACCATCCACCAATGAGGAGAGGAAGACTATAAATAAATCAGTCTCTCATTTGCATAAGGCTCGAAATTAAAAGCTGTTTAATTAATATTTAAAATGTTCAACATGAAATTGGACAATACATAGCTTGTTGAGATAAGATCACTCTTATTCTGCGCCTTAACCATTTCAGCCACTTACATTCATGCAAACCTTTACCTGAGACGTATAACATTGAAAACTGCTTAAAAATGTATGACCGGTCCGGTACAACTGTCCTTGTAACATGCACTATACTGAAAAAAGTATTGGGACCCAATGACTTCAGGTTTCTCATTCAGTTCCTTTGCCTCCGGTGCTTCACATCCGGACCTCTCATCCCCCTGGTGTATCTCATCGGGCCCCTTGCCCCAAGAATATTGCATCCAGCCACTCGATATACCGCCTACCTTTACTAACATGTGACAGAACGGCCGGTGGTGCAGACATCATTGATACCTGCGCGGTCCTGTCATAGGAACCACCGGGGTAACAAAGTCTGTTCATGACATTTCTTCCTCCTAAATCTTCCCCATCACCTTTTAGTGATATTACTGAGAAGTGGAAGGAACCGCTCAACTCAGCCACAAAGTGGAGTCCCCGTAACATTACAGAGCGGGGGGCCGAGTCTGGCCGAGCCAAGAGTCTGCTGACTCCATAACTGCAGAGTCCAGATCTCTTCCGGTATGAACATCAGCACAAACACTGCGCCCTTGCCGGGAGCTCATGCAGCTTTACATCACCAGGCACAATGCTGAGCATCGGATGGAGTGGAGTAAAGCTGCCACCACTAGACTCTGGAGGAAATGTGTTCTGTGCAGTGACGGATCGCACTTCTCTTTGTGGTGTTTGATGGACGAGTCTAAGTTTGGTGAATCCACATTCACCTTTATCTTTTTGGAAACTATTTGCATGTCACTCTTTAGTTGATGTCGTAACCTAGAGGACTCTGTGAAGCCTTCTCAGGAGCACTGTAAAAACATTGAATGGATGAGATATAGTTGGAGTTCCGTTTTCCTAAAGATGGCTGGTATGTTGTTTATATTTATTGCTTTGGTCATTTCTAGGTTGAACTGTGCAATGCACACTGTAGTATATGTAGCCCAATATTATGTTGTAGCCTTGTACATGCAATAGATTCTTCCATGTGGGTCGCCCTCCCAGGGCTGCGGGGTACTCGGGCCGGTCTCTCAGAGGGGATTGTCACAGCAGCGGTGACCCGGTCCATGGCCCTGGGCGCCCATGTAAAAGGGGTTGAGTTGGGAATAAAGTTTATAATTGATTCGTGACGCCACCTGTGGTGTTTGGCAAGGGAGGTGTTAAGCCGACGCTGCAAGCAGATCCTCTGGGACAGATGGTGTAATGCAGCAATGATGGTGTAGCCCTCCACAGGCAGGGCTGTAGGTCCCAGGGCAGTGTAGATAAAGGTTTAGGAAGAGGGTGCAGTGTTTGGCACAGAAATGTAGCAGTGCTGAGGATGTTGCAGGAAGGAGGCAAGGACACAACAGGGTGCAGTTTCTTTACCTTTACTTGGCAAATGCAGTCCAGGGTCCTGGTTACAGATGGCACAGGAGCAGGCTAGCCTGGAAGCAACTCAGGGATCTCTCTATCAGATAGGTTGTGTAGTCTCCTTCCTAGCACTGGCTTGAGGTACATGCAGTACAGTGTTACACTGAAGTTCCTCCTTCTTATCTTCTCTTTAGAACTACCTCGTATGGCAGACAGGTGTAGCCTTCTATCTCTCTTGGCTCACCCTTCGCTGTTGTGCCTCCGAGTCTTAGTTGGGAATCGAGCATTTACAGCTTCCTATTCCTCTGGTATCTGTTGCAGGACCTTCAGTATCCATACAACCATGGAGACCAGGCTCCAGATCATGCGCTATCACTGGGAGGGAGCTCTCTATATCCAGCTCAACCTCCAGCTTCTCTCCCCACGTCTACACTCTTTGCCCTCCTCACACTAACTCCTGATTTCCCTTCCTGGCCCTCAGAGAGCACTCCTCCCCCAATCCTGGTTCAGGGCGCCCTCTGCTGGCCTGGAGTGGGAACTGTGTTGTATGACATGGTTAACTGTTAGAGAGACCCTTCATTGCCTCCAAGCCTGACATCACCCTTCCTGGAGGAAGGCAATGCCACTGTGGCGACCATACTCCTGGGGGCGCCACATTTGCCTCTATAGACAGATGAGAAAACACTGGACTGGTTCCCTCTTGACAAGAAGCTTGATTACACTAACCCCTTTACAATAATAATTTATTCTCATTTGCACATGGAAACATGAGAAGGAATGGAACTGAAAGGGAGAAGATACAGATTAGATATTTAGAACATTTTTTTAACAAGAAAGGGTGATCAATGGGTGGAATAGGCTGCCACGAGAGGTGATGAGTTCTCCTTCAATGGAAGTCTTCACACAGAGGTTTAGTGACTCCTGCATTGAGCAGGGGGTTGGACCAGATGGCCCTGGAGGTCCCTTCCACTCTAACATTCTATGATCATATTATACCCTAACGCTTACTCTTTGGAATGGTCAGATCACTCTTGTTGCAGGTATCGTATTTACATCTGTGTGGTATACATCATAGATACTGGAGTACTTTTGGCTGGTCAGTGATATTCAGTGCTCTACACTTTTATAACCCATTGGTTAAAAAAAAAGACTGATAAGATCTTAAGTCTTTCATGTTCCATTTAAGCAACTTGATAGCTCTGCATGGTAGCATCGGTGCCTAATGGGATATATAACCCATTTATTCTGTTGTTAGAACATGAACGCTGAGAAATCTACTTTTAATCCATTGACTATGTTGAAAAACGAGCAAGCATGGCCGCCAATGAGCTGAAGAGATGAGGGCGAGATAATATTTATAAACTTGTTGACTCCCTAAATGTTAGAGTGCTTTGGGTGCACATGAATGACCTGCCTTTGCGAAGCTCAGTAAATCAATTCTGCAAAGTATTTAACATATTTTATTTTTGTCTACAGGTTGCTTTTAATCTAGCACTGAGAAATGTAATGAATATACTATATAGGTAGCATGGAAGTTTTTATCACATTAAGCAGAGGTTGGAAATTGAGTTGACAACTGCACTGTATGAGCTTTAATAGGGCCATGGATTGTTCTCACAGGAGGTCAGAGGGTAAGGGTAGGGTGACGGTAAGGAATGGGGCAGAACTGGAAGGATGGCAGGGTAGGTGAGGGACGAACGAGAGTTCAGTAATAAAGGGGTTAAACTTATCGGACTGTAGTCTTCTGTTGCGAGGAAGTTCAGGGTTCCCACGGTGGCACCGACAACAGCGGCACATGCAGTCTCTGTCCACGATGAAGAAACGGCCTCCGGGGGAAAATGACAGGATGCTGGGCGGTGAGAGGGGATCCTGCTCTCACCACTCTTAGTCACAAGTCCACACTCAGAACAGGTCACCGCAGGAACGATGCCACGCTCCTCGGACAGTCCAGCTACTATTCTCAGGGGCTCAGGTCTGTCACTGCGCACGCCGGGCCTGCATGCACTAGTTACTGTCTCAGTCTTGTCAGGGGAGTCTCCTCCAGTCACAGAGGCTGACAGGTCCACGTTCACACAGAGGGCGCTCACCGTGTACTGTTGGTCTGTCTCAGTCCTCAGCCGGAGGGCTCTTTCGAGTATGCGGTCATTCTTGGGCAGAGCTAGTGCGGTACTCGCTGTCTCATAGTGTACGGCACCTGGCTTAGCTTCGCACACGCTGCTCTGCTGAGATGGCTCCGCTCTCCCCTACTGGCACTGCTAATCCCTCCCCCCCAGCACCACAGCCTCTATCCTGTACAGCAGCAGCACGACCTGTCACAGGGCCAGCACACTCGGGTGGGGGAAGCAGAGCGCCCTCTTCTCTGTGCGCTGCACTTACTTGGCGCCGACCTCTCCTGCAGGGCGTTCTTTTGCTTCCTCACCGCACAGGGGCTCAAAAAGGAAATGGGGCCCACTTCTGCCTCCAATGTATGAGGAATTGTACATTATGATGAGCAACTGGCTTGCAAATGGCCCATAAGCTTTTCTTGCATAGGGGGAGACGACATTTTCAGCATAAGACTGCATTCACACATTCGTTACTGTCTGTTTCTTCTTTTCTCGGAGAGCACATGGACCCATAGAGTTTAATTGATCCATATACATGTCAGTGTTAAATACTGATTTGTGTCTACGGTCTCCAAGCGCGCCCTACGCTCATCTGTTTTGCAAATCGGACTTGGTCGTTCAGTCCTATGGATATGGAGCTTCGTATAAAACAGGTTATACATGGAGGACATACTTTGGATCAGAAACCACAAGTACACAATTGAAATTTGCGCAAATATGTAGAAGAGTCAGGTTTTTATTTTTGGAAGATTTAGTAAATTAATATATAGTTATTACTCGAGATTATCTCCCACCCCTGACATCCACCTTGGTTAGGGTCACAAATGGAGGAAACTCTGCATATGGTAACCTCAGGCAGATCATGGTGACGTCTCGGCCCATCGCCATTCTAATGTTTCTAGTTAATTGAACAGACATTAGACCCAATCATCTTTCAAGACAATGGAAGCTTCAATGCACACAACACAAAGTACGAGCAGTCCCTCCTTTTTGGTGCCATACCTCGCATGAATTGGGATCTCTGGTGCCCAGTCTTGAAGGGAATGATGGTGCCCATGCTCAGCCTCTGATCCATTCATTGTCTATGAAGCTGCTGCAAATAACAGGGAGGTGTACTTTGCTTTCTTATGAACAATGAATTAACGAAAATGAAGTATGGAAATACCGTTCCATTCAAGACCGGCTCTTCAGACCTCAGTTCGTAGGATCTAGAGCCCCATTCTTAGATTCAGTATGGGTGTTCAGATCACCATTCATCAATAAGTTACTGTGTTCCCTATTCAATGGCTAGGAGTTTAACTTTTAATTCTGAGCATAGCCCTTTAAAGGGTTTGTCACATCTTCAGTAATGCACATTTCTCTTGCCTTCCAATTTCCTACTTTTTAGGGGAGGTTCATGCCTATTGACTGTTCTGACCAGCTGCAATCAGAGGCAGATATCCTTTTCCCACTTCCGGCCCTCTGACTGACCCTCTCCAGCCCGCTGATTTTCTCAGCCAGCCGGAGAGGGACTGATCTACGATTCTGACTTTTCTCAAAATCATCATTACGATTGTATCCCCGTCTCCATCTTCTCATTGGCGGATGCGGAGCTGCTGAGCTCCTTGTTGCCGAGCTGCTCATACTTCTGCAGGAGCATTCAGGACAAGAGGAGGGAAGCAGAGACTACAACACCCATCTGCTGCAGATAATGGGCAAGTAGCTTCTAAGTGGAGCCCAGATAACACCTAGGAGGTGGCATTGTATGCCTGCTGTGCTGATTAGGTCACAGCATCAGAGCTGCCTCCTTTCACACTAAAGGCCCTGTTACATTTAGCGATGCACCAGCGATCCCGACCACAATATAACCCAGTCAGGATCGTTGGTGCATCGCTAAATGGTCGCTAGTGAGCTGCCAAACAGGCAGATCTCACGAGCGATGCAGCAGCGGTCGATACTTACCTGTCACACGCAGCGAAGGTGACGTCTTCCGTCCGCATCCATGGCTCGCTAGTCGGCACCAGCAGGAAGCCGACGACGAGAAATGGACCAGGCCAATCTTGCGCGATCACCGATAACCAGTGGGGGAGACGGTCGGAGGCGAGTATCACATGTAGCGATATCGCTAGTGATATCGCTGCTGAGTCACAAAATCGGTAGCGATATCGCTATGTGTAAAAGGCCCTTAACTGTGGAATTAAAGCTCCTTTCACGCTAACTGTGGAATTAAAGCTCCATCCATGCTAACTGTGGAATAAAAGCTCCGTCCACGCTAACTGTGGAATTAAAGCTCCGTTCACGCTAACTGTGGAATTAAAGCTCCATCCACGCTAACTGTGGAATAAAAGCTCCGTCCACGCTAACAGTGGAATAAAAGCTCCGTTCACGCTAACTGTGGAATAAAAGCTCCGTTCACGCTAACTGTGGAATTAAAGCTCCTTCCACGCTAACTGTGGAATTAAAGCTCCTTCCACGCTAACTGTGGAATTAAAGCTCCGTTCACGCTAACTGTGGAATAAAAGCTCCGTTCACACTAACTGTGGAATTAAAGCTCCATTCACGCTAACTGTGGAATTAAAGCTCCGTTCACGCTAACTGTGGAATTAAAGCTCCATTCACGCTAACTGTGGAATTAAAGCTCCGTTCACGCTAACTGTGGAATTAAAGCTGGGACTGCATTTAACATTCAGAGAGCAGCTAATTAGGAGCCACTGCATCTCCTTGGATCTTCCTGGCAGCTAATAGGAGATCAAACACTTGGGCTGAATGTTCCTACTGAATACGGGGTCCAACAGTGAAGTGCCCCCCTGACCTCCATCACATGCAGCCTTTAGATGTGCTCCCCAAACTGCTTTTCTGCTCTGCCATGTACTCTGCTGTCTCCTCACCTTTGTAGGTGAGGGAGGATTAACTCTTATCTTCCCCTTTGCACCCAGCTTGTGCTGTTTTATGTCCTCTGCAGGATAGGTAAGGGTTAAGCGATCTGTGGCTTATCACATCCACTCCATAGACTGCCATAAGGATTACTTTCGGATGAGACTTGCCTTTTGAAGTCTATGGGTGTTGTGATAATACACTCCGGGATCGCCTTTGCTGGGGTCAAAGGTCACATGCGTTCAGCATGAAACTCAGGCGCAGAGCTGGGATTCGGGTATAACTGACACTGGGTCAGGTTTATTAACGGTGAAAGCAATGAATAAAGAAAATAAAACATAAAACAAATCCTTGCCTGTCCGGCACTAACTAAACAAGGTACAACCTAACTACCAACTGGCGGGCTTCTCCCGTCCAGCCCAACCACAGTTGCAGTGGGCACTGCTTTCACTCACGTGTGTCTCTCACACAGACAGGCTCTCTGTGTTCCCAGGCTGAGACACTCACACAACCACCTGGCATCCTTTTATATCCGCCTCCCATTATTCATTAGTAACCAGGTGCGATACTGACCAGACTAGGCCACATAGGAAAGGAATCTGGGCGAGATATACCTGCCCTCATCCACTATTCCCACACGATTCTCACATATCCCCCCCCTCTGCTCCGACCACTCCGGTCGAGCAATGACACCCGCCAAACAGTGCACTCGGGACAGGGCATCTGCATTCCCCATCTGTACCCCTGGGCGGTGCTCCACCGTAAAAGTGTAGGCCTGCAGGGCAAGGAACCACCGGGTCACCCGGCTATTCCGTTCCTTGTTCAAGTGCATCCACTTGAGAGGGGCATGGTTAGTGATCAGCCTGAACTTTCGGCCCACCAGGTAATATTTGAGGGCCTCTAGAGCCCACTTAATGGCTAGGCACTCTTTTTCTATGACTGCATACTTTTGCTCATGTTTGTTCAACTTCCTGCTGAGATAGAGGACTGGGTGTTCCACTCCGTCCCTCACTTGTGACAGTACCGCCCCGATACCGGTATCAGAGGCATCCGTTTGTACCACAAACTCGCTGCAGAAGTCAGGAGTCACCAGTACTGGTTGAGAGCAAAGTGCCCGTTTTAGGCTATGGAAGGCTTCTTCAGCCGCTAAACTCCATTTAATAATGACGGAGTCTTTCCCTTTTGTAAGATCCGTCAGGGGGGTAGCGATGGATGCAAAATTGGGTATTGTGGAGATGTGACTCGCTCAGGTGCAGCGGGAGACAATCAGGAGACCGGTTCTTCCAAAGTTCATGAGGTTTATTTCTGTCATAAACCATAAAACAGCGTATCACCAAAAATAGCCTCTAGCTTAGGCAAACAAAACATAAACCTTCGTGGTTGCAGACTCAGACCGCGAGTCTCAGCACATGCTGGGAGGTGTAGTCCTCCCCACATACAGCTCCCTGGTTCAGGAGCAGGTCACATTATAAGGCTGTAGCCACACCCACGTTCCCAGCAGCTGACTGGTCACATGACTGTGACCTCACCACAGGTCCTTCAAACAAAAACAATAACAATATCTGGTATGCTTTACTTCTGCCTTACATTATGGAGATAAGCCATTTATGAGACACATATCTCCCATCAATTACACGACCCTTAGCCCTGCCACATACCTCCCCCCTCTGCCTAAAGCCGTGGGGCTTGGCACTTTCACCTACCAGGCAAGGGATTCTGGAGAGGGCATCGGCATTACCATGTAGCTTCCCGGCCCTATGCTCTACATGGAAACTGAAGTCTTGTAGGGCTAAGAACCAGCGGGTGACCCTAGCATTCTTGCCCTTGGTTTCCCTCATCCACCTGAGTGGGGCATGGTCGGATATTAACCTAAACTTCCGTCCCACCAGGTAGTACCGTAATGTGTCCACTGCCCATTTTATGGCCAAACACTCCTTCTCTACAACTGAGTAATTTCTCTCACAAGAAGTCAACTTCCTACTCAAGTAGAGAACAGGATGCTCCTCCCCACGTATCTCTTGGGAAAGGACTGCACCTACCCCGACATCTGAGGCATCTGTCTGGAGGACAAATTCACGTTTAAAGTCTGGGGCCACCAAAACGGGCTGCTTACAAAGAGCTCCCTTCATTTCTTGGAAGGCTGACTCTGCTTCTTCGGACCAGCTGACCATCACTGACTTTGTCCCTTTAAGCAGATCAGTTAGAGGTGCAGCCATTGTGGCGAAGTTTGGGATAAACCTCCTGTAATATCCCACAATCCCCAGGAAGGCTTTAACTTGCTTCTTTGACAGAGGTCTCAGCCATGTTTGAATTGCCTCCACTTTATTGATTTGGAGTTTGATCTCGCCACGCCCCACTACATATCCGAGGTACTTGGCTTCTTCTCTCCCCAAGGCACACTTCTTCGGGTTTATTGTAAACCCCGCCTCTCTTAGAGCGTCAAACACTGCTTGGACCTTTTCCAGGTGAGTCTCCCAGTCCGGGGTAAAGATGACGATATCATCCAGGTATGCGGCAGCGTATAGCTTATGAGGTGCAAGGATTCTATCCATCGCCCTCTGGAAGGTTGCTGGAGCTCCCTGTAGGCCAAACGGCATCCGGACATACTGGAAGCACCCGTCTGGTGTGGAGAATGCCGTCTTCTCCTTGGCTTCCTGTGCCATGGGGATCTGCCAATATCCCTTGGTCAGATCCAAAGTGGTTATGTACCTGGCAGGTCCAAGTCTCTCGATGAGCTCATCAACGCGTGGCATGGGATAAGCGTCGAACTTGGAGACCTCATTCAGCTTCCGGTAATCGTTGCAGAACCTCCATTCATCATCAGGTTTTGGGACCAGGAAAATCGGGCTCGACCAGCCGCTCTTGGATTCCTCAATGACCCCGAGCTTCAACATACGCTGCACCTCCTTGGAGATTACCTCTCGCCGGGCCTCAGGAATACGATATGGTTTCACGTTCACCCGCACATGTGGCTCGGTCAGAATTTCGTGCTCCACCACCTTCGTGCACCCCGGCAACTCTGAGAACAGGTCGCGGTTTTTCTGGAGTAACTCCCGGCACTGCTGCTTCTGGGCCTTCGATAGAGTCTCCGCTATGGTAACGGCTCCAACCTCCCCTTCTAGGTTGCCCAGCAAGCACGGAGTTACCGCTGGCTCTCTATCTTGCCACGGCTTGATAAGGTTAACATGGTAAACCTGGTATGGCTTCCGTCTTCCGGGTTGGTGGATCTTGTAGTTTACGTCTCTCAGTTTCTCCACCACCTCATATGGCCCTTGCCACTTGGCCAAGAACTTACTTTCCACCGTCGGTATTAGCACGAGAACTCGGTCTCCCGGATTGTAGACCCTGGCCTGAGCCTCTTGTGCCTGGCGGAGATGTTCTTTAACAATGGGCATCACCTTCGCAACCCTCTGCTGCATCAGTGCCACATGCTCAATGACGCTTCTGTGGGGCGTGACTTCGGCTTCCCAGGTTTCCTTGGCTATATCTAGGAGACCTCGCGGATGCCGGCCGTACAGAAGCTCGAAGGGGGAGAACCCCGTGGAGGCCTGGGGAACTTCACGGATAGAAAACAGTAAATACGGTAAGAGACAATCCCAGTCTCTACCATCTTCCTCTATGACTTTTCTCAGCATGCTCTTCAGGGTCTTGTTAAACCTCTCAACAAGGCCATCTGACTGTGGATGGTACACTGAAGTCCTCAGCTGGGAAATTTGCAAGACTCTGCACAATTCTCTCATCACCTTGCTCATAAAAGGTGTCCCCTGGTCGGTCAGGATCTCCTTCGGCAAACCCGTCCGGGAAAACACATGGACCAGCTCACGGGCTATACTCTTCGCAGAGGAGTTTCTCAGGGGAATGGCCTCAGGATAGCGTGTGGCATAGTCCAGGATGACTAATATATACTGATGGCCCCGAGCTGATTTAACTAAGGGACCGACCAAGTCCATGGCAATTCTCTCAAATGGCACCTCAATAATGGGCAGTGGCACAAGAGGGTTCCGAAAATGAGATGTGGGGGCAGTTAACTGACATGTCGGGCAGGACCTGCAATAGTTTACTATTTCCCGGTGACACCCAGGCCAATAGAACCTCTGTACAATCCGTTCCTGGGTTTTTTCCACCCCCAGGTGTCCCCCCAAGATGTGTGAATGGGCCATGTCCAACACTTTTCGTCTATAGGGGCCTGGTACTATTAACTGCTCTGCCACCTCCTCCCTTATTTTCGTGACCCGGTACAACAATTCCCCACTCAACATAAAATGGGGAAACCTTGTGTCTGCTCCCGGCTCTTGTGCAACCCCATTAATGACGGTGACATTGTTAAAGGCTTCCCTTAGTGTGGGGTCCCTATGTTGGGCAGTCCCAAAATTCTCCCCGGCCACCCCTAACTCCGGGATGTCAGGTACAGGGGACCCTTCCTCTTCATCCCCAACAAGGACACATAAAGGGAACTCGTCTGCCTCTGGTGGTGGCGATACCTCAGTGGGGTGGATTGGTTCCCTGCTCTTGCTAGCACACTCAGAACCCATCCCCCACAGATCCCAAAACAGACAAAAATCCCGGCCAATAATTATGGGATGCAACAAGTCTCGAACAACGCCAACTTCATGCGACTCGGTGCCATGCGCCGTTTCAATCTTCACCCTAGCCATAGGGTAGTCCTTTGCATCGCCATGTATGCACCGAACACCAATCTTTTTACCCGGGAGTATGTTTAGAGGAAAACTGGCCCTCACAAGGGTCACCAAGCTCCCGGAGTCCAGAAGCGCCATTACTGCTCGACCGTTCACCTTCACGGGACACGCTTGTGGCCCCTTGTTAGGTAGCGAGTTCACACTGCAAGCTGGATAAGCGTAGTATGAACTACGGCGTCCCATGCTGCAGTCCATCTGCTCGGTGGTCTGGGGACAACGGGCCGCTATATGTCCTGGCCCATGACACTTCCAGCAAATAACACCCGAGGGGACCTTGGGCACCGCCTCCCCCGCCCCTTTTGACCTTGGACGCACCACCCCTTTTTGTGACTCCGCCCCCTGCTGGGACCCCCAATATGGAATGGGCTGCTTCCCCAAGGAACCTTCCATCCCCTGGTATCTCTCGACCAGCCCAACCAGTTCATCAGCATTTTGGGGATCACCCTGGGCAACCCAAGTCTGTAGAGGTCTCGGCAGAGAATGCACAAACCGATCCATCACAACTCACTCTACCATCTGTGCAGGGGAAGCCGACTCTGGCTGCAGCCATTTCTGGACCAGGTGCAACAGGTCAAACATTTGGGAGCGCGGGGGTTTGTCCTGGTGATAGGCCCAGCGATGAACTCGCTGTGCCCTGGTAGTCATTGTTACCCCCAAGCGTGCGAGAATTTCCGCTTTTAACTTGGGATACTCTCTGGCATCTTGTACCGTCAGGTCAAAGTACGCCTTCTGGGGCTCCCCCGTTAGGTAAGGGGCCAGTACCTCCGCCCACCGCTCTGGCTGAAGTTTTTCCCTCTCAGCCACCCTCTCAAACACCGTCAGGAAGGCCTCCACATCATCCTCAGGGGTCATTTTTTGTAATGCGCGTCTTACCGCCTTCTAGACGTCGGTGGCATCAGCCCGACCTGGGGTTGGGGCGCTCGTCCTGCCCTCCTGGATGGCGGTTGCCAGAAGCTGCATCTGCTGCCGTTGTTCCTGCTGGCTTTGCTGGAACTGCTGCCGCTGCTCCTGCTGGCTTTGCTGGATCTGCTGTAACAACAGCTTGTTGGTTTCCTGCTGCAGTGCCTGGGACTGGACCAGGTGTTTCATGAGGTCCTCCATGATTCCAGGCAATGCTTGTTGCCCCGCTGCAAACTTCACCCAGGACATGCAGCAACTGTCTCAAGTCTCTGCTGGGACCGCTGCCCGCATTCTCCACCAATTGTGGAGATGTGACTCGCTCAGGTGCAGCGGGAGACAATCAGGAGACCGGTTCTTCCAAAGTTCATGAGGTTTATTTCTGTCATAAACCATAAAACAGCGTATCACCAAAAATAGCCTCAAGCTTAGGCAAACAAAACATAAACCTTCGTGGTTGCAGACTCAGACCGCGAGTCTCAGCACATGCTGGGAGGTGTAGTCCTCCCCACATACAGCTCCCTGGTTCAGGAGCAGGTCACATTATAAGGCTGTAGCCACACCCACGTTCCCAGCAGCTGACTGGTCACATGACTGTGACCTCACCACAGGTCCTTCAAACAAAAACAATAACAATATCTGGTATGCTTTACTTCTGCCTTACATTATGGAGATAAGCCATTTATGAGACACATATCTCCCATCGATTACACGACCCTTAGCCCTGCCACAGTATGAACCGGCGATAAAAGCCGGCGATCCCCAGAAAGGCTTGCACCTGTTTCTTGTTGACAGGTTGCGGCCAGTCCTGAACAGCCTGAATCTTATCGAGCTGGGGTTTAACAATACCCCTCCCAATTACATACCCCAAATACCGGGCTTCTTCTAGCCCGATGTGACATTTCTTGGGGTTCGCGGTTAGACCTGCCTCCCCCAGGTCGTCAATCACAGCTTGTACTTTCTGGAGATGAGTCTCCCAGTCCAGGCTGTAAATGACAATTTCATCCAAATAGGCCGAAGCGTACTGCCTATGTGGCCTCAGGACTCGATCCATCAGTCTCTGGAAGGTCGCCGGTGCTCCGTGCAGTCCAAACGGCATATACACATACTGAAATAGACCTTCTGGCGTAGCAAATGCCGTCTTTTCTCTGGCAGCCTCCGCCAGAGGGATCTGCCAATACCCCTTTGTTAGGTCTAGGGTCGTAATATACCGGGCTTTTCCTAACCGATCTATTAACTCGTCGACCCGGGGCATAGGGTAGGCATCAAATTTTGAGACCGCATTCAGTTTTCTGAAGTCATTGCAGAACCGGATGGTGCCGTCCGATTTAGGAATTAGCACAATCGGGCTGGACCAAGCAAGATTCATCAATGACTCCTAACTCTAAGATTGCCTTCACTTCTTGGGAAACGGCTTCACGGCGCGCTTCCAGGATTCGGTAGGGTTTTACGTGAACTGTGACACCAGGTTCCGTTACAATGTCATGTTTCATTAGCGTAGTCTGCCCGGGTTTTTCTGAGAAAAACTGTTGGTTGTGAAGTAGAAACTGCCTAACCTCAGTCTTTTGCCGCTCCGAGAGAGTCTCTGCAACCCGTACCTCCGGTAAGGTATGCGAGCAGACGGGACGGGCCAGCTCCGCTGACAAGGCAGACTGATCTTTCCAGGGTTTTATCAGATTTACATGATAAATCTGTTCAGGTTTCCGTTTACCTGCCTGGTATACTTTGTAGTTTACTTCACCAACTCCTTCCTTAATCTCAAAGGGGCCCTGCCACTTTGCCAGGAACTTACTGTCCACCGTGGGACCAGGATCAACACCCTATCTCC
The DNA here is from genome assembly GCF_039654945.1 of Dendrobates tinctorius. NCBI lineage: Eukaryota > Metazoa > Chordata > Amphibia > Anura > Dendrobatidae > Dendrobates > Dendrobates tinctorius. The sequence continues at coordinate 15,145,420 of NW_027361727.1, read as the reverse complement.
GGGTGCAAACGTACGGATCTTGGCGCCCCTATCATAGATTCTTTTTTGGGCTCCTTGAGCCTGCATCATGTGTTCTTTGACGATAGGCATAACAGCCGCAATACGGCCCTGCATCTGTGTGACGTGATCTATCACCGTTTTAAACGGAGTGACCTGACCCTCCCAGGTTTCTTTTGCAACGTCTAACAGTCCACGAGGACGTCGGGCGTACAATAACTCGAAAGGCGAGAATCCCGTGGAAGACTGGGGTACTTCCCTGATGTCCCGATAGCGCTGCTTAACCGCTCCTATACACCTCAAATAACTAAGGCTGCATCCTCAAGCAAAACATTCAGAAGTCCGCCCCTAGTAACACTAGCATGACAACAACGCCGCCCCTCATAACATCAAATGGCCGGCGCCGCATTCTGAGGCTATCACAGATTCCACCCCCAATAGCGTCATATAGCTATAGTATCAATGGGCGGGAACTTCAAGTGAAGATCTCTCACACTATTTGCCCCATAGAGCGTCTCGTCCACCCATCGTGACGCAGGCGTCGCCGCGGCAACCCAGACGCGAGACGGCATCACATGACCGATGACGTCACGCACACGTGACCAGTCACCAGGCAACCCAGATGCCGAAAGCCGCCGAGCGCACAGGGAGCAGTGGCTCACATGCGTGCCGGGAGGTCAAGAGTCGTAATGGGGAAGAGAGGTAAATAGCAAGAGTGGGGAGCCATTAAGCAGAATAGTAGATCCGGAAATGTAGGACACATCCATATCAATACATAAATGTATAAACCATATGGGGTATTATAAAATGAATCATAGGAAGGGCATAAATGTGATGACAGGACACATTAATATAGTACAAAGAATAAAAATAAAAATGAAAAAATAAAGAATAACAAAATATAACAGCATTTGGAAAATATGTTTTCTTGAGGGCAGCATATACAATTGTGTATACCTATACTTAAATCATCAAATGATCATAATCAGACAATGCTGACCACAGTGAACATAATCCATAGCATCCTCAATTGTATAAGTAATAATAATAATGAAAATAACACAAATAAAAATAACCACGGAAATAACTGCACTAAATAAAAATAATGAAAAATAAAAATAACAACAAAAATAACTACATGTAATAAAAATAAAATGAAAATAATAATAAAAATGGATCCGCATCACAGATTTGCCAGGCACAGAATCTTCATCCTCATGTACGAACGGAAGATGGATAGCCACAATTCCTTATCATGTTTGTCCAAAAACATTAATTAAAAGCAAAGCACATGAGCAAGAAATAGTCAATGATAAGGCCGTACAAGATGACTACAAAAATGGAGCAAAGCTAATAGCCTCATTAAGTCCTTTTGGGTATACTGTGTCCAAGGACCAAATCCAACGGGTTTCGACCTGTGATAGCCTCTTCGTTAGATTGCCCCCCCGAATGCCAGGTTTAATTATATCGATACCCCTAACACGAAGTAATGAGCTATCACAGTTGTGTTTAAGCTTAAAATGCCTTGGCAAGGTCCTAAGAGTGGCCAAGTCCTCATGGTCGACTGCCGCCTGTATCCCAAGTACATGCTCACGAACACGTGTTTTTAATTGCCGAGTGGTCATCCCAATATATATAAGATTACATGGGCATACGGCAAAGTACACCACATAACGTGTCGTACAAGTAATATAACTTCTAATGTCGTATGTTCTAGTTCCTGGGAGTGGCTGTACTCCTTGTGGCCGATGTGTCGCCTGCCCTAATGTTGATTGTATTAAAGTGTTCTTTAATTCTTCAGGAACTAGAACATACGACATTAGAAGTTATATTACTTGTACGACACGTTATGTGGTGTACTTTGCCGTATGCCCATGTAATCTTATATATATTGGTATGACCACTCGGCAATTAAAAACACGTGTTCGTGAGCATGTACTTGGGATACAGGTGGCAGTCGACCATGAGGACTTGGCCACTCTTAGGACCTTGCCAAGGCATTTTAAGCTTAAACACAACTGTGACAGCTCATTACTTCATGTTAGGGGTATCGATATAATTAAACCTGGCATTGTTGTGTTAGCACCCTCTATGTTTTTGGACAAACATGATAAGGAATTGTGGCTATCCATCTTCCGTTCGTACATGAGGATGAAGATTCTGCGCCTGGCAAATCTGTGATGCGGATCCATTTTTATTATTATTTTCATTTTATTTTTATTACATGTAGTTATTTTTGTTGTTATTTTTATTTTTCATTATTTTTATTTAGTGCAGTTATTTCCGTGGTTATTTTTATTTGTGTTATTTTCATTATTATTATTACTTATACAATTGAGGATGCTATGGATTATGTTCACTGTGGTCAGCATTGTCTGATTATGATCATTTGATGATTTAAGTATAGGTATACACAATTGTATATGCTGCCCTCAAGAAAACATATTTTCCAAATGCTGTTATATTTTGTTATTCTTTATTTTTTCATTTTTATTTTTATTCTTTGTACTATATTAATGTGTCCTGTCATCACATTTATGCCCTTCCTATGATTCATTTTATAATGCCCCATATGGTTTATACATTTATGTATTGATATGGATGTGTCCTACATTTGCGGATCTACTATTCTGCTTAATGGCTCCCCACTCTTGCTATTTACCACTCTTCCCCCTGACTACTCTTGTCCTCCCGGCACGCATTTGAGCCACTGCTCCCTGTGCGCTCGGCGGCTTTCGGCATCTGGGTTGCCTGGTGACTGGTCACGTGTGCGTGACGTCATCGGTCATGTGATGCCGACGCCGTCTCGCGTCTGGGTTGCCGCGGCGACGCCTGCGTCACGATGGGTGGACGAGACGCGCTATGGGGCAAATAGTGTGAGAGATCTTCACTTGAAGTTCCCGCCCATTGATACTATAGCTATATGACGCTATTGGGGGTGGAATCTGTGATGGTCTCAGAATGCGGCGCCGGCCATTTTGATGTTATGAGGGGCGGCGTTGTTGTCATGCTAGTGTTACTAGGGGCGGACTTCTGAATGTTTTGCTTGAGGATGCAGCCTTAGTTATTTGAGGTGTATAGGAGCGGTTAAGCAGCGCTATCGATTACATCATGTGTGGGGGCATTTTTTAATCATTATTCTTAGCAATATGAAACATTAGGACTCTATCGTGATCATGAGTGTTGGATTCATTCCTTTGTCATAAGGAGTTAGTCACTTTCTATTTCTATGGTAACATATGTCACTTCCTGGGAGGGTGATCTGATATACCATACTATTGGTCTATCAGGTCAGGTGTGTAGTTCTCACAATTTCATTGGTGGCTCCATATTTTAAATATTCATCACTTCCTATGTTTTTTAACCCCTTGATAAAGGCCATTCGGCCGAAACGTGCGTTGGGGGGGGTACACTCAGGTAGGACCGTCACCATCGACCAGTCTGAGGTAATACTATGTAGTTAAAATCTTTTTTTGTATGCTCACATGTTCAGTGTATAGTATGTGTGGTGGCAGGCTCCACCACGGGGGGTAATGATACCTATGTGCCTCAATATATATTATGACTGGTTGTTTGTATTATTAAGGGATGATGTAGGATTTCTAAATTTTGTACTGTTTATTGCTGTAATCACTATTATCCCTGTGTTCATGTACCTTTGTGTGCCCCATTTTCTGCCCATGTGCTTTTTATGGTCATTATTGACTCTTATCTCACTGTTTCCTGTACCGTGGATTTATGTCAATAAAATTATCTTTGTATTTTTGTACAAATCCTTCGCATTGGACTTTTTTTCGCTTTTTTCTTTTCATATATTTTATAATTCAGTGGAGCAGATACTGCCAGGAGAGTTGTCTGGCCACGTGTAGCTCCGCTGTGACTCCCAGCATCCCGGAGCCACTGCTGGACTTTGCTGATGTATTTTCTGAAAGAGGTTGTTCAGAGCTGCCACCGCACCGACCCTATGACTGTGCTATTAGGTTAAGTTACCAAAAGCCAGGATGTTTAATATCTCAGGTCCTGAGAGGCAAGCTCTCAAAGAATACATTGCAGAAAGTCTAAGCAAAGGGCACATCAGGCCTTCGTCATCTCCATTGGCGGCGGGGTTTACTTTGTCAAGAAGAAAGATGGCAGATTACGCCCGTGTCTGGATTTCAGGGAACTCAACCAGATTACGGTTCGTGACCCCTACCCGATGCCACTGATACCCGATTTGTTCAACCAGGTGTCTGGTGCCAAATGGTTTTCCAAGCTTGACCTCAGGGGGGCGTACAATCTCATAAGAGTCCATCAAGGGGATGAATGGAAGACAGCATTTAATACCCCTGAGGGTCATTTTGAGAATTTGGTGATGCCTTTTGGGTTGATGGGCACGCCAGCAGTTTTTCAACATTTCATAAATGATGTATTTTCTCATCTCTTAGGGAAATTTGTTATTATATACCTTGATGACATTCTTATTTACTCACGCGACCGTGATGCACACATAGAGCATGTTAGGCAGGTGTTGCAGTTGCTCAGGGAAAACAAGCTCTATGCCAAGCTTGAGAAATGTGTATTTGTCGTCCAAGAATTACCTTTTTTGGGTTATGTAATTTCCGCCTCCGGATTTAAAATGGACACCACTAAGGTGCAAGCGGTGCTGCAGTGGGATCGGCCTGATAATCTCAAGGCGCTTCAGCGATTCTTGGGCTTTTCCAACTATTATAGGAAATTTATTAAGAATTTTTCTATGATTGCTAAGCCGCTCACCAACATGACTAAAAAAGGTACCAATTTTTCTGACTGGTCTGAGGTTGCTGTGCGCGCGTTTGAATTCCTCAAAAACAGTTTTGCTTCAGCTCCCATCCTGGTTCAGCCTGATGTCTCCCTACCATTTACCGTGGAGGTGGATGCATCTGAGGTTAGAGTGGGGGCGGTACTGTCTCAGGGTCCATCCTTGGACGAATTGCATCCGTGTGCCTACTTCTCCAAGAAACTGTCGCCGGCCGAGCGTAATTACGATATTGGTAACAGGGAATTGTTGGCCATCAAGTTGGCATTTGAGGAATGGCGACACTTCTTGGAGGGGGCTGTCCATCAGATTACTGTTATAACAGACCATAAGAATCTGCTTTATTTAGAGTCTGCTAAATGCCTGTCCCCCAGACAGGCTCACCGGGCGTTATTCTTCACCCGGTTCAATTTTTTTGTGACATACCGACCAGGTTCTAAGAATACTAAGGCGGACGCCTTGTCCAGATGTTTTCTGGGTGGAGAGCCACGTGAGGATCCGGTGCCTATCCTCCAAAAGGGAGTTGTGGTCTCGGCTCTCACGACAGAGGTTGAGGCAGAGATTGCTGATGCTCAGGAAGAGGTACCGCCGGATCTGCCTCCTAATAAATCGTTTGTGCCACTACACCTACGCTTAAAAGTGTTAGGGGAACATCACGATACTGTCCTGGCGGGTCACCCAGGAGTTAAGGGCACTCTGGAACTTGTATCACGTCGTTTTTGGTGGCCCAAAATCCGGCAGGACGTGGCCTCATATGTGTCAGCCTGTACCACGTGCGCATGGGCCAAGACACCACGCTCCCGTCCTGCTGGCACATTGCATCCTCTCCTTGTGCCCAGTAAGCCAAGGACTGAGATTTACATGGATTTCATTACGGATTTGCCCTCCTCGGCTGGGAACACGGTCATTCTGGTAATAGTTGATCGGTTCTCTAAAATGTCGCATTTCGTTGCTTTGCCATCTTTGCCCAATGCGAAGACCCTTGCTCAGGTATTTATTCGCGAGGTGGTCAGACTTCATGGTGTCCCGTCTGACATTGTATCTGATAGAGGTACACAATTTGTGGCAAAATTTTGGAGAGCTTTTTGTTCACGCCTAGGGATTAAATTGTCTCATTCATCGGCTTTCCATCATCAGTCGAATGGGCAGACTGAGCGTATGAACCAAAACCTGGAACAATACTTACGCTGTTTTGTGTCTGACAATCAGGAAGAGTGGTCGGCGTTTCTTCCTCTGGCTGAATTCGCGATAAACAATCATTATCAGGAATCGTCTGGGGAATCTCCTTTCTTTTGTGTTTATGGTCAACATCCCCAATTCTGTACTTTGCGCCAAGGGAGCTCTGCGGGCGTCCCTGAGGAGGACCAGTTGGGAGCACAATTGTCATCCATTTGGAGGAGAGTAAAGCAGCGCTTGCTGAATGTAGGTTCTAGGTATAAACGTGTGGCTGACGGTAGACGTGTGCCTGGTCCGGACCTGAGTGTGGGTGATTGGGTGTGGTTGTCTACAAGGAACATCAAACTCAAAATACCATCGCTTAAGTTGGGGCCCAGGTTCATTGGTCCATTTAGGATCTCCGCAATTATCAACCCTGTGGCATTTCGTTTAGAGTTACCTGCCGTATACAAGATACATAATGTGTTTCACAAGGCGTTACTTAAGAAAGTTGTGGGTGCTGTTGATGTTTCTCCCGTGCCTCCACCTCCCATCTTGGTGGATGGCACGTTGGAGTTTGAGGTGTCCAAGGTGGTTGACTCTCGGGTAGTGTGTCGCACTCAAAAGTACCTGGTCTACTGGCGTGGCTATGGTCCTGAGGAGAGGACTTGGGTGCCGGCCTCGGACATACATGCGGACCGACTGATTACAGTGTTTCATCGCCGCCATCCGGACAAGCCGGGTCCTCGACTTTGTGAGGTTCCCGGGGTCCCTCGTAGAAGGCGGGGTACTGTCATGTCGGACACTGTTCGCACCAGGGTGTCCGGCAGACAGCGGTAATACCCCATCCTACCACATGGTTCTCAGCAGCGCTGGTTGGTCTTCTGATCCGGCTTGGATTGGGTTAACCAGGTTTCATTCTGGCTGAGGGCTTAGCCACGCCCTCTGTCTTTAAATTGCCCTGTGTGACTATGGGCGTCGCCGACTATAGCTCTTGCCTTGTGCTAAGCGATACCGATCTGGAGTGGTGGTCTAAGGAGCATACGGTTGCTGGTGTAGTATATTCCATTGTTGTCATTTTGCCTCCATGTGTTGTATTATTTGGTTGCCCTTGCACATTACTGTATTCCCCTGTGTGTACGCGGTGTGATGCATTTCCGTTATCCCTGTCCATACTTATTTGTGGGGTCTGGTGTTTGGTCTCCTCACTGGGTGGAGAGTGGTGGGTTCAGCTTAGGGCTGGACAGGAGACAAGGACAGGGTGGAGGCCCAGGCAGGCACACCTTCAGTGTAAACCCTGGGTTGAGGGACAGACAGGGTTTCCCCTAGTCTGAGGGACACCGCAGGGGCCCCGGGGTTTCAGCCTAAAGTTACCTAGGCTTCCCATGACAGCAATAACGCCGGGACGAGTCCCACTTTATGTTGCACAGACTCATAGGAAGTAGTAATGCATATAACCGTGGTGAGGTACGAACAGGTGTCTCCATGCACACACGTTACAGAAAATTTGTCTGATGGTCCAGTCGGGGCTGACACCAGACTGGCCTTCACCAGAGTCACCACACTTCCCGAGTCTAACAATGCCACCACATTTTTTCCATCAACAGTTAAATCACACAAGTGTTTTTCCACATCCTTTTGACCAGCATTCACACTCACTACCCGTGCAACCATAGACATGCGGTTTTTAGAGTCTGTGACGTTGCACTGCATTGGTTCAGTAGTGAGCGGACAGTTCGCAACAATGTGTCCCATCTCTTGGCAGCGGAAACACCTAACGGGCCCCTTGCTTAGACCATAGTTCGTTACTCTCGGATTCGCAGTGCGGGCAGTCCCGTTTTCCTCCCCCACTGTCTTAGGGATTTTTCCTTCTCCCCTACTCCCTGGAACAGTCTTACCGGTTCCATGTGGAGATGATGAAGAACGAGGTGGGGTAGCATCGTCTCGGAGTCCTTCCGCCATGGAGTAACGTTCAACCAGATCCACCAGTTGATCTGCCGTCGTAGGATTTCCATGGCTTGCCCACTTCCTCAGGGCTGGCGGTAGAGCTCTCAGGTACTTGTCCATGATGACTCTCTGGATTATCTCTGGCGCTGTCAACACCTCGGGTTGTAGCCACTTCTTTGTCACGTGGATCAGGTCAAACATCTGTGACCGCGGTGGTTTATCCGGCTGATAAGTCCATTGATGCACTCTCTGTGCACGGACAGCGGTCGTCACTCCCAGCCGGGCCAAGATCTCGGCTTTCAGTTTGTCAAAGTCCTGTGCAGCTTCAGGCTCTAAGTCATAATAAGCCTTTTGGGCCTCACCGGAAAGAAACGGGGCAATCAGGCCGGCCCAGCGGGCCTTCGGCCATTTTTCTCGCACCGCCGTCCGTTCAAACGTGGTCAGGTATGCCTCGACGTCATCTTCGGTCGTCATCTTCTGCCAGTACCGACTCACGTGAATCACTCTCGACTCTGCTTCCAGGTTAACCTCAGGTAAGCTTGCCAGGCGCTGCGCCACCTGCTGGAGAAGCGAACGATCGGTAGCTGTCATGTCCACCAACTCCTTCAGCTGGGCCATCATCACCCGATTATCTTCTTGCTGGACGGCGGTGGACTGTACCAGCGCTTTCACCACGTCCTCCATGCTCATGCTTGCAACGTGGTGCCCGCGTTCTCCACCACAATGTGATAATACACTCCGGGATCGCCTTTGCTGGGGTCAAAGGTCACGTGCGTTCAGCATGAAACTCATGCGCAGAGCTGGGATTCGGGTATAACTGACACTGGGTCAGGTTTATTAACGGTGAAAGCAATGCATAAAGAAAATAAAACATAAAACAAATCCTTGCCTGTCCGGCACTAACTAAACAAGGTACCACCTAACTACCAACTGGCGGGCTTCTCCCGTCCAGCCAAACCACAGTTGCATTGGGCACTGCTTTCACTCACGTGTGTCTCACACAGACAGACTCTCTGTGTTCCCAGGCTGAGACACTCACACAACCACCAGGCATCCTTTTATATCCGCCTCCCATTCATTAGTAACCAGGTGAGATACTGACCAGACTAGGCCACATAGGAAAGGTATCTGGGCGAGATATACCTGCCCTCACCCACTATTCCCACATGATTCTCACAGTGTGCATAAAAAAAAAAAAAGGCGCAAGTCAGAGTGTAGAGAGTATGTTAGGGAATTTTTAATTGAAGCATATTATAAAAGGAGATTAGATCATTACACAAAATAGATGTACATTTAGTATGACATTCCCATTTTGGCTTCAGACCGCCCCTTTAAGTTAAGCTGATTAGTTCGGCCCTCCACAGCAGTGCCAGTTTTTCATGGACCCCCTTGGGAAAATTAATTGCCCACCCCTAATCTACAGCATTAATGGGGCATTGTATCTGGCTGGACCCAGCAATTTAGCCAGCTCCAGCGCAGCGCTTACAAGCTCTATAACGAAGTGTTAGACTAGGTAGTAGATTAGTGACAGCAATAGTAAGTAACTAAGGGAAGAAGCAGTAAACTATGGAATTAAAAATCCTTCTGTTTTACGGAGTCAAGATCATTTTTAATAAGAAATAAAGTTGCTTATTTTATTTAATAAAAACCTATGTGTTATCGTTTTCTGAGGCCCATAACTTTTTTATTTTTCTATTGTCATAGATGTATAAGGACTTGTCTTTTGCAATGTGAGCTAACTTTTTGATACAATTTATTTATTTTTTGCTTTTTATTGCATTTTTCGCAGAGGTGCAATGACTAGAGATCAGCAAATTGTTTTCATGCAAATTGAATTCCACAAGTTTTAACAATATGTTAATCAGTAATCAAATTAGCCACTGTAGAAGAATGTATCAGCCGGAGAAGGTTTACATGTCCGTGAGTATGGCTGGGGGTCTTTTCCCTAAATCGCCTTACAACTATCACATGATATAACACAGCCAATTTGGAGGGAACATTGTAGCCTATATAAAAGCAGAAGCAGGGAATTCAGCAGCCATTCTGTATTGATTCTGGATAGTAAAAAGACGTCGCAGCTCACAGCTTAGCCATAGAAATAAGGAGAGAATGGCATAAAATGCTTTCTATATGGATAGTTTGTGACAGCACAGCAGTGAAAATTAGTGTGTTATTAAACAAGCTGATGGTTACCATCCGTTTACCATCACTTTTTACATTGCTAAGTCTGTGTTTTGCGTTCAAGAGCTCGAAAGGGGTTGGATACAGTCCTAGGAGACTTCCGAGTGTTCCACACATTTTTGAGTGCAATTCAAGGTTTTTGCAGTATTGGCATTCAAGGCAAATAGATTTGCTGCTGTTAAGAGGCAGATGCCGGCTGCGTTACACCTCCTCCGGCACCTGCCTGATATGGAGCGAGTTCCGTTCCTGAGCCCGCCGTGTACAGTGCACATGCACCCTGACTGTGATGATCTTATATCAGGGATCAAGAAGGGGTTAATGGATTGACTGTTCTCCCCTTATTTGTGTGGGTTTTCTCTTAACCTTACAAAAGCCTATTTAGGGAAGCTTGTCTAACATTGACCCTGTTAGGAACGGCGGAACGCACTAAATAAAATAATAATAAAGTGCGTTCGCCGCTCGGGGTCCACCGTGCAGTAGGTGATATAACTGCTGCTAATTGGTGTCAGACAATCAATATGGTGGTATGATGCACACGGGTTCAACTTCACCCGGAGTGCGCAGAGCGGCCTCTGTTCACACACAGAGGCGCCGCAACAAACAACATACAAAACTCTGAACCTGTTAGTGTCACAGGCCTCAGGTAGATGCACACACGGTATCTGGTCACAGGAGCAGGACCCAAGACAGTGGAGCTGCGTCCCTCTAGACCTACCGTGTGTGCGGCGTCGTTTCTGCCGACACCAAGGAGGGCTGCAACTGCAGCGTGGCGTAGTACACTGCCGCTCGACGACAAAGCCAGAAAGCAAGCGCGATGTCGGACGCTAGCGTAGCGGTGTGGTGAGCACAGTGGCTTAAGGCTTGCCACTGAGTGGCGCTGACTGCTGAACTAATTCCCTATCCACATGCGTAATATCAGAGGGAAGGGGTTTCAAATGAGTCAGTCACCAGAATCATGCATCCGTCACCATTCACACATAGCAAGTATAGACTATACTAGCGCATGGCGGAACGGCCTTGCGCGCTTTTTATAGCCGTGCGGGACCTTCCAGATCTCCGAGATGGACCAATGAGATCCGGAACAGGACCTGGGCACATGACTCCCGATCTCCAATGGGAGATCGTCTCGTGAGCATGCCCAGTAGGAGCACAGAGGGACTTAGTCTCTGGAGAGATTTGCTGCAAGGCAATCTCCTCTGCAGTAGATGGGCAGCAGGAGACCGCAGAATGTAAGGGTCTGGATTCCTGCAGAGCAGATGCAGAAACCAGACGCCTAACAGACCCTTTACATTGGCCCCTAAAGTGGGATATATATGGGGCTGCATCATTGTATCCTCTGTACAGAGCTACTGAATATGTTGGCATCGTAATACTAATGGGAAATAATAGGGATAAACTTACAAAAGGAATGTTGCTGCCAATAATTCTTATTCAGTAATAGTATTAATGACTGCCATAAAGGGCGCAGTCAGACGGGCCTGAGATCGAAGTACAGCGCACAGACTGGCCGGTGGCTCTCCCCACCCGAGCAGGACGGCTTCATGCATTTCTGTGCAGCTGTCATGCTCAGGTCGGTAGAGCCGCCGGCCAGTCCGTGCACTTTGCTCCGATTTATACGGCCGCAAAAAAAAGTGTTTTCTGCAAATGTTTAGCTTTCACCTCCTGCTGCGGATTTTGTATTCATGACTCCAAAATTCTATCATAATTCTCTGAAATGTCGTTATTTTGATGTAAAGTTTTCCAGACGATTCTAATTCGTCGTCCGGTGAATGAATAGATCCAGTTGTAGATACGGCTGGCATATCTCTTTTTTCTTTTTCTGAAACCTGTATAATGTATTACGGTACATGCCGGATATCTAGGATTTCCATCTTTCTATTTTACGCTGTGTTTCTATGATAGGTGTATTTATTGCTTTTCTTATTTTTCTTCCGTTTACCTGCAGTGTTTTGTACTCAGTGTTATTAATGCTACGGAACAAAAGAAACAGTATGAAGCGTAAAGTAAATCTCTGCTGTTTTTCATTAAAAAAAAAAAAGACAGGATAATTTTTCCCTTAAAGGGGTTGTCTCATGAAAAGTATTAATATTTCAGAACTCAGTCAGACATGTGAAATGAAGTTGATTTGCAACATACATCCATTGAAAAATAGCATCTGATTGTGGATTACCACCAGCACATTATCATCTGTGGTAGTGCCCCCTGCTGAGTCCCTTGTGGCCACCTACTGTGTTCAGTGGTGGACGCACATGCTCAGTAGGAGCTAGGAGGTGGGGCTAGGAGGTGGACGTTACTAGCCAATGTGAGAGAGAAGAGAAGAAAGATTTAGGCTATGTTCACACATTGCGTTTTTGCATATTTTTTTTCTTTTTTTGCTGCGTTTTTTTGTATACAAATTTTCAGCTGCGCTTTTCAGTACCAGCAAAGTCTATGAGATTTCCGAAATCTCATGCACACACATTGGGTTTAATTTTCTGACTGATTTGGGAAAAAGCAGCAGGTCACGTCTTTCTTTTTTTTTTCTGTGTATTTGCACTGTTTTTTTTCACCCATAGGACACAATGGGTAAGTGCAAAAATTTAGCAAAAAAAAATGCAGGTATTTGGGTTTTGCTGTGTTTTTAGTGCAAAAACCTAAGGAAGTTAAATCATTGTTTTTTTTTTGGGGGGGGGCACTAAACTTTATCAGTATGCACAAGAGACAACAAAAATGCAGCAATAAAAATGCAGGAAAAAACTTAGAAAAGCCTGCTTTTTTTGCAAGCAGCTTCTTTACTGCCTGCACAAAAAAATGCAGCAAAAATACGTTTGACCGTAGCCTTACATAGCTTACATATAGATTCGAGGTAGATGGATATGAGACAGGCAGGTAGACAGAAAGAAAGCTATGTGGAAAGGTAGAAATGTAGACAGATGTTAGAAAAACAAAACAAAAAAAAACACCTCCTAACAGACTAAAACAAGTGTGAACAGGTGCCAGCTGCTATGACTGCATAATATACAAACAAAAGAATATAGTAGCAAACTGCGGGATAAGATGTGCGAACACTGAATATATGACATTTGTACTGTGTTACTGATGTTTAATTAACACCTTAAGAGAGGGTAGTATGCAAATATGTAAAAATAAAATAAAAAATAAAAACTCAGACAATCCACTGGACCAAACTAAAGTATTTACAACTAGAAAAACACCTATATGTTTAATTAGTACTGGATTCTACCTTCCCTTAAAATTTGTAGGCTTTTAGCCCGGAAGAGGCATGTTTGATAAATATTAAGTTTTAGGGTCTCATCAAAGAAGGGTCACCTTATCGTGGCTGTTAGCTCAAAAATTGGCCAATTCAGCCAAAGTATCATCATTTTATATAAGTATATTTCATGCAGTCTAAATTTCAAAGAATCCACGTCTGCATGCATCTTATCGGATACAGAGTGCTGCTGTATGCTTTTTGTTTGTAGATGGATAGGAAAGTAGAGAGACAGATTTGTAGTCTTTTAGCCCGGAAGACGCATGTTTGATGAATATTAGGTTTTAGGGTCTCATCAAAGAAGGGTCACCTTGTCGTGGCTGTTGGCTCAAAAACTGGCCAATTCAGCCAAAGCACCGTCATTTTATAAGTATATTTCATATAGCAGAAATGTAGTCCAAATTTCTCAGAATTTACGTTTGCATGCATCTTATCGGATGCAGAGTGCTGCTGTATGTTTTTTTGTTTGTAGATGGATAGGAAAGTAGTTAGACAGACAGACAGGTAGTCAGACAGGTGGATTTGAGAGGATAGTGATGATGGATTCAAATGCAAAATCTTAGTGTTATCAAAATATTACATGCCATTTATTATGCTAGTTTGGCTATATATTGAGAGAGGGATCTATGGAGTTGGCCCAGTGGCCTGGTGTCTGTACGTTCCGTGCAGCCCAATAAGTTACACCACAGACAGATAAATAGGATAGAAATATGGAGACAGAGTTACTGGAAAAGAAAAATGCTGAAGGATTCTTGAAATCTCTCGTTAGTCACTTGTCTTGTTTCCCTTTTCCACCATCCTTGCTCTTTCCTCCGTTCCTCACTCCATCATCTCTCCAGCTCTCGCTCCCTCCTGACAACCCCTCTCCATCCCTCTCTCCTCCCTCCTTCGTCTATAATATTCAGCACGCTGTTCTCTTCGAAATAATTAGCGCTTTTGCATTTAAGGAGATGAAGATTGGAGTCTGTATACAAATTACTCTTCTGTCAGTTACTTAAGGCGAGATCACGGAGGGGGGCGAGAAGGATGGATGGGAATTAATGTTGGATTTTTTTGCCTGTGTCATGGGAGGGGTTATTCCTGGTGGAAGGAAATGAGTGAGTCACAGAGGAGGGAAAAACAGTCTCAGGAATATATGAAGTATAATTCACATGTGGGAATTTACCACCTTTTCTCTAACCTTCCACAACAGCACTAATTTCTGATATGGCTGTCGTGTAAGGTGACTAGAGAAAATAGAATTAGTCTTACCGGTAATTCGGTTTCCAGGAACCTTCCACAACCGCACTAATTTCCGATATGGCTGTCGTGGAAGGTGACTAGAGAAAATAGAATTAGTCTTACCGGTAATTTGGTTTCAAGGAACCTTCCATGACAGCACTAATTTCCGATATGGCTGTCGTGGAAGGTGACTAGAGAAAATAGAATTAGTCTTACCGGTAATTCGGTTTCCAGGAACCTTCCATGACAGCACTAATTTCCGATATGGCTGTCGTGGAAGGTGACTAGAGAAAATAGAATTATTCTTACCGATAATTCGGTAGTCTTACCTGTAATTCAGTTTCTAGGAACCTTCCATGACCGCGCTAATTTCAATATGGCTGTCGTGGAAGGTTCCTAGAAACTGAATTACCGGTAAGACTACCGGTATGATAGATGCTTCCTTTGTGGGTTTTTTTTAAGCTATTTTGTTTTGGTGCTGCTTTGACATTTTTTGTGAATAATTTATCAGCGTCCCACAAAGTCTGATAAATTTGGCGCATCTTAAGGTATTACACTTAAAAGGGTATTCCCATCTCCATGATCCTCTCCCAATTTGTACTAGGTGTAATAATAGCAAATACCTCAAATTAGAAATGTAGTATAGTTCTTCTGATTAGCTATGTCATTTATCTCATGTGCAGGGTATTGCAGTTGCTCAGGTATCCATGGTTATTATGATCACTCATATAGTGACAGTTTATGGTTAGTGGTCATAACTGTTGATACCTAAGGTCCTGCACATGGGTTAAGAGAAATAGCTTATCAGAGGATCTATACTATATTTCTAACTTGGAGGTATTTGATAATATTTTTAGAATTACTCCAGCTACATAATGAGATAAGATCTTTGAGATGGGAGTACCCCTTTTTAAGTCTTGAAAAATTACTCAACTTTTTATGCCACTTTCCTATGGAAATGAGTTTGGGACTTGTAAAAAAAAAAAAAAAAAAAAGTTGTGTGTCAGAAATATAGCTAGAACATTTAAAAAAAAAAATTGCTTTTGATGAGCTCAAAATAAGGAACAGACTTATTTTTGGTCTAAAAAGTAAAATAACACAAAAAGCATAAAAGGCCTGAAACAAGTGATAAATTGCTTCCAGAATGCACCAACATTCTGGAACAAAACAAATAATAAACTTTCCCCCTTTTGTGCTATTTTTAGACACATTCATAAAAGTCGTGCACCATTTAGAAGCATTTTGGGCCAAATTCGGCACCGTTTCATAGTTTTAGCTATATATATGCTATACAGTCTTTAAAAATGTTACACAAAATGTCAACAAAAAAAAAAAATCACACCCATAGGTCAACAAAAAAAAAAATCACACCCATAGGGAGATCGGGTAAATTTAATAAAAATAAAAAATAAATCCGTTCTAGACTGAAGTTTTACATTTGAAGATGTGACAAGTTTATAAAACATTGTGTGAAATTTTCTGCAAATGATGACCATGCAACTAGAAGCAAAAGTGATTTAAAAAAAATCCTGTCTTGGTGATTTATTTATTGTCCCTCCCCCCCCCCCAAATTTAATACACGACTTTTGATAGCCCAAGATAAATTCTAATGAAATGGCTATAGGTAGTAATTAGTGATGAGCGATCGTGCTGGGATAAGGTGTTATCCGCATGCTCGTGTGCTAGCCGAGTGTCTGCGACGTGTTCCAATATTATGTCCGAGTCCTCGCTGCTGCATGTCTCGCGGCTGTTTGACAGCCACTACCTAACAAACAGAAAATCCCTGTATGTGTTG
The DNA here is from genome assembly GCF_039654945.1 of Dendrobates tinctorius. Taxonomy (NCBI): domain Eukaryota; kingdom Metazoa; phylum Chordata; class Amphibia; order Anura; family Dendrobatidae; genus Dendrobates; species Dendrobates tinctorius. Next base: position 15,129,100 of record NW_027361727.1, on the reverse strand, counting down.
CTACTGTCAACAGCCATGAGACATGCAGCCGCAGGGACTCGAACATAATATTCGAGCACGCCGCAGACACTCGGCTAGCACACGAGCATGCGGATAACACCTTATCCCAGCACGTTCGGTCATCACTAGTAGTAATATGTTGGCAACTTTTTTTTTTACATTTTTTTGTTTTTGTATTTGTAATACCATACTGTGTTTTCTCTAATTTTAGGATTTGGAATGGGGGCAAAGATTTAGTTCTCTATTGTAATTCCTTATAGAAATACCCATGCCACGGCTTCGTGTTCTGTTAGTGCCTCCCATGATGCCCGGCACCTGCATTACATGCCCCCTGCTTTCTGTATACCGGCTCACATCATAGTTGCCACTAATAGCCTAATATTTTGCTGAATCTTGATGACCTGTATTTGTAACCTATTTTTGCTAAAATATTGTTTTTTTTTTTAATAATACCAATTCTCTATTTTTTTTTTTTTTTGCAGCTGTCGAGTCCACCACTGTGCCTGAGACTTCATCCTAACAGCGCTCTGATCTCAATGAGACACTTCATTTCCACAGGCTGTCAGACAGCGGAAGGAAAGGGGAACATTTGGTACCTTTAGTTTAAGGTGGAAAAAAGGCAGACCTAGGAAAAATTCTAGAGCTCATGTAAGAGCAGAGGGGGGGAGCATTCTGTCATTCCGACGTTCAGACTGCACGTATCTCGTCCTTTAGACCAACATTGAGGACAGGAATGTAAAGATAATTCCCCCCTTTTTTCTTTCCCCTTCCATCCTCCCCTAAAATCTTTCCCTTCCTTGTCTCCTTTCCCGCATTTACAATTTATAAATTCCCATATTTTTGTTCCTTATTAGTTCAACACTGTTTGTTTTTTATTCTCGTTTTTCGTATCTGATTTTTGTAACCCTACTTTCAGTATACCTTCCGTTGATATAATTGTCCTCCTTTTTGCATCATTTTTGACTAATCGCCATGATTTTGTTTTTCCAGTAACCTTTGTACTCATGCCCATGTTCTATTTTCCACTTCTTGTGTATTCTCACTTTTAATTCCTCTTCATTCACTCTCCATGTGGTCCTTTCTTTGCCTGTCATCCCTCTTTTCCCTTCCCCTCTGTTCCTTTACCCTCCAATTTTATGGGGCCCCTGGTCAATGGGTCCGTTACTCTCGTCCTACGTTAGCGAGTGGTAATGGTGGGTGGGGAGAGGACCTCACTTTGAGACTTAGAACAAATGCCAGCCGTGGCCTTCTCCTTTATCAAGATGATGAAGGGGACTGTGACTTCCTCGAGTTAGCTCTCGATGGAGGAAGACCACGGTTGAGGTTCTCCATCTCTTGTTCAGAGCCTGCAGTCGTACGTTTACCTCGGGTAGTATCGGATGGGCTCTGGCATGGTATAGTAATTGGGGGTAATGGCCGGGAAGGCTGGTTGGCCGTAGATGGGGAAAGGGGAGCAGCCGAAGTGCGTTCGAAACGTAGAGAAACCATTCTTCGCAGTGACCTTTTCGTTGGTGGCCTACCGTCTGATCTACGTTTATCGGCTCTAACTTTAGGTGGGGCGAAATATGAGCCGCCTTTTCTGGGTGAATTGGAAGGTCTAAAGTTGGGGGGAAGGCCAGCTCAGCTACTGGCCAGCCAAGGGGTAGGAGGGACAGAAGAAGAGGAGGACAGGGGGGACGATCGGGAGAGGGTCCACTCATGCAGAGGAGCAAACCCCTGTCTCAATGGAGGAAGATGCAGAGATGACGTGGAGGGGGAAATACGATGTGACTGTCGGGACACTGGATACCATGGAGAAAATTGCTCTGAAGGTGAGCCTTCCATCTTTTTTATTGAGTTGTTAATCTTCTTATTGGGTCGCCTGTCACTAAGATTGCACATTCCTTCATATTACCAGTTATATGACGAATTCCGGGACATTTTTCTTCTCTTCAAATGCATGCAAGTTGGTCTTAAAAAATATTTTTGCATTTCATCTGTGTTTCCTAAAGCTGTTCTTTGCTGATGCATGACCACAGACCACATTAAGGTTGAGTTAAACTTTGATGCACTCATTAATCAGCAGAGAGGAGTTCAGAAAAATACTATTATAAGGGTTACAAGCTCCTGCCACAATGAGTCCACTGACTGATTCCAAGTTAACTCATTCCGTAGCCTGTAAAAGCTAAACGATGCAAAAATTTTTATGAATCACAATTGGAAAACAATATTTTTGAGCCAAAAAAAATGCATGTGTTAAAAGAGAATCTGTCAGGAGATTCATGCTTCACAAACCACGGGCAGCATGAATCACAGCCTGGTATGTTACTTCTTTAAATCGTTGAAAGATAATACACTAAAGATCTGGCCAGAGACCAGTCTAGTCTAGAGGTGCCATCTGTCATGTCTTCCAGTCCCGTAGCTGCTGGTTAATAGATCTCTCCATATGTAACGGTAAGGGAGAGACCTGTCAATCAGCAACTTCGGTGCTAGGAAGAGCTGACTGGGGTGCGCCGAACTAATCTGGACCCTGGCTGATCTTCAATATATATCATCTTTGAAACATTGGTAACATTGATTTTTTGGGGCCCACTGTTCAGCTACATGCAAAAATAACCTGACCCTAGTACACAAAGTTACTTTTGCTAATGGGTATTATTGATTTGGCTAGCTTGCTTAATGAATGATTACATTATATTTTTTTTCTGAAAACTATGAATCAGGTGTAATAGCACTACTCTTTAGCAATCTTTCACAGGTGCGGCCTACCGGAGGATCCTCCTGCTCCCCTGCGGGCCAGTCCGAGTCGGTTTATATTGGCTGCGCGGGATGTGCACGGCCCTTCTGATTTTGTTGCTCAGCTTTCGCAAAAGGCAAAATTGTAAAATAAAACTAATGATTCTTGTTGTTTTTTGGTCTTTCATTATGAATATGAAAAGATCCAATTCATATTTTTAGAAGTAATTACTTACATTTCTTTCCTTTTTCAGAATTGGCATATGCAGGTTGTATGGTCCTAGTGCATGTCAGTTTTATGGTCGGGTATAGATTGGAATTTTTAAATTTTTGGAAAATTTCTATCCTGAAAATCAGAAGTTTTTTTTTGCAATAGGAAACTATTGGAACCGTGATCAGATATGGCTCAAATCTGTGTATGTAGACAAGTTTTTTTTTTTTATCTTCCATGCCACCCTTGCCATGACTGATGGTATCATTATATTGGCTAATATAAAAAATCAGTGTGGTGACCTGCATTATAAAAGTGCAGTTTTTGCAGGAATTTCTACACTATTGCCACAGAAACTATCGTCCTCGGCAGTGGAGACCGTCATGCATGTCCTTTCACTTCGTTTTTTACCGTAGCTTTGCTCCATTTGACAAACAATAACAGCCCATAAGCAAAAATTGTGCAGTTTCAATAAGGGTGGGAGGGAATATACTTGTAGAGCAGAGGAAACCATGAAGGGCATTGTCGGAAGTTTTTAAGGGACCAATCACATTATTTATGCCATATGAACTGCAGGCCGGAGGTTATGGAGCAGGAGGAGATGATCAGATTAATATACATTTTTGCTGGAAAACTTTAAGTAAAACTTGTATTTTATTCATTGAAATCCCCGGTGCTTATCTGCATAAGAGTCCAGTGGGCGGTCCTTCTAGTGATTACGCATGCAATCATTGGTAGAACCGCCACCCTTGACTCTTATACAAATAAACACCAGGGATTTCAATGAATAAAAAGCAATTTTACTGAATCTTTTCAAATAAAAATATCAATCTATTCAGCTCCTCCTGCTCTATAACCTCCCACCTACATATCAGACCATTTTAAACATGATGGGATGCCTTTAACGCCTTCACCTATAGGCCATTTTCCATTGTTTTTTTTTTTCCTCCTTTTTCCTCCCCTTATTCCAAGAGTCATAACTTTTTTTTTCTTGATATTTCCGTCAATATGGCCGTATGAGAGCTTGATTTTTGTGGGACGAGTTGCTCCTTTGAATATACCCATTGATTTTGACACATGGTGTACTGGAAAACACAAAAAAAAAAATTCCAAGTGCTGTGAAATTGCAAAAAAAGTGGATTTTATTACAATGTTGAGTCGGCTTTTTTTCTCGTCATGCCGTGTAGAGATCGGATTAATTTATTTTATATTTCGAACATTTTTTTTATTATTGTTTTCAATGGTGTCATTTGAACTTTTGTATGCTGTCTTCTGTTTTTGTTTTTATTTTTCATAGTTTTAAAAACTTTTTTTTTTTTCACTTTAGTGTCTACGATCGCCTGTGCTATACATAGCAGTGCACCAGGTGATGGGGCGGCGAGAATCTGCAGGGGACTCATGAGCTTGACTAGTCTTCCAAACGACTTGGTCACCGGCAGCTTCTAAACTATGTTTTCCTCTGAAATGCTGCAATGTTTTAGAGTCGGTCATAGAGTACCTGGCTAAAATTATACATCCAGTGTCTGATACATGCTGCCCGATACTTGCTGCGGAGTATAGCTCCGACTTAGAGTTATTCCAAAAAAAACAATATTATGCAAGAATTTGCACTGCGGTATCATACAATTTTGCACCCATAGAAAAATGCCAGAATAATATGAGTGCACTCCTGTGCGCTTGCTACATTATTTTTGTGTGTACGTCGTTGCAGATTTCCAGATACATGGTAACCATTAACAGTGCAGACTCTACATCTGGCCATGATAGATCTGCTCCGGACGTTATTTATAGCCATCTTGTCTTATTCTATCTACTAAAGGAAGGATGTAATTCGCATTGTCACGCCTGACCAAATAATTCTGTCTTTTACAGGACCTCTGAGCAGATCTTAACACAGTTTCTTTAATTTTTAAAGGGAATTTGTGACGGGTTTTATATATATAAAAAAATTGGAACAGCACCAAAATATTACCTCAAATGATGTGCAAAGCTTTCCCAACCAATAATCCAAATGGTTACCAACAATAGAATTAAAAAAAGGAAAACGGCCGAAAAATTTTTAAAAAGTGGACTTTATTGCCCAATGGCGTTGCAATAGAGGGAACACTTAAACAACAGAATATAACTCCAAGTAAATCAAACTTCTGTGAAATCAAGCTGTCCACTTAGGAAGCAACACTGATTGACAATCAATTTCACATGCTGTTATGCAAATGGAATAGACAACAGATGGAAATTATTGGCAATTATCAAGACACCCTCAATAAAGGAGTGGTTCTGCAGGTGGGAAACACAGACCACATCTCAGTACCAATGCTTTCTGGCTGATGTTTTGGACACTTTTGAATGTTGGTTGTGCTTTCACACTCGTGGTAGCATGAGACGGACTCTACAACCCACACAAGTGGCTCAGGTAGTGCAGCTCATCCAGGATGGCACACCAATGCGAGCTGTGGCAAGAAGGTTTGCTGTGTCTGTCAGCATAGTGTCCAGAAGCTGGAGGTGCTTCCAGGAGACAGGTCAGTACACCAGGAGATATGGTGGGGGCTGTTGGAGGGAAGCAGCCCAGCAGCAGGACCCCTACCTCCGCCTTTGTGAAAGGAGGAACAGGAGGAGCACTGCCAGAGCCCTGCAAAATGACCTCCAGCAGGCCACAAGTGTGCATGTGTCTGCACAAACGATTAGAAACTGACTCCATGGGGATTGTCTGAGGGCCCGACGTCCACAGATGGGGGTTGTGCTCACAGCCCAACACCGTGCATGACACTTGGCATTTGGCACAGAACACCAGGATTGGCAAATTCGCCACTGGTGCCCTGTGCTCTTCACAGATGAGAGCAGGTTCACACTGAGCACATGTGACAGACCTGACAGAGTCTGGAGACTCTGTGGAGAGTGATCTGCTGTCTGCAACATCCTTCAGCATGACCGGTTTGGCAGTGGGTCAGTAATGGTGTGGGGTGGCATTTCTTTGGAGGGCCATACAGCCCTCCATGTGCTCACCAGAGGTAGCCTGACTGCCATTAGGTACCCAGATGAGATTCTCAGACCCCTTGTGAGACCATATGCTGGTGCAATTGGCCCTGGGTTTCTCCTAATGCAGAACAATGCCAGACCTCATGTGTCTGGAGTGTGTCAGCAGTTCCTGCAAGATGAAGGCATTGAAGCTATTGACTGGCCCGCCCGTACCCCAGACCTGAATCCGATTGAGCACATCTGGGACAGCATGTCTCGCTCCATCCACCAATGTCACGTTGCACCACAGACTGTCCAGGAGTTGATGGATGCTTTAGTCCAGTTCTGGGAGGTCAGGAGAACATCCGCAACCTCATCAGGAGCATGCCCAGGCATTGTAGGGAGGTCATACAGGCACGTGGAGGCCACACACAATACTGAGCATCATTTTGAATTGTTTCCACTATAATTTTGTCTTGTTTTGATTTTCATTTTGACTTGTTTCCACTTTCATTTTGGGAGTCTCTCCAAATCCAGGCCTCCATTGGTTCAAAAATTTGATTTCCATTGATGTTTTTTGTGTGATTATGTTGACAGCACATTCAACTTTGCACAGAACAAAGTATTCAATGAGAATATTTCATTCATTTAGATCTAGGAGGTGTTATTTGAGTGTTCCCTTTATTTTTTTGAGCAGTGTATATATTAAAAGGCAATAAGACTGTATCCACAGATACAAGAATTGGGTGGGAATACCCCGACATGTGCATATAATCCTCTCAGACCAAAATTGGTTTTTGATGATGTACATAATATATCAGTCCTTTATTCTACTTTGCAGATATGTTACTCCCAAAGATATAAGAAAATATGCTGTGAACAGACATATAAAATTCCTAGCAAAACACTCTTAGACATGTATAAACTCCCATGTTGTAGAAGCAAATGTTGCAAACAAATAAACGGGACACATGTAAAAGTTTGCTCCACAGTAGTGGATAAAAGTGCATACAATATTAAGCCCTAGTAGTAATAAATCACATGGATATATCAAATATAGGTGCACAATAGGGGAATGTAATCGCATAGTAACCATAAATCTGTTCATGGTGCAGTTACCTGAGGAAGTAGAGTCAGGGGAGACCCACCACACCCGACGCGCGTTTCGTTGGAAATGCTTTGTCCCTGGAGTAACATAAGTTCATAGTAGAATAAAGGACTGATATGTTATGTACAACATTTCAAACCGTTCTTGGTCTGTGATGATTATATATATATATATATATATATATATATACATATCAGGATGTTCCCACCTAATTCTTGTATCTGTCAATACTGTCTTATTGCATTTTAATATAAATATATATAATTTTTTTAAAATTTGTTTTTCAATAAAAATTACGATTTTAATGAATATATTGTCATCTGTAAAGCCTTTTGTTTGCATGTTATACTCTAGTTTGCTTTATGTCATTATCATTCAGGATAATAGTTGGTGTATATTATATAATCTGATAGCAGCATAACATAGGGCAAGAAAGCCTGATTCCAGGGATATATCACTTACTGGGCTGCTTGGTGTAGATTCCATAGAATACCTGTTTTGTCGAATGGAGATGTAGTGGTGCTATGAATACTGAGCTGTGTATAACCTCGCCCACACGCCTGACTGCGGCTTCCTGTGTACACTGTACATTATGAGCAAGCCGCCAATCAGTGGTGGAGGTGGGGTTATATTGATTAGCCTGACTGGGCTGCGCGTGAGCAGTAGTCCTGTAGTGTTAATAATCTCGTGCTGATAAAATGATAACTACATTTAAACTACAGCACACAGCCTAATAGGTGACACAGCCATAGAATCCGGGGTCTCTTGCTCTCAGATTAAATAGCAAAAAGCTGCTGACAGATAAGATATGAAATACTGTTGTATGTACGCTATGTATGTATTCACATTTCTTACATGTTTTATATGGGAAAGAGACTTTCAGATCATACATACACTTTTTATTACTTGACAAAGCTTCATGCTTTTCTGCGAAAGAAATCTGCTTGACCTTGGATTATTACATTCTAGCTTCCTGTAGCTGACACTAGCAGAAGAATAAGGAGTTCAGAGCACATTAAGATGATTAATGATTTAGTATTAGGGATGAGCAAACTTGTTTGTTGATACTCGGATATCATTCGAGTATCTGGGTGCTTGGATATGCTCGGCACTCGACAAGTATTGGCTGGTGATTGGATTTGAAGCTTGAATCCCCGCCCTGCATGTTTTGCACCTGTTACACATCCAAAAAGCATGCAGGGATTTCTCGTCAGTCACTGTAATGCCACAGCCACCTCGGTAGTGGTGTGATTGGCTGGCCGCATGACCTCATCAGAGGTTCTAAAAGGACAGGCACAGCCACGCTTGGCTCACTGACACCATTGCACAGCTCAGGGACAGCTCTGATTGGAAGCAGAAAGCAGTTACCCTGGCCTATGTGCGCACAGTTTAACTAATCAGAGTCTTCGAGTGTTTATACTGGTGCTGATGCTGAACCATCATACTAACAGTCCTTGTAAGGGCTAATCTTGTGTTTTTCTGTTTGTATCAGATACATTCTGCATTTAGCCTAGGGACAGTTGCAGGAGAAGGAAGAATGGCAGAATACAGCCTCTATGCAGGGCTTAGGGTATTGTAATCCATTGCTAAATATATAAAATTTTTCTGGATTCAATTAGTCATCCATAGAGTATTACGTGATTTGTGTTACATTTCTGTGGTATATGATACTCCAAAAAATCGTCATTTTTATTCCTTGGATTAAGTTAATCCATAAAGTATAATGTGTGGAGTGGGCGACAAGAAGACAAAGATGGCAGAATGCTGCGAGACTACTGAGGGAGCAATTGGAGGAATATCGGCGCCAGACCAAGCTGGCACGAAAGCAGAGGTGGCCGTAGCCTGTGGTTCGGAACTGGCCCCTATCCCTGAACCACCAAGGCCCAAACCCAGGGCTCAGTATTCACTGCTGCAAGGTTCCAAGAGTTGGCATCCCAGGTGGAGGTTGTTGCGTACAACCGACACAGAAGATTGGAGTCCATAGAAGAATTTGTCACCCATCCTCACATCTTGCTCAACCAGTGGGCAGTAGAGATGAAAAACTTGCCTCGAAGGCTGCAAGAACTGATGGATGAAACCAGGATCCCATTCTTAAAAATGGAGAAGCAACATCTCTGGTATTGGGGTGTGATCTGAGAAGGAAGGCAGCTGGATGAACACTTCTTGCAAAATGAACTGACCTAGGAGAGGCTCCTTGAGGCATCTTGAGATGGGACTACCACCCCCAAGAGATCAGACTGTCCTTGAGATTTCCCACCTCCTATGTGGGAGTAGTCGGTGCAGGTGACACAGGGCTTTTTCTCATTTCTATATGTTGGTGGCTCCAGCACTACCCGAAGCTAGGTCACTTACAGCCCAGGTACCCGGGAATCTGGCTCTAAGAAGCAGTCCCCCCCAGCCTCTCAAGGAAGGAGATGAAGAAGCGCACACTTGAAGAGGATTACTGTATTAGCTTCCTTATAATTCCTTTCTGGATTTGCACTTTGTGCAAAGCCTTTATGAGTGTAGGAGTAAATCAACTGCACTTTCAAAATATTTGAATAAAGCCCCCCAGTTGTTGCCTTCAAGGGTCTATGGAAGACTGGATGAGCCTCTGTGTAATTTTTTCCTGGCTTTACACTTTGTGAAAAGCTTTTATGAGTGTAGAATTGCCACAACTACACTTTGTTAATAGTATTTGAATGAGGCACTATAATTGGAGCCTTCAAGGGTTCAACTGTGTATGGATAACATTGCTTGTAATTTTTGGCAGGCTTTGCACTGTGTGCAGATTTAGAGCTCAGTAAAAGGATAGATTAATGCAGTATTATGGGCCAAATGATTTGTTAAATCAATATAATTTTAAATTGGAATACAAGTTGTAACTTGAATTGAAGGGATTATAGTTTTTATTTTACTTTACTTTTGATATATAAATTGCATTGATGAAAATTGATTATGGGGATACAATTAGGATTTTTCTTCCTTTCTTAAACAAGACTTCTCAAAAGAAATAATGGATTGATCAAAGTTTAAAGAGGACCTGTCTTATTAGTTTGTACATTTCTTACCTGGTGTAAATGTCGCTATTCTCCTGAATCTGGTTCTGTTTTTTTGTTTGTTCCTCTCCATTCCAGAAATATAGCCCCCTCGGCTCTGTAATTAAAGGGCATCTGTCACCGGATGTTGGAGGCCTATGTAAATGGCCTGGGTCCGGTCCGATGAGCAGTGTTTCTTCTTTTTTCTCCACCCCATCTGTGGCCCCTGTCCGCGATCTTCTCCGGTATTAGAGTAGTTCTTCTCCATAGTTCGCGCATGTGCAAAGCAATCTTGCTTCGCGCACGCGCAGTATGCTTTACCCAACTGTGGACAAAGCCGATAATCATTACTGCGCATGTGCCAGTACACTATGTCCCGGAAGTATTTTGCTGTGTTTCCGGGACATAGTGTACCGGCGCATGCGCAGTAATGATTATCGGCTTTGCCTGCAGTTGGGCAAAGCATACTGTGCATGCGCAAAGCAAGATTGCTTTGCGCACGCGCTAACTATGGAGAAGAACTACTCTAACACCGGAGAAGATCGTGGATGGGGGCCACGGATGGGGTGGAGAAAGAAGAAACGCCGCCCATGGGACCAGACCCAGGCCATTTACATAGGCCTCCAACATCCGGTGACAGATTCCCTGTAAATGCTGCCTTTTTAGCACAGTGGACGTGATCCTCAGGTGTTCTTGAAGATCACACACAGATGGCCGAAAAGGCTAGATTTATACACAGGGAAGAGAAGGCCATATCTCAATAACGAAGATTCGCAGGCACAAAAGAAAAACAACACCAGATTCGGGAAAACAGCGGCATTTAGACCAGCATAAAAATTGTACACATTTATGATAAGTGACAGATCCTCTTTAAGTGGACCAGCCATAATCCTAGGGATTTGAATCATGTGTCAGTGCCGCGGTGGTTGTAAAAGTTTTGATTTTACTGTAATGTTATTAAAAACCTAAAACCTAAGAAATGTAGGTGGAGATCAATAGAGAACACCTACAATCTCCCAGCATGTGGACTATCACAGTGCTTCCCATTGTGTGTTCTGTCAGGCAACTGCGTGACTGGTGGACCTCCTCCTTTCTCCCGCTATCTGCCCATAATTCTATTTTTATAAACAACCGCCTCCTCTATCGCTCTATCATTGCAACGTTGCTTTCTCTCTTCTTTCATCATCTTGCTTCTCAGTCCTCCCTTCTACAGAGACTCTGTTGTGTTATTTTTTTTTTTCACTCTCAATCACTTTTTGCAATCCGACCCCCTCCTCCCTCTTTGTGGTCCCTTGTGGATGTCACCAGCAGTGACACTGATTCTCAGCCTGGGGTCTACTGGTCTATTCATATCCATGGAACGGGAGGGGGGAAACTCCTCCAGGGGGCTCAGCTGGCTGGATGAACATTAGCCTAAGGTGGTGGTAGACCAGGGGCAAGGAGGAGGATGAAGGTCAAAACAGCAAAACAGAACTGCGAGATACAGAGGAACGGAGTGTAGATAAAAAGCGCATCGTAGAGGGGGAAGTGATGACGGGGGGATTCATGTACATCATTGTAAAACATTGCTGAAAGTACGAAAATTAAAGAACGAGAAAAAAATGAATAATAGGCAAGACTGTGAACTAGAAAAACGTTAAGCCGCTCTCTTTGTCATTCTATGATTGTGATTTTCTGCATCTTATCTCCTTTATTAATTGTAACCCTCATCTTCTTTTTCCTCTCTCCATGTTTTCGTGCAGAGGATCGTGTGATTGAAGGTGAGTAGCTGCTTGTTTAAATAATATCATATTATACTCCACAGGGATCGGTGATGGAAAGGGTTAGGTATCACTGTGTAAATTTCATTTCCTCCCTTCCCGTCTCTTTCTCAGGTTCTTCTTCCCACCAGTCACTTTCCCTACCAACCACCCTCCTCTCCTCTCCTTTCCTCTCCTCTGCTCGCTCCCCCTCCCTATTATCTTGCTTTCCCTGTCACCTGACTCCCCCGAACATAATAATGAGCAAGCATTATGCAAATTATGTTAATTAGACTTTAATGGGAGAGCACAGGACTGGAAATCAAGAGATGTTTAGGAGAAAAGGGAAATAAGGAGGGATGAGCACGACAGAAAAAAAATGGCAAAAAAAAAATTGGTTGAATGGAAGAAAAACTGGGACCTAGAACAGTAAAATGAATAGAGAGTACTTGAGGGAATGAAATTAGCATTATTGGTACCGAGATGGGGAAAGAAATGTTAAAATATGCAGTAGAAGAGACGGGGCGAAACAAGATGTAAAAGACACATTCAAGTCAAGAAGTGAAGTTTTGGAAAGAAGCAGAAGAAAGGTTACAGTCCAGCCAAAAAAAAAAACCCTTCCTCATTAATCATGCAGTAGCCTGAGGGCTTCCTTATGGAATAGAGAACTTGTTTCTAACATCATATTGCATAACCCTGAAATGTATGCATTATACGCTATGGCAAAGATTTCTGGTGAATTAGTGTTTTGAGGTTCCTCCTAGATTTCTTTCACCTGACTCCACCATATTCGAGAACGTTGGCGTCAGTGGTGAGAGTGGAGTGTGCCTCGGCCAAATGGTTCTGGTGGTGGCTTATCTTTCCCGAGAGCGAAAGGGTCAGGTGTTAGAGGGAACCTGTCAGAACAGAATGACTGTACAAACCAAGTACGGGTGCTCAAGGAACCCTTGGTGAGGTCAAATCCGTTCCGCGCACCTTCCCACCTACTTGTTTTCCATCTACCTCCACCCTTCTCTGGCTCCATATAGACAGAGCTGTCAATCCCAATAGAGGGGCAGAGATAGAAGGAAAATGAGCAGCACTGAACTGTTTAGCCTCTCCAAGGGTGCATCGGGCGCCTGTACTTGGTTTGAACAGTCATTCTATGAGGACAAACTCTACTGATACACATTACATAAGTCATAAAAATGCAAAAATTCCAACAAGCTCGGCAGATGGTCTGTAGTGTATAGGGGGCTTCCTGAATGTCCTCCAACAGGTTATATAAGGGGACTTAAGGATCTGACGGTTGAAAGTGAACTGATCGATCTTTTATTCAGTGGAGACATAAGCCGCCATCCGACGATTCTGGTATCCGATCTCAGATTGAGGATACAGGAACGAGAGTTTGTGTTTGAGGGAGTTGGTAGACAATTATTATTATGCTTGCTTATATAGCGCCATCTTGTTCCACAGCGTTTTCTAGATATTATCATCACTGCCACCATTGAGGCTCACACTCCGAAGACCTAGTGATAGGGAATTTAGAGTGTGGGAGGAAACCGGAGAACCTGGAGGAAACCCATGCAAACTAACCGTCAACTGAACCAATTTCAACTAGAACGAACGATTGTCGGTTGGATTGATGGAATGAACGTTCATAGTCGGACGTTTTAGATATTTTCAGCCAATGATCTTTACTCCCCACTTTGAACCACTAAATACAGCCTGTGTAAATCATCCCGCTGATGTAATCTTAAAGGGGTTTTCCCCACAAACAAAAGTTCATTTTAATCAATAGATCTTGGAATAGTGATAATTTCCACAATTGGATGTGTTTAAATAAAATGTTCCTGTGCTGAGAAAATCTTATAAATGTGCCCCTGCTGTGTACTGTGTAATGGCTGTGTCTGACCGCACAGGAACATGGTTGGATCATACCATCTACTGGACAGGCGGAGAAGCAAACGAGCGTACAGACAGGACAGCATGAGATCTCAAATACTTATTTCATTGAAGTAAAACATTGTTTAAAAACAGACAGGGAAATGCTTTACTTCACAAAAGGAATCAGCTGTGATCCTGTGCTGTCCGGTCTGTATACTCTCTTTTGCTTCCTCCCCTGCCCAGGAGATATGGTATGATCAGACCATGTTCCTGTACGGTCAGACACGACCATTACACAGTACACAGCAGGGGCACATTTATAAGATTATCTCGGCACAGGAACATTTTTTTTTCTTTTTTTAAACACATCCAATTGTGGAAGTTATTATTATTCCAAGATCTATTGATTCATATGAACTTCTCTTTGTGGGAAAACCCCTTTAAGTGTGTATGGGGCCATTGCCGAACAAACATTCATTCAGCCGACGATCGTTTGTTCATCTGCCCCCTTAGAGCTAATGTGAACGGTCAGATTAAAAAGCTCCAACTATCCGATCCTTATCTCCACTGACAGATGATGCTGGAAGTCGCAAGGACCCGGTAGACTTCCAGTTTTAGATTGTTAACTTTAATCTAATATTTATGGGGTCCTTTACCCACCGGATGATGTGTACATTTACTTTTCATCAATGTCTCTGGAAAATATAGAAACGGCTAAGCCACAAAAAATTTTTTTTTATTTTCCAACTGCATCTCAGGTTTCAGGGACTCTTTGTACCAGACCGAGAGGAATATTGAGATAGATGAAGGGTTTGTTTAGAGAAGCAATTCTGATAACAAAGCTGCCATAGAAACCACTGAGCAATTTACATAATACATTCAGGATCTGATCATGAATCGATTCCAGGTTTAAAGAGCATTTCAGGTGGATCTGTCTCCAGATTCCAATGCGTTCATCAATTGAAAAAAAATCAAACAAAACCTCCCAGACCGGTACAAGGCTGGTGTACTTACTTTAAAAAGGGTGATCTTTTGGACCTGGTGAGGCTGGTGTCATTACTTTGAAAATTGAGCATATACATTTTTTTTTTAATAGCTGTCCTACCTAATTTTAAGTCTAGTTCTAGCTGGGCTTATAAGAGTCTATAGCTTTTGATCTGAGCACCAGCAACAATCTCGATGTAGTTTTTCTAATGCCCTTTATTCGATTAGCAGGCTTTTAATGCCATTCAGTAAGGTGAAGAAATAAATATATGGGCTTTACACCATAATCTTCTACCTTTTGCAAAGACATATTATTCCTTTGCATTGGAAACTCTTTTCTTTCTCTGCAGTTTTACCGCCCTGAATCGTTCTTTCCTTTTTTTATTTCTCTCCTTTACTCCCTCAAGATCTTCCTTCTCCCATTTCCACCTCGCTCCTTCGCCTCCCCCGGGGTCTCTCTGTTTGCCGTCTCTATGCTGTGTTTTACAGATAAGAGTCAGATACTCTGTGACTTTCATATGCTCTTCTCTGGACAATAAAAATGGTTTGTTCGTGTCCACACGGGAAGAGATGGCTTTCAGTAATGGTAGGCAGATAGCCGGGAAAGCCTTCAATGTGAAGATCTCCATGAATGGTATTCAACTAGGTTTTACGCCCAGGTTGTGAGGAGCGGTAGCGATAAAAACCAATTACACATCTCACGTAAACATGTAACCGTTTGTCCATTTTGGAGCATAAATAGGAAAAGTATCACATGTTGACTCATGAGTCATCACACGTTTTCAGGTCAGTGTGCATAGGTTTTAGCTAATTTTATTTTGCTTATTTAACTTGTTAATCTGGCCTAAATTAACGAGCATCGGAGATGATTAGCATTGGCAGCAGAATTATCACTCTGCGCTGAGTGATGCAAAGGCGAGTGTCAAGATCGTGGATCGTTGGCCTCTTTCGTCTGGGACTTTAACATTGATGGCCTGTCCTTAGGATAGGTCACTAAGAGTGATGAGCAAGCGTAAGGTGTTATCATGCTCGGGAGCTAACTGAGTGACTTCGGCATGCTCGAAAACTATGCTCTAGTTCCCGCGGCGGCATGTCACGTGGCTGTTTGTCATCCGCAATCGGTGCAGTGATTGCCCAACAAACAGGAAATCTCTACATGTATTGAGGCTGTCTAACAGCAGTGAGACATGCAGTCACGGGGACTCGAACAAATTAGACACTCTTCGCATCCGAGCATGCGGATAACACCTTATCAGAAAACGTTTGCTCATCACTAGTCATTAATGTCTGACCGGTGGGGTGAGACACCGGGCACCTATGCCAATCAGCTATTCCCTTTGTCCAGAACCGCTAAGTTTCATAGCTCGAATGATGGAATAGTGGCCGCGACCGGGTGCTGCACATCCATATTGATTTGAGTAGGTGGCAAATGTGCAACGCCTGGTCGTGGTCACTATACAGCAGATAAAGCTGTGCAGCTCCACAACTGACCAGATCAGGCCACCACCGACACCGGGAACAGCTGATCGGCAGAGATGCCGGGTGTTGCAATCCCATATAGAGTTCATAAAAGTTGGGTAATGACTTATTATATGTACCTCAAAATGATGCCAATAATAAACACAACTCATCATGAAATAACTTGATTTTAAACCATAGGTCATTTTCTGATTTAATCTTTTTTTTTTTTTTAAAGGAGTGCAGCAGAGTTTGCATCAGACTGCAGCAGGCAGCGCCTGCCCCCCCGAGTGCAGTGGGCAGGATCTGCCCCCCAAGCGCAGCGGGCAGCATCTGCCCCGAGTGCAGCAGGGACTTGTATGCAACCTTACACAACTTAGGCTAGCTTCAGACTAGCGGTTTTGCCCGCAGCGCATGGCGCCGCTAAGCCCCGCCCCCTCCGGTCATCTCCGCCTAGTATCGCACATCGCTGCATGCGATCTGCACACCCTATCTTTAGCATAGGGTGCGCAGACCGTGCGCCGGCCGTGCGCTAATAGGAATTTGCGTGCGCTGCGCCCTTTTGATGTTGCGCCGACGTGCGCCGAACGCACCATGCTGCATTTTGGTGCGCTCGGAGCACTGTCAAAAGGGCGCAGCGCACGCAAAATCCTACTGGCGTGCGGCCAGCACATGGTCTGCGCACCCTATGCTAAAGATAGGGTGTGCAGATCGCATGCAGCGATGTGAGACACTAGGCGGAGATGACCGGAGGGGGCGCGGCAGGGGGGCGGGGCTTAGCGTCGTCGTGCGCTGATGTCAAAAACGCTAGTCTGAAGCCAGCCTTAGACTGCAAAACAGGAAGGTTGCTCCGGCACCTCTCCAGTGGAGAGGAAGCAATATATATACATAATGCCTCTCAACTAGAGATGAGCGACTTTGCCTTTTTTCGGGTCGAGTCGGGTTTCATGAAACCCGACTTTCTCAAAAGTCGGGTCAAACGAAATCGGCCGATTATCGTGAAAAGTCGAAGGCCGACTGAAACACGAAACCCAATGCAAGTCAATGGGGAAGAAAAGTCGGCAGTGAGTGGAGGACAGGAAACACACCTACAGTGCCCATTTTAATGCCAAAAACATCAATTCTTATTCCGTAAGCTTGTCAACCTTAATTTACTTTATAATAATAGGCATTGAAAACTGGGGGTTATTTGGCTAAAGTTGTGGGGGGGGTAGGGCTGGATCCAGATCTTTGTGAGCCCAGGGTCAAAAAGTATCAATAGGCTCCTTTAACACATGCCACAATTCACGATCCTCTGATACGGCAGAGAAATAGCGGTATAGTACAATGAAAAATACTTCACTTCTTACATCTCATGACTGATATCCATTTTAAATTCTCCAATAGCTCCAAAAACGGACAATATCTTACTCCATACAGTATTATGGCCACCGCATAGTGCGCTATACAGAGTAATGAGGCCCATATATTTCACCATACAGAATCATTGGTCCCATATAATGTTCCATACAGTATATGATGAGCTCCACATAATGCTACAGTATATGTTTGTCCCCATGGATGAAGCTCCACTGTCTTATGGGCCCAAATAATGCTCCACATATAATGGGCCCCATTTCTAATGCTCCAGTGGATAATGGGCCCTGTAAATGCTGCTCCAGTGTCTGATGTCCACCTTTGGAATGCTCCAGTGTATGGTGGGCCCCATATATAATTCTCCAGAGTATAGTGCTAACCAAAAATTGCTCCCAACCTTTAAAACAATTAAATAAGTCTCCTCACTAGGGAATCCCTGTACTAGTCTGGACTCCTCGTTGTCCCCATCTTCCATCTCTCTGCACTTGGACTGTTTAGGCAGAGGGCGTACAGACGTGATGTCATCGCGCTCTCTGACCAGAATGTCACTGTCAGGAAACGCGGAAGACATCACGGCGGTGGAGCAGGAAGAGGTAAGTATTTCAACTTTGCAAGTGCTGTGATCCTGAGCAAGCAGGGGGGGCCCACTCATTGGCAACGGCACTGGCACAGGGCCCCTCATAGTACGCCGGTGTGTCTGACGGCGGGTGTGCACCCCCACCATCAGAGACACTTGATTCTACTATGAGGGACCTTGTGCCAGTGCCGTTTCCAAACAGTGTGCCCACCCACCTGTCCAGGGCAACCGCACGGGTGCGTGCGCCAGGTGGTGACCCCGGCCCTGTGGGGCGAGACAGCCCAGTTAGGGAGGCGGAAAAATTGTCATTTGTTGATGTTGGACATTCAGCAGCTGCAAATGGAGTAATTGGAGAAGTCCTCAGAAGAGGAGGACAAAAGCAAGTCATTTTTCTGGCAACCTACATGTCATCAGGGGATGGTGGGACAAAATCCTTTGAAACCCATGCATGGTTCATTTTAATGAAGGTTAGATCATCAACATTTTGGGTCGACAGAAGGGTCCTTTTTTCTGTCAGGATTGATCCAGCAGCACTGAAGACTCGTTCAGATAACACACTAGCAGCAGGGCAAGAGAGCTCCTGTAAGACATATTGTGCCAATTCAGGCCAGGTGTCCAGTTTACTGGCCCAATAGTCAAAGGGGAATGACCTGTGTGGGAGAACATCGATATGGGAGGAAAAGTAGTTTGTAACCATAGTTGACAACTGCTGTCTCCTGTCACTTTCGATCGATGCAGTATTACCAGTCGTGTGAGCGGTACTTGAAAAATCAGTCCACAACGTGGTCATGAAACCCCTGTGTCCAACGCCACTTCGGCTGTGTGCACCACGAACACCTCTTTCATGTTGCCCCCTACGGCTTGTTGGAAAAACATCACCACCGCTGTGTGCTGGGAATGCTTCAAACAAACGGTTTACCAGAGATGCTTATTTGTTAGCCAATATTAGCTCTAGGTTCTCCTGTGGCATGATGTTTTGGAATTTGCCTTTATAGCGTGGATCCAGGATGCTGGCCAACAAGTAGTCATCATCGTTCATCATTTTGGCAATGCGGGGGTCCCTTTTTAGGATCTGCAAGGCATAATCTGACATGTGGGCCAATGTTCCAGGTGTCAATGATGCACTGCGAGTGCTGGGTGGAGGAGCACTTTCTGGCAAATCCACATCTCTCCAGTCACGCACAAACCCTGTACCTGACCTTGCCACGCCAACATTTTTTCTTGCCCCCTGAGAAGCATCCTCCTCCCCAAAATAATCATCCCCATCATCCTCCTCCTCCTCTTCCTCTTCTTCCTCCACCTCGTCCACGAGACTTCCCTGACCAGACTATAGCTGACTGTCATCAAGGCTTCCCTCCTCCTCTTCCTCCTCCACTGCAGACGCCTGATTCTTAATGTGTGTCAAACTTTGCATGAGCAGACGCATAAGTGGGATGCTCATGCTCATGATGGTGTCTTCTGCGCTTACCAGCCGTGTGCATTCCTCAAACCACTGAAGGACTTTAGAGAGGTCTTTCAGCTTCGACCACTGCACACCAGACAACTCCATGTCTGCCTGCAAACTGCCTGCCCGTGTATCCTCCCACAAATGAATTACAGCCTGCCTCTGTTCGCACAGCCTCTGAACCAGATGCAGGGTGGAGTTCCACCTTGTTGCAACATCGATAATTAGGCGGTGCTTGGGAAGGTGGCGCAATCGCTGCAGCTTCTGCATACGACTGGAGTGTACGGGCGACCGGCAGATGGGCGAGCACAGTCTTCGCACCTTATGGAGCAGGGGTGTTAATTCCAGATAATTATTGAGGAAGCACTGCACCACCAGGTTCAAGGTGTGAGCCAGGCAAAGTATGTGTCTGAGTTTTGAAAGGGCAATGGCTGCCACAAAATTCCGGCCGTTATCACTAACTACCTTGCCTGCCTCAAGATGTAGACTGCCCAGCCATGACTCAGTTTGAAAGTAGTCGTCCAGTACCTCCGCCGTGTGTCTGTTGTCTCCCAAACACATCATCTTCAACACAGCCTGCTGACGCTTACCACTAGCTGTTCGATAGTGGGACACCTTCTGTGCAACACTGGCAGCTGCGGATGGAGTGATTGTGCGACTGTGCTCTGTGGACAAGCTTTCGCTTCTGGAGGAGGAGGAGGGTCGAACGCCTACAGCCAACTGTTTCCTATACCGTGGGCTAGGCAGCACTGTCGCACCGCCACTGTCCCCTGTGGGCCCTGCATCCACCACATTAACCCAGTGCGCAGTGATGGACACGTAACGGCCCTGGCCATGCCTACTGGACCATGCATCTTTTGTGAGGTGCACCTTTACACTCACTGATTGCTTGAGTGCATGGACAATGCAGTCTTTCACATGCATGTGGAGGGCTGGGATGGCTTTTCGCGAAAAGAAGTGCTGACTGGGTAGGTCATAGCATGGTACTGCAGAGGCCATGAGCTCGCGGAAAGCTTTGCTTTCAACCAACCGGTAGGGCATCATCTCTAACGAGATTAGTTTGGCAATGTGGGCGTTCAAAGCCAGTGTACGCGGATGAGAGGATGAGTACTTTCTTGTCCTACTCAGAGTCTCTGGTAGGGTGAGCTGGACTTGAGAGCTGCATATGGTGGAACTAGCGGTGGACATGGCGGACTGAGAGAGTTGGTGATGGTGTTTGTGGTGTTGCTGATGGCCTAGATTCAGTCTTTCGTAGCAATAACATTGTGATTCCTTGACTGCTTTGACCTTGCGACGACACCTCGACATTTGCTGTTGGTGGCGTGCTAACCGGTGGGCTTACAGTGGGGGAAGCGATGTAGCGTTGCTGACTACCTTCATTCGGAGCAGGTGCACATGTGGTACGTGAGGTTTGGTAGTCCGTCCACGCTTGCAAGTGCATGGTAGTTAAATGTCTAAGCAAGCAACTGGTATTCAAATTTTTCAGATTTTTTCCTCGCTAAAGGTCTTTGCGCACTTCTTACAGATAACTTTTGCCTGCTAATTAGGATTTTGTTAAAAAAAAGTGCCACACTGCACTCTTACTACTATGGAAGACATTTTGAGACCTTGCACGCTGTGCTAATTTGACCATCTGGCTAAGCTGTCCTGCAACTCTTTTGGTTTTTGTAACACGTTTTTGGACAGCTAAGGTCCTGCCAGATAACAGCTGTTGCGATGTCGTTGCCTGCTGCGGATCCTCCTCCTCCTCTTTCGCAGCGGCACCCTCTTCCCCCAATGGTTGCCAATCTGGCTCAACAACTGGGTCATCCATCACCTCCTCTTCAATTTCATGTGCACCTTCCTCTGTGTCACCATGTAAGGTGGTACAGAATGCGGGAAGGGAGACCTGAGTTTCATCAGGGTCTGATTCTGGCTCAGTACACTGCGAGGACAATGTAGTGCTCTGAGTGAATGTACCAGCAGATAAATCTAGCAGTGGCTGTGCATCAGTGCACTCCATGTCAGATTCATCTTGGACTGAGGAATTCACGATTTAACTTGCTAACCCAGGCATGGTATGTGAAAAGAGCTCCATGGAGTAATCGGTAGTGTGGCCTGCCACATCCTTCACTTTTGGTAGGGGTGAAGGACACAAGGAAAGGTGTTGTTCCCGACCAGAAGCCTCCAATGACGACTCAGTGCTTTTATTTTTTGAAACTTCAGAAGAGGAGGCGAGAGAGCTGGAGGCTGTCTCAGCATTGTAAGTCAAAACTTGTTCCTGAAGCTCCGGCTTTAAAAGTGGTTTACCTACTCCCCGAAAAGAGAGCCTTCGAGGCCTTGTGGAGCCAGACGATGATGTAGGCTCAACACCTCCTGCCTTAGGTGCTATTGTGCTTTTGCCACTACCAACAGATGCAACACCACCACCATCACCATCGGGACCAGCTGGCAACCCCTGCCCACTTCCATGGCATCTTTCACCATACTTGCTCATTTTTGTGACAATGTACCAAAAATACAAGGTAAAAGGTGTATCTACTATTGGTGAGAATTTGAATCTCACTAGAGATTTGAGGACGCTGAACTATTGTCTCAGGCCCAGTAGAGATTACACCTCAATGTAACAGGCTGAAATTGGATGGTGTATGACAAGGTGAAGGGTGTCTATAGGATTGGTGAGAATTTGAATCTCACTAGAGATTTGAGGACACAGAACTATTGTCTTTGGCCCAGTAGAGATTACACCTCAATGTAACAGGCTGAAATTGGATGGTGTATGACAAGGTGGAGGGTGTCTGTAGGATTGGTGAGAATTTGGATCTCACTATAGATTTGAGGACGCTGAACTATTATCTGAGGCTCACTATAGATCCTCAATGTAACAGGCTGAAATTGGATGGTGTATGACAAGGTGGAGGGTGTCTATAGGATTGGTTAGATTTTGGATCTCACTAGAGATTTGAGGATGCTGGCAATGATGCTCTCAGTCCAAGTATGGACGCAGGCAGCCTAATAAGCAGGACTGCTTCACAGTGCACACACAAAAGGGTGGAAAAATGAACGCTTGGTAACTGTGCAGAAAAGAGGAAGAAAAGTATTTTTGCTTTTAGAAAAGCAGCTTGCACAGCAGTGTGCAAACAGCAATGCAGCTATCAGGGAGCCTTATAAGGCAGCCTAATAACCAACAGAGCTGATGCACAAAAATATATCCTCCCCTGTCACTGCACACAAAGTGTTGTGTTGTAAGTGGAAATCGCTAACAGCAGAAGCAGTTTTTTTGTTCTTCTTCCCTGCCTAACGCTCTCACTACAGAATCAGCAGCAGCAGCAACCTCTCCCTGTACTAAGATCGGCTTAAGTAAGATGGCGGTCGGCGTGCACGCTCTTTTATAGCCCCTGTGACGCCACACAAAGCAAGCCAATCACTTGTATGCCCTTCTCAAAGATGGTGGTGACCGATGCCCATGTCATCACGTTGCCCACAGTGTGCGTCCTCCATCATTGGCTGAAAAAGGGCGCTGGAAGCACCTTTTGAAACGCGACTTTGGCGCTCTGGTCACCGACCTCGTGGCCGACCTCACGCTATGGTCGGGTTTCGTTTCATGAGATCCGACTTCAGCGAAAGTCGGCGACTTTTGAATATGACCGACCCGTTTCGCTCAACTCTACTCTCAACCATTGGCTGGAGAGGAAGTAGCAAGTGTACGCGCTGGCCCTTTAAGAGGGCGGGAGCGTGGGTGTGTGCCCTAAGGACACAGCTAGAAGCCTGGCTGGAAGTGCTGCTGGGAGCATGCCGTGCATGAGGAAGAGAGGAATCGACCGCAGTTCGGGTGAGAGAAATGACACCCTGGAGACCCTGCCTGTAAGAGCAGGGATTCGGCGTGGTGCTAGCACCATGTAACCTGAGAGCAGCATAATGTAGGGGCTGATAGCCTGATTCCAGCGATGTATCATTTAGTTTACTGTCTGAAGTAGATGTGATAAAATCAGTTTTCTCTGCTGCATATCCAGCAACTCTAAGCCCTATAGAACTCCACCCACATCACTGACTGGTAGCTTTTTGTGGTGAAGGCGCGGTTGCAGAGAACAGGAGGACTGGGAGGCACGTGACACCTAGTCCTTCAGTGATAATTTGCTGATAAAACACTGATTTTATTGAAACGGCAACGCACAGCCTAGTAAGTGACACATCGCTGTAATCAGGCTCTCAGCCCCAACATTATGCTGCTCTCAGATTACATAGTAAAAAGTTGATGATAAATTCCCTTTCAATTAAATATCATCTAGTTTTGACACAAAGACTGTTAGGCCAGTAGCAATCAACATATAGGCACAGCCATAATATTATATTTATAGAATTAATCTAATTGTGTAAGAATATAAAGACCATTAAAATGACATTTTGAGAACACGCGTTTAGCATTTTAATACCGTACCCCTTTAGAAAGTAATGTACTTACACAAACGTTTCTTTTTACGGCAGCCTTTAGCGATTTTTAATGTGCTTTTTCTGTGGTGGCTTTATTCTTTTTTTTGTCTCTTGTAGCTGAAGATCCCAGAGAGATTGAGATAGAGAGAGCTTGATCTTTTCATCTCAATCTCTTTATAAGTAAAAGCTAATGGTTTGTTGGGATCACATGCTCAATTATGCAACGAATTAGGTAAAAAAAAAAAACTAAAGAAAAAAATGTTCAATGCTGTAATAAACATCAGGCTAGCATATTTAGTTAGCCATGATTTCATGAGATAAAAGCATGTGGGTTTTTTTGTTAATGTTTTTTTTTTTTTTACATTTTGCCAAATAACTAAAAAAATTGTATAAGCAAATCCATGCTTTTTTTTCATCTGTTTAAAGGGAACCTGTCGCCATGTTTTCCCAATATAAAGTACTGCCCCCACCTTTTTAAAAACCTCTTTTACAGCATACCAATAAGCTGTAGATAAGTCCCCAATCCCCTCTGCATGCAACAAAAAAATAAGTTTTATTTTACCCAAATAGGGGGCCGTATGGTCCAATTGGTGTTGCTGGTCTTGCTTCGGTGCCTCCTCTCTCGTTCCAAGAGCCTTCCTCCTGCCCTGCTTCATGTGGATGATGTGTCCTATGTCATCCCCAAAGGGTCTCCAAGTCAAGCTCCTGTGCATGCGTAGTTCGCTCTGGCCTGCTGTAATGTGCATGCACCAGAAGAGGTCAAAGAGCACCATTGGCCTGGAAGGAAAGCCGGTGCATGCGCATTACAGTACTGTTGCCATGCAGGTGGGTGTGGACCCACTGTGCCAACGACCAGGCTTACCCTGGAGGGGCATAACTAAGCGGCTACCTGATCTTCACTAGATCCTCTGATGGAGAAGTTAGGCTTGAGCTGCAGGTAGCCACCAGATACCACTCCAGGGCAGTCCCCGATACTGCAGCAGCTGACCCCCAAGGGTCAGGAATGCAGGTTCAGACTAGCAGACACGACAGGCTCAGGATCACTGACAGAATGGATACCAGTGCAGATTCAGACAGGATGGGTTTAGGATCAGTTTTTGGACAGAAAGGTTCATTCAGACTGGTCAGTTACAGGATCACAAGACAAGCTCTGGTACAGGTTCGCAGGATGGGTACAGAAACACAGGATAGACATTGATACATGGTCGCGGGACGGGTACAAGAACACAAGACAGACTCGGGACAGGGTCGCATAATGGGTTACGTAACAGGGACCTAATAATGGAGTAGTGGGCTAAGACAACATTAGATACTAAAGTTGCTCAGGCACCTCCGTACAGGGGACGGTGCCATAAATTCCAAATGCCTCCAAGCTATAGGCATTAAGGAAGTGGGGAGCTCGCATGCACCCTAAGCATGTTCCAGAGAGACAGGCACAACATGCAGAAGCTCTGGAACCTGGAAGCTGCAGCAGAAGCCAGATTAGGAGATGCCGCTGAGTGGCCGTAAACATGTCGGCGTGCTTACTGGGAGGACGGAGAGGAACCATGCAAGAATGCCGGCGTTTCAATGCTCAGCAGGGCAGAGCATACTAGACTTGCACAGGAGCGCAATTGAGGGATATTGTGTGGAGTATGTAGGATGCATCATCCACATGAAGCAGGGCAGGAGGGCGACGCTTATGACAAGTGGTGGCATCTAAGCAAGACCAGCGACTCCTACAGTGGGGAAAAAAAGTATTTAGTCAGTCAGCAATAGTGCAAGTTCCACCACTTAAAAAGATGAGAGGCGTCTGTAATTTACATCATAGGTAGACCTCAACTATGGGAGACAAACTGAGAAAAAAAAATCCAGAAAATCACATTGTCTGTTTTTTTTTCATTTTATTTGCATATTATGGTGGAAAATAAGTATTTGGTCAGAAACAAAATTTCATCTCAATACTTTGTGATATATCCTTTGTTGGCAATGACAGAGGTCAAACGTTTTCTGTAAGTCTTCACAAGGTTGCCACACACTGTTGTTGGTATGTTGGCCCATTCCTCCATGCAGATCTCCTCTAGAGCAGTGATGTTTTTGGCTTTTCGCTTGGCAACACGGACTTTCAACTCCCTCCAAAGGTTTTCTATAGGGTTGAGATCTGGAGACTGGCTAGGCCACTCCAGGACCTTGAAATGCTTCTTACGAAGCCACTCCTTCATTGCCCTGGCGGTGTGCTTTGGATCATTGTCATGTTGAAAGACCCAGCCACGTTTCATCTTCAATGCCCTTGCTGATGGAAGGAGGTTTGCACTCAAAATCTCACGATACATGGCTCCATTCATTCTTTCATGTACCCGGATCAGTCATCCTGGCCCCTTTGCAGAGAAACAGCCCCAAAGCATGATGTTTCCACCACCATGCTTTACAGTAGGTATGGTGTTTGATGGATGCAACTCAGTATTCTTTTTCCTCCAAACACAACAAGTTGTGTTTCTACCAAACAGTTCCAGTTTGGTTTCATCAGACCATAGGACATTCTCCCAAAACTCCTCTGGATCATCCAAATGCTCTCTAGCAAACTTCAGACGGGCCCGGACATGTACAGGCTTAAGCAGTGGGACACGTCTGGCACTGCAGGATCTGAGTCCATGGTGGCGTAGTGTGTTACTTATGGTAGGCCTTGTTACATTGGTCCCAGCTCTCTGCAGTTCATTCACTAGGTCCCCCCGCGTGGTTCTGGGATTTTTGCTCACCGTTCTTGTGATCATTCTGACCCCACGGGGTGGGATTTTGCGTGGAGCACCAGATCGAGGGAGATTATCAGTGGTCTTGTATGTCTTCCATTTTCTAATTATTGCTCCCACAGTTGATTTCTTCACTCCAAGCTGGTTGGCTATTGCAGATTCAGTCTTCCCAGCCTGGTGCAGGGCTACAATTTTGTTTCTGGTGTCCTTTGACAGCTCTTTGGTCTTCACCATAGTGGAGTTTGGAGTCTGTAAAATAATGCATATCCTGTAAAATATTCAGGACTAGTTACCAGATAAAAATATAGTGGTTTATTTGGATTCTTCCATCAAAGAAAGGTTATTACAGAAAAACAGGTGAATAAAAATAAGTGAAAGAGATATTGTCCATTAGATCATGCTCTGAGATCCCACATGGCAAATGGCGTCTGTCTCTCAGTTCGGCTTCTTCGTACTAAAGTAACATACCAGCTGTTGAGTTATGTCATCTTGCGTCTGTGTCTCATGATGGTGAGGGAAGAAGAAGAGCACCCTCTACAGTTAGCCATGAATTATATACGTCTCCTAAAGCACGTGGTCTCTACATATATGGAGCTGTCTTTCTACCATGAGCCAAGCTTAAAAATAGCCTATGTCATGTAAGCTAAAGCATTCTACAGAACTGGGTCTTATAAGAAATTAACGGATTATTAATATTTAACAATTCCCCCTTTTGAGGGAGACAGACATTAATTGGAACCCTCAAATATAACGATCTTTTTTTCTTCTTTTCTTCTTCTTTGACAAAATAATTTAATATCAATAATAATAATAATAATAATAACAATAATAATATTAGATTACCGTTATAAGTACTCAATGACATAATTGATGTGAATTCATGTTATGGTAAGCCGTGAACAATATTCATATAAAATATGTATAATTATACTTCCCTAAGTCTAAATTGAAGCATCTCAGGTCCAGTCATCATCATCTGATGTCATCTGGTCTTCATTTTGATGTCTTCTGTCTTCTTCTTGGTTTTTTAAAAATACAGTTTTCTTATAGCATATAGATGTTGTAGGAATTGTGTGGTGTATCAAATCAAAGTCCATAAATTCAAATGTTGATAAGAAACAAAGTCTATAGATGAAATGCAGCTTTAATATCTGTGCAGTGTCATCTTTAAAAACCTGGGCTTACATTGGCTCGCCTTGGATATTCTGGAATCCTCTATCGGCACTGGTCTTTGAACAGGTGTGACGTCTTTGGTCAGCAAAGCAAGGGTTAAAATGACTCTTCCTTGCTAAACATAGCACCATAACCAGTCCTTGTCCTAATGCACAGGACATATGTCAGGGTTGTAGCTTCCTGATAATTACCTTCATTGTTCACCAGCTTTCATCGAAGCTTTTCAGGTGATTGAAAACCTCTGGAACTTGATAAGAACGTGATAACACCGTTCATCTCAGCATCATAGGATCATCGTCCTCTGGTTGTCAGGTTAGACACTTTAATTGTGACTGTCGGTGGTGGATACTGCACTTGTGACTGTCAGTGGTGGATACTGCACTTGTGACTGTCAGTGGTGGATACTGCACTTGTGACTGTCAGTGGTGGATACTGCACTTGTAATTAACACAGTCTATTACTCAGTAATCATAGCTTTGTTACCTTCTGGGACTTCTGGATCGCGGCATTCTTCTTCTTGCAACTGATAAGAATCAATGAAGTTTAGAAATGTGAAAAGTCTTTATTAACATAATTTCAGTATCTTGCTTGAAGTCTTCATTCCCTAGTCTATACCAAATCTGGTAATTTCCCTATCCCATAATATCACAGCGTACCATAGCAATCAGTAATATCCATATAATTATTATCAGAATTTGTACCATATATGGATTTCAATATTTGAAATAATAAACGATAATACATTATTATCCGCATTTTTCATGTGATAGAACATTTTTTTATGTCATAGGTGTAATTACCTTTTTCAACCCATAGGTGTCACTGTGTTTTATGTAACCAGTGTTATCATCTTTATTAATAAGGAATATATTTATTATACTAATAATATGTAGGAATGTATAGCCATGAACCAAAATAAGAATATATGAGTGAGCGAATGAATGAATAAAAGAATTGTTGCATATAACTCAGAAGTGAAACATTTTCCTTAGTAATAGAACCATATAATTGCTATATTTAATGAAGCAATATTCTCAGTAGATATTACTTTACTAAATATTGGTGAAAGAATTAAAAATAATGAAAAATAAGAATGAAAAATAAAAATAAGAATAAGGCCTTTATGTTGATGCAGAGTAGTTATGTCTTCAGTAACATATACCCTTAATATTTCCATGATCTGGATTATTTCATAATTGTCATAAACTTGTGTTATCAAAATATTCAAATCATGCAACTTTGCATGTAATTCCTCTTAGTGTAAAGAAATGAATCCTTATAATACTTGTTATTATACCCAATACTTATACCATTGTATCTTATTAATATTTTTTTCCTATTAAAATGTGTGAAGAAGAGGTATTAATCAAATGTGATGATGTAGTCAGGATAAAAAACATATTTCCCCCTTAATACCAAAAAATATTGTTCTATGAAATAATTCATTTATCAAAACCAAAATTAAAAATAATTAATGTATAAATTATGTGAATTTATACTTGCTTATACCATTATTTGTCTGAAGATGTGTAACCATCAAAATTAATTTGAATATCATAAAATTATCCTTTGGAAAAATTAATTTAAATGTAGTTTAAGATTAACACACTTGGACAGAGAAGGAAGGTCCACTATTCCCAGATGCAGCTGGTGAATACCAGGCTCTGTGCTGGTGCCTGTTTAAAAGAGCTAAAGCTGATAAGGAAAGAATAGATTTTCTTCCTAAACTATTTTCTATTTTGTTGTGCGATTGCACTTATCCACAATTAACTAAATCAAGAAATAATTACTATAGAAATACAGAAATATATGTTGTATAGATAATATTTCATTATATATCCTAATATTCTAATAATCTAACTGATCTGCATATTTCTCCTAAAGATAAAAGCTTTGGGGTTTTTTTTTTTTTTCCTCTCTTATAGAATCCTGAGGCCTCATACAAACGTATCACATTACTCGCTCAGCAGCTGCTCATACACTCAGTCACTGTCACTCAGACTGTGTCACATATTAACTTTAAACCAAATACCTCACATATGAAGGTGTGATGAATACACGTATTTTAACCCAAATTATCCTAATTATCAATGCATTGTAAACTATTTCAATTTAGTCTCTTAATATTTCTTTGAATATTCCCCAAATACACATGACATAAATATATATGTATAGCTATACTTTACATTTAGGCCTGGAAAAAAAAATTCCATTGCTTTGCAAAAGTTGAGACCCCCTTTAAAATTCTTTTCCTAAGGAACAGGGACATAGTATACTGGTATACTTGTATTATTAGAACAAGGTTCAAATTCCCCTGCTGTGGTTGTCATTCAAACCATGCAGTAAAGCACACACCCAGAACATTTTAAAAAGCAATTAGTTATTTCCTTTTAAGGGTTAGATATATAAAATCATGCAATTATTGCAACTTCCTGTGTAAATAAAGGCATAAATCCTTGGAATAGAATTTTTCCCGATTAAGTCCTGCTTTGAAATGAAAATTCTAAGGAAACATAAAAAATAAGGTTAATATCATATTCATATTCTAAATATTATTACTGATGTAGATTTTAATTTTCATTAAAAAATACAGTTCTACTATTTCTACTTCTACAAACACTCTATATATACTGTATGAATATGTATATATCCACAAACCATAAAACTACAGGATTATACTCTATAACTCACTAATTGTATAACACTGTTACACAATATATATTACTTTTTTCCTAGCCAATTCCTACACCCATACTTATTTCTCTGCAAAAAATATCCTGAAAGGTTCTTGCCATTTTAAAGCTGATAGATTCTTGGAGCAGAGTATTCAGTTTACAGGCCATGATGTCACTCACCACCTGTTTCTGTCTGTTAAATTCGGCCATCTTTGTTACAGAAAGAAAATCAGAACTCATCATTTTTCTTAATTCCATTTGTGTCTTTTCGGTGTTCTTTTGCATCATTCCATATGGCTTATAACAAACATGTGATTTTCTTTTTCTTTCTTCGTAGATTTGATTTTGGGGAAATCTCATTTTAGAAGGCTTTGCTAATACAGGCTTCTGATAAGATTTTACTCTGCCTGTCTTTACAAAATTAGCACAATTTACTTTCCTCTCACGATTCTCGTGTTTTCTGGCAAAATCAAGGGATTGCGCACATTCAAACAATGAATCTTTTTGTGACGCAATAACACGAGATGCAGGATTTAAAAACCAAAATTTGCTTACAAAACTCCTTATGAGGGACTGTGTTTTGACATTCTCACTCAGCATTTTGTACAAACGTTCATATATGGACATGAACGTAAAAATACATTCCTTCCGACCAATTCTTAATTTTTGAAGAATATCAATATCTGGATGATTTTCATTTGATGAACAAAAAATGAGAATTTTTAATCTGTCTTTATCAGTTAAATTCTCATGTGTTTCACCAGATAACTTTAAAGACAATCTCCTAGCAAAATTTACAGGGATCCACATTTTGAACAACTGATTCTTCTCCTCGTTAGATAAATCAAATTTTTCAGTACAACTTTCATAAATCTCAGAGTTTCTACAAACATCTATTTTGTTGTCATAAGCAGGAATTATTTGGCATATCTTTATCAAAGTTTTCCTTCGGATTTGGGCCTGTGAGTCGTCTATTTTTAGTGGTACGTCTTTCCCTTGTACGTCCTCTACGTCAGTTCTGAAGTCTCCTCCTACTTCTCCATCTTGTTCCACGTCTGCAAGGTCACCTTCCATGGCTGCTACAGACACTTGATTACAGTCAATCTCGAGAACATCACAACAATCATTTTTGGATTTCTCTGACACAGATCTATGAAATATATCTACCATCTGTAGAATATTTTTTAATCTCTCTCTTTCTCTATTGAAAAACTTAGAATCTAACCTCTGATTCTCGAGTTCACACTCGGCATATAAACTTAACCATAAAACTTCTGAATTAGAATTGTCTACAGACTTAAATTTCAATTTACTCTGCTTAGCAAGACAATTAATGACATCCATTTTATCTTACCTTGAAATGTCTCAGCTTGTTCCCTTTGATGGACAACGCTGGGTTCCTGTCTTTACACGTCTGGCTTACGTCTGGTACTTTTGGCACTTGTAGTACTTCTCAATCTATCTGGTACTTCTTACTTCTAGGTTCTATGTGATTCTTGTAAGTAGTGGAATTCCCGATAACTTGCACATATGATTTGACGTTAGCAAAGTCCAATCCCCCGTGTGGGCAAGTTGAGGGAAATCCGCAAAAAAGTACAAAAATTCAGATCTGGCTGGCTTGCCAATGTAAAATAATGCATATCCTGTAAAATATTCAGGACTAGTTACCAGATAAAAATATAGTGGTTTATTTGGATTCTTCCATCAAAGAAAGGTTATTACAGAAAAACAGGTGAATAAAAATAAGTGAAAGAGATATTGTCCATTAGATCATGCTCTGAGATCCCACATGGCAAATGGCGTCTGTCTCTCAGTTCGGCTTCTTCGTACTAAAGTAACATACCAGCTGTTGAGTTATGTCATCTTGCGTCTGTGTCTCATGATGGTGAGGGAAGAAGAAGAACACCCTCTACAGTTAGCCATGAATTATATACGTCTCCTAAAGCACGTGGTCTCTACATATATGGAGCTGTCTTTCTACCATGAGCCAAGCTTAAAAATAGCCTATGTCATGTAAGCTAAAGCATTCTACAGAACTGGGTCTTATAAGAAATTAACGGATTATTAATATTTAACAGAGTCAGACTGTTTGAGGGTGTGCACAGGTGTCTTTTTATACTGATAACAAGTTTAAACAGGTGCCATTACTACAGGTAATGAGTGGAGGAAAGAGGAGACTCTTAAAGAAGAAGTTACAGGTCTGTGAGAGCCAGAAATCTTGATTGCTTGTTTCTGACCAAATACTTATTTTCCACCATAATATGCAAATAAAATGAAAAAAAAACAGACAATGTGATTTTCTGGATTTTTTTTCTATGTTCGTCTCCCATAGTTGAGGTCTACCTATGATGTAAATTACAGACGTCTCTCATCTTTTTAAGTGGTGGAACTTGCACTATTGCTGACTGACTAAATACTTTTTTTCCCCACTGTATCAGACTGGACCCATATGTAGAGGGGATTAGGGACTTGCAAGCAGCTTACTATAATGCTGTAAAAGAGATCTTAAAAGTGGCGGCCATACTTTATATTGGAAAAACCAGTTGACAGTTTCCCTTTAATCTCAATAGTCATGCTGATTACAGTTATAACCATCTCAAATAAATAAATCAATAATGGCATGCAATGATCCAATTGCGATCTTTCTGCAGTTTTAGTTGACCAGTACTCACTCAGCTGATGAGAGAGTTCATGCATAGATGGCCAATAGATATCGTGGCAGCACTTAACATAACTTCTTAAATTCTTTAATTCGGTATGAGAGGTAAAACAAGAGGTCCAGCCCCTGGTGTGGTGGGAGCATTTGTCCTTTTGTTGTGCCCCTTTACATTCTTAATTAAATAAAGTATCTAAGAGGATATGAGTGGAGCTGCGATATCTATTGGTTTTGTATTGCTAGATACATTTAGCTACCAACAAGTTTCAGCGGCTCTTAGAAAAGTGATCACCACATCCACTGCCATAAGTTAACTTAAAAGTGAAGCCTTGGCTCTGCTAAGGAGCTTCCAATGTCAATACCACAAAAGTGAAGAATCTAATGGTCCCCAAATACACTAGACCAGTGTTTCCCACATTCCAGGTGGTAGAATTATCATCAAGAAATCAGAAACTGTGCAATACAAAGGAAATCCTGAAAACATGATCTGTGGAGGGGCAAGAGGACTGGAGCTTGGGAATCATTGTGGAGCGCCTGCCGTGGGGATACTCTGTACCGCGCCGGTTCTTAAGGGGATGTGTCACGGCAGCAGTGACCCGGTCTGTGGCCCTGGGCGTCCAATGAAAATGATGATAAAAGGGGAATAAAAGTTTATAAGATATAGTTCGTGACGCCACCTGTGGTATTCTGCAAGAGATAGCCGACGCGCTTAAAGAGACCGCTGGGGCTGATGGTGATGCAGCAGAGTTGGTTCAGCTCTCCACAGGTAGAGCTAAGTCCCAGGGCAGTAATAGTGTAAAATGATGGTGTTGATGGTTGTAGTGAGTGCAGGGCTGAGGTGATGCAGCAAATAAACAGGAGGACACAGCGGGGTGCAGTCTTCAGACTTTTACTCAGTTTAAGGTGTAGTCCAGGGCACTGATTACAGATGGTAATGGAGATCTGGGCAGCCTGGAAGCAATTTGGGATTCCCTAAGCTAGATGGTGTTGGAGGCCTCCTTACTGTGCTGTTCATTGAGGTACTTTCTGCCTGAAGCTATGCTCAGTCCTCTTTTCCTTAGTGTTCTTTAGTTCTTGCCTGTATGGCAGGCAGCTTGAGCCTTTTGCAGGTGTCACTCCTTCGTGGTGGCTCCGGTATGCTGCAGTGCCTTCAGGTGTGTGATGGGACCAGGAGGCCTGCATTCTCCTGCCCTCTGGATTTCGCTGGTCGTACTGTTGTAACCGTGCAGCCACGGACTCTGGCATCCGGTGTCAAGCGCTCTTCCCTGCTGTGAGCTTGGTCACAGCTCCAATCCCCAAGCTTTCCTAAACTTCCACTTTCCTCTCTCTTCACTCTGCTCTTGGGACCAGCTCCTCACAGCGCCTGTCCCTTGTACTGACTCTCCCAGACTGACAAACCCTGCCTCCAGGCCAGAAATAATAAGGAAGCTTTCCTGAAACCAGGTTTTCAGCTCCCCCTTCTGGTCTAGAGTCAGGAAAGGTGTTGTATGCTGGTGTTACCTGGCTATGGGACCCCTCCTTGGTTCCAGGCATGTCATCACCTCCCTTGTGAGGGAGGCATCCGGACTCCTGGGGTGCCACATTTGCACTAGACAAAGTCTTCCAAAGCTGCTGAAATTAGTGGGGTTGGGCAACAGTCTTTGTCTGGGGCCTTCCGACTCAAACCTGGCAGATATCCTGCTGAATTTTACCGGACAACCTTTTGGTTCTCTTTATAAATAAGCCATTACCGAAGGTATCTGACAGCAGTTCCCTCATACAGAACACAGAAACACCAAGTCAATCCAAGCATTCTTTTGTATGTGGGATTTGGGGGAGATTGCTGTCAGCCGACCAATCGTTCTTCTGACACGTATCTAATGTGCATGGGGGAGCCGCTAGACTGCTACTCATTTTTCACCCTTGAGCCCCTCAGAAAGGAATATGGTCTCAGTTGGTAACAAAGATTATGATTCCCTATAAGCACAAACTGGTGGATGATGTACAGGCACAGATCAGAGGGTGGCACCAGAGGAGGGTCATAACATCTGGTGAATAGGCAAATTTAATATCTATGCTGAGGTCAAGGCATAGCGAGAAGTATGGGTGGAGGTTAAAGCCGGTGCAAGCATGGATTACGGGAGAACGCTTGGCTGACTAGGGAAATTTGGCCAGTAAATCCCGATTCCCACATCCATGTCACATACAGATGAATTTAGAAGTGCTTGGACAGTAACAAATTTTTCACCATAAAATAAAAATGATTGTGGTGTTTTAACTTTAAGTCAAGGGATTTTACAAAAATATTGCTTTAATCGTTTAGGATTTACAGACGTTTTTCACTTAGTCCATCTATCTTCACAGACTGAATAGTAATTGGATAATTGACAGAGAAGCAGATTTGTGGTCCCTTGTGACCTGGTACCTCATTATTTAATGACAAATCAACATCATCATGTTTGGAGTTGATTTATTTTGTAGCTGTTCATGGGAATTCTTAATCTGCTGTCCTTCAGAGAGCCAAAACTTTAAACATGGCCAAAAGAATCAAGTATATTCTAACAAAGGAGAAAAACAGTAGTGAACTCAGCCACACCAAAAAGCATGAAAGAGCTGGGAAAAAATAAAGTGGATGACGACAGAATTCTTTCTTTACTTGGTGAAGAAAAACTCTTTTACAACATCTTTCCAAGTCGAAAACACTCTGAAGGAGAAGAAGGTATTCTCGTCAAACAACCTGGAGGAGATGCCTTCATGAATGTAAATCCAGATGTAAAACCCTGATATTGGTGAAGAGCAGTAAGGCTGGATTTCTTGAAAAACCTAAAATCCTCGCCAGTTTTAGAACAAATTTCTGAATCTTTGGATCCGATGCCTCAAATGTCTGGACTTGTCGCTTAAGGTGCCTACCAGTGGCCTAATCTAAACCCAGTGGGTCCCAGTGCAAAATCTTCACCAGGGCCCAATAATTATCAAAGGTCACAATATTGGTCTTTTCATATGAGCCAAAATAATTTTTAGGCCCCTCAGGACCTCCAGGGGGGTCTGAGTGCGACTGCCACCCCTGCAGCCACTGTAGTTACACCCATGGTGCTGATTAGATGCTGGCCTATGAACATTGTGGCGCCGAGGCACATAGTGAAGATGGAGGAAGCAGAACACTCATGTGGTGCAGAACTAGAGGCTGAAGTGAGCTGTACAGAAGACTAAGTAGCTGCGGTAGCAAGAAAAGTGAGCGGCAATGTTTGCTTTTTTACTGCACCCTTTTCTCGACTGTCTATAAATCAGCAAATTGGCGTTCGACTTTCATTTAGTTGAATTCATACAAAGCAAATAACAAAAATTTGGATTTTAGGTGGATCTAATTATTTTTTTTTAAAGAATTCAATTTGCCTTGACCAGATTCACTCCGTTATTGGCTCTTCTCTGGTTTAGCAAATAAACTAAGGAATAAGTGGACTGCTTTTGGAAAGCTTTATACTCGTTTCTCTGTGACCTGTGCGGAGGCCATTGTGCAGGGAGGTGGAGGAGCTGAGCTGTGACAATTTTATATAAATGAGTCCTGTGTCATCTAGAGGTTTTCAGTATGTGGCTGTGGAGGAAGTCAACATTCAGAGATAAGCTTTATAGCAACAACCTAGACCAAGAAAAAAAGAGGCTAAAGAATGATTATAGATTTTTTTTTTTGGGGGGGGGAGTTTTGTAGGCATGCTCTGTGATCTGTGCTGAGGTCATTGTGCAGAGAGGCGGAGGAGGTGAGCTCTTACAACAATTGTAAACCGTAAGTCCTGTATTATCTATAGATCGGTGACATGTTTCATTTTATTCCTTAATTTGTCTGTGATGATAATGTGGTGACTGCGGACAGAAAGTATCAGCTTATTATTAGGCTCAGTGGCCAGATGAAAAACTGCTCATTTTCAAGTTTCTTCCTATAAAAGATAATATAAAAAAAATCAACAAAATTTTCTAAAAACATAAAATCCTGAGGGCATTTTTGATAATTAATTCATCATATGTATTATTATACCCCCAGAGACCTACATTATATCAATTCTCAAGAGAATTATCTTAACTGCAGAAGAGGAAATGATAAACAAGGACATTTCTCCTTGAAATCTAAATGATGAAACAATAATATTTTTTTGCCGACCTCATAAATGCTGTCGTACTTGTGTACTACGACAGTAAACATAAACGGGAAGATAATTATAGGACATCCATTCCCATGTCGTAAGAAAAGCCTACAAGCCTCACTCGTAGATGAGACATAATCCGGATATTTTGATGGCTTTTAATTAGCCGCAGTAGCTCAGCTGGTAACTTTGCTGACTTTGACACATAAGTCCGATGCTGGAATGCCTGGTTCAATTCCTGTGTCAGCTTGTTGCAATACATTTACTAACAAAAATCTAGTGATCTGTGACTAAGTGATATTATTTCCACTTCTCTTAACTCACAGTTGTTGCGTTACTCCAAGACCAGGCTAAAGATGCCAGTTCAAGATATGCTTATGTACGCATGCCACCGGTACATGGATGCAATATAGCAAGTCGATCAATCTTCAGAACTTGACTCGAACCTCAATTATACTGCTCGGGAGTCAGCTTTTAAAAGCCAGTTATGAAGACTGAACGTTATATGCTATATATGGCACCGAGTAGATCTGCATTGAAACTCGGCAAACGTAACTTTCCAATCAACAAAAATTCAATAGGATTTTTTTTCCTGTATTTCATAGAATGACATATGGAGGAGCTGCTGTAGTAAACGTGCAACCTGTGGGTCGTTTTCTATGACCTAACCATTAAAGAGAACGCCTGGAGGGAGATTAAAGTAATTGGGTGCCTCGGAATAGTTCTATAATTTACGCTAATCGAAAAGAACTACAGATTTAAGGTACTGGTTTCTAAACGGCAGAAAAGAGTACCAGGTTATTAAAGGGAACCTGCCAAGAGATTTGTGCTGCTCGAATAAAAGGCAGCATGAATCTACATTTTTTGCAGCCGTGTATGTTTTACTATGAAACGTTGCAATGCTTCAGAGAAGGCATTCTTTGACTATTCCAGCCTCTTGGACTAGTCATCGGAAATGCATAGTCCCCAGCCTGGTTTTCAAAGTATTCGTTCATTGAAATATCACAGCATTTCAGAGAAAACCTATTAGACTGCAGTATCGGAGCTTGTGTCTGATTCATGCTACCCTTGGGTAAGACTTCACAAATCTCCAGTCAGGTTAACAAGTCAGGTCTTGTTAAATATTCTTTACGTGTAAAGTAAAAGTGATTAAGACATTAATATCAGGAGGTTAAATTATGGAATGTCTGACCGATATGGAATAAATGGCGCTATAATAAATAATAATATTGGTATTAAAGAGACTCTGTAAGCTGATTTCATGCTGATCAAACCATGGGCAGTATGAATAAGAGCCTGGCTACACAATTGCAGCCAGAGCATTTCAGATAAAACTTAGTTTAAGGTTAAGTTCACACAGGACATTTTTGCTGCACTTTTTTTTTTTTTTCTGCAGTAAAACCTGATCTTCTTGGCAGGAAAGAAGCTGCGGCAAAAACGCAGGTTTAGGTGCATTTTTGGTGGGTTTTTTTTTTTGGTGCGTTTTTTTTTGTCTCTTTGTCTATGCTATTGTCCATGACTTTTCTGCTGCAAATAAGTACAACTGCGTTTTTGGTGTGTTTTTGCAGCGCTTTTTCAACACCCATTCAAGTCAATGGGTGAAAAACACTGAAAAAACGCAGCAAAACCGCTGAAAGAAGTGACATGCTCTATGTCCAAAAAACGCAGCAAAGCACAAAATCCTGATCACACGAAAAACCAATGTGTGCGCGTGAGATTTCTGAAATCTAATAGGCTTTGGTGGTAATGGAAAAAGAAGCTGAAAATTAACATAAAAAAAACCATGAAAAAAAAAACCGCAGTAAAAAAGTCCTCTGTGAACTTACCCTAAAGATCCGGTCTTGGACCATCGGGAGAGCTGAGACAAGTTCGGTACCACTTCCGGCTGACTTCTTTCCTCTTTAGTGTGTAACAATGCTACTCACTTGAGAGCGATCTGAGGTATCACAGGAACTGTTTCTATTTAAAAGTCCGGCTGGTTTATTTAATTCCCCATAAACCACATCACAGGAAAACTTAAATAAAGCCCTTGTTCAGCATAAAGTAAAAAGTCCGAATAATAGTGGGTTGTTGGCCTGCTTGGATTACAGTCCAGCTTCTCAGGCCTTTAGTAAAGGCACACAGTCCTGGAAATCTGTACACTTCCACACACAGCCAGGTATTAGACAAGCAGGTCCCATTTTACAATGTGAACCACACCCATGTGTGGAGACATGGTGAGCAGTTGTCCTGCCCATCTCTTCAGATGCTCACATTGAAACCCAGCCCTGACATGGCAGAGTAACCTCTCTTAGTACGATGTGTACTAGAGCATTACTCCAAGTTTTACATCACAGAGGACATCGACCTCAGTGATGCATATCTCCCATCACTATGTGTTCGGCAGCCACTTTACAACTCCAAGTGATGGATAAGTTTCTGCTGTGTGTGCTCAACAAGAGAGTCTGAATCGATGCTGCAAAAGGCATTTGAAACCGTCTCTAAAACGTCAGCATGTGTCACAAAAAACATACCTGGCTGTAATCGCACAGCCAGGCTCCGATTCATGCTGACCGAAGTTTGAACAGGATGAATCAAGTGACAGATTCCAAATAATAAAAATATATTTTGCAACAATTTACAATTAAACGGGGACATGTACAAACAATATAAGACTTTATAAAGTAGCACACAATTCAACAGTTACAAGAGGAGTGAGGGCCCTGCTCACAAAATTACAATCTATAAGGAAATATGGTGGAAACATTAGATAGAACGTGCTTGTCATCATATATGGTCTATGATCCGGTCATCAGCCAGCATCAAAGTACAGTTACCGAGTTCTAATAGGCGCAAGGAGGATGTGAAGACAGATGAATAGGAGGGACCAGATTCTGAGGAACATTTAGAAAGCTGGAACACCGGAGAGTTAGATTAATGAAGTAAGGTGATGGGCCTGTCTAAAGAGGTCATTTTAACTCACAATTGAAAATGTGGAGGCTAGGTATTAATCGGATTATCCGGGTAGTGCAATCCAGAAAATTGGCGCAGCACGATAGAAGTCTTGGTGACAGAGGTGCAAGGTTCAGATTGTGGAGGATGTTAGTCTTAGATAGCTAATAGGGATAGCTAATACTAGATAGCTAATACTAGAGAAGAGAGAGAGGATTCAAAAAGATATAAATAAACTGGAGAAGTGGGCAGCAACTAACAGAATGGTTTTTAACAGGGAAAAATGCAAAGTACTACATCTGGGCAATAAAAATGAAAAAAGCATATACAGAATGGGAGGAATAGGGCTAAGCAACAGCACATGTGAAAAAGACTTGGGTATACTAATAGATCACAGACTGAATATGAGTCAACAGTGTGATGCAGCAGCAAAAAAGGCAAATGCAATTCTAGGATGTATTAACAGAAGCATACAGTCTAGATCACGTGAAGTCATTATTTCCCTCTACTCCTCTTTGGTCAGACCTCATCTGGAATATTGTGTCCAGTTTTGGGCACCACATTTTAAAAAAGACATCAACAATCTGGAGCAAGTTCAGAAAAGAGCGACCAGAATGGTGACCGGTCTGCAAACCCTGTCTTATGAGGAAAGGTTGCAGGATTTGGGAATGTTTAGTTTGCAAAAGAGAAGACTGAGAGGAGACTTAATAGCTGTTTAAAAATATCTAAAGGGCTGTCACATTGTAGAAGGATCATCTTTATTCTCATTTGCACAAGGAAAGACTAGAAGCAATGGGATGAAACTGAATGGGAGGACACACAGATTAGATATTAGTAAAAACTTTTTGACAGTTAGAGTGATCAATGAGTGGAACAAGCTGCCACGTGAAGTGGTGAGTTCTCCTTCAATGGAAGTCTTCAAACAGAGGCTGGACAGACATCTGACTGGGATGATTTATCGAATCCTGCTTTGAGCATGGGGTTGGACCAGATGGCCCAGGAGGTCCCTTCCAACTCTACGATTCTATGATTCTATGATTAGTTCAGTTTCTGAACAGAGAGTATGGGTATGGTGATAAGCAAAGATTAGGGGGAAGATATAGGGGGTACAGAATTATGGAGAGCTTTGTAGGTGAGAGAGAAGTTTGTATTGTATTCTGTATTGAATGGGTAACCAGTGCAATGACTGGTACAGAGTGGAGGCATCAGTCTAGCGGCTGCACAGAATTACAACCCTGGCTAGAATGCTTTGTAGAGGAGAAAATTTGGTTAGAGGGAGACCGATCAGAGAGAGTTGCAGTAGTCGAGAGACAAGGATGAATAAAAGTCACAGTAAGAGTGTTGGCAGTTTCAAAGTGAGAAAAAGGTCGGATTCTGGAGATGTTTGCAGGTAACATGAGTGAGTGAGTGAGTGGATATAGGAAATAAAGGAATGTTCAGTGTCACCTGTGATCCGAAGAAAGAAAGCGTGTGTGAACCTTTAAAGGCAGATACTCTGATAGCATTTACAAAAGTAATATATATATATATTTTGTATATTTCTAATTATTGGTGGCATTGAGTGATATCATTTTATATAAAAATGAATGATCTGAAATTGATTTGGTGAAACTATGGGTTGTGTCCAGAAGTCTTTTTTCTGAACAAGAGGGGGTTTATCTTGCCCTTTCCTTGATCAAGAGGAAAGTTTAGGTTGACAGACACCATCTTTTTTGTTTCCTACTTTGATCACTATCCTATTATATCTATTGTTATAACATCTTTCTGTGCATCCATTGATCACTATATCTGTTTATCTACATATTTATATCCATTTATAAAAAAAAACATATTTCTACTTCTTGACTGTTTAATTAGTGAGCTGAGCTTATAATACTTGTGGAGTGATTTAATATGTGACTTGTGAAATCACACATTAGCAAATTGAAGATTTCAAGACTGCAATAGCAATTTATCTGTCGTATTTGCATCTCTTAGCAGTTTGCTTCTATTCCTTAGAGGCGCTCTAAAATGTGTGCAAAAAAAGTGGCACTTAATTGAGCCACTTCAAGAATCTCCTGTAATGGAATCGTGACAAGTGATAAGTGAATTGTGCAAAACGTAACATGTTAAAATGAATCAATCTTGTGCGATGTAACGGATATCTGTAGTCACATAAGTGAAGTATATGCAGTCTCATATAAGGGACACTGGGATGGGAAATTTTGGAGATACGCAGTGAGTCATTGACAAGGCGATAACTTGTTATTCTGCAGCATTATCTGCATAGTCCAGAATTGGTCACTATTATAGAGATCCCAAAAGGTAATCTATTCATCAGATCCATCTTTGGATGATGGCTAAGTCCCTGCCCCTTGGTGATGTTGGCAGGGCTTAGTGATACTAAGTAGTGATCTCAGTAATTAATGATAATGATTAGTGAGCCAAATGCTTGCAAGGCAGAGGGAGAGGCTTCTGCTGCAGCCAATCGTCCTACAGCCAGAGAACTATGAGGAGAAAGAGAAGTCTGAATACCTAAGATACACACATATATACAGTTGTGTGAAAAAGTGTTTGCCCCTTACTGATTTCCTATTCTTTTGCATGTTTGTCACAATTAAATGTTTCAAATCATCAACCAAATGTAAATATTAGACAAAAATAACACAAGTGAACACAAAATGCAGTTTATAAAAGTCTTTACTATTAAGGGAAAAAGAAATCCAAACCTACAGGACCCTGTGTGAATGTGATTGCCCCCCACCACCTTAAAATATTAACTGTGGTTTATCACATGTTTGGGAAGCTGAGTTCATTCTCTAGCCACATCCAGGCATAATTACTGCGACACCTGTTCTCAATCAAGAAATCACTTAAATAGGGCTTGCCAGATAAAGTAATGTAAACCAAAAGGTCCTCAAAAGCTAGACATCATGCCGCGATCCAAAGAAAATCTGGAACAAATGAGAAACAAAGTAGTTGAGATGTATCAGTCTGGAAAAGCTTATAAAGCCTTTTTTCTTAATCTTTGGGACTCCAGCGAGCCACAGTGAGAGCCATTATTCACAAATGGCAAAAACATGGAACAGTGGTGAACCTTCCTAGGAAGTGGCCTGCCGTCCAAAATGACTGCAAGAGTGCAGCGACGACACATCCAAGAGGTCATAAAAGACCCCACAACAACATCCAAAGCACTTGAGGCCTCACTTGACTCAGAAAACGTCAGCGTTCATGACTCCACTATGGAAAGAGACTGTGAAAAAATGACATGCATGGAAGAGTCCCAAGATGAAAACCACTGCTGAGCAATAAGAACATAAAGACTCATCTCAACTTTGCTAGAAAACATCTTGATGATCCCCACGACTTTTGGGACAATACTCTGTGGACTAAGACAAGGCAAAAGTTTAACTTTTTGGAAGGTGTATGTCCCACTAGATCTGGTTTAGAAGTAACGCAGCATTTCAGAAAAAGAACATCATACCAACAGTAAAATATGGTGGTGGTAGTTTGATGGTCTGGGGCTGTTTTACTGCTTCAGGACCTGGAAGTCTTGATGTGTTAAATGGAACCATGAATTCTCTTGTCTACCAAAGAATCCTGAAGGAGAATGTCAAGCAATCTGTTCATGACCTCAAGCTGAAGTGTACTTAGGTTATGCAGCAGGACAATAATCCAAAACACACCAGCAAGTCCACCTCTGAATGGCTTAAGAAAAGCAAAATGAAGACTTTGGAGGAGCCTAGTCAATGTCCTAACCTTAATTCAATTGAGATGCTGTGGCATGACCTTAAAAAAGCAGTTCATGCTCTGAGACTCTCCAATGTGGCAGATTTACAACAATTCTGCAAGGATGAGCAGGCCAAAATCCCTCCAGAGCGTTGTAAAAGACTCATTGTCAGTTATCTCAAACTCTTACTTGAAGTTGATGCTGCTAAGAGCGGCCCAACCAGTTATTCAGTTTAGAAGGCAATCACTTTTCACACAGGACCCTGTATGTTTGGATTTCTTTTTCCCTTAATAAAGAAAGACCTTAATTT
The DNA here is from genome assembly GCF_039654945.1 of Dendrobates tinctorius. Classification (NCBI taxonomy): domain Eukaryota; kingdom Metazoa; phylum Chordata; class Amphibia; order Anura; family Dendrobatidae; genus Dendrobates; species Dendrobates tinctorius. The sequence goes on along the minus strand of NW_027361727.1, from coordinate 15,084,965 downwards.
GAAAATTGAATTTTGTGTTTAGTACATTTGTTTGGTGATCTTAAACATTTAAGTGTGACAAACATGCAAAAGAATAGGAAATCACTAAACAAAATTAACTAAACAAAAAAAAGCAAGGAATTATTAGGATAGTTATTATTTTTGTACATTTTTGCAGCGTATCTATGCACTGCCAAGTAAATTATGCATGTAGATCAAATGTCAGGACTTGGTGATAGTGATCATACTGCATTTAGGGCAGAGAGGTTGGTATGCTGCAGCCAGTTGTGTTACAGCCAGCTACAGCACCTCAGGGTGGAGGAAGAGGAGGAGAGCGGCTAAGCTCCAGAGACTCATAACAATTTCTTAAAGGAAATTTTTTAGCAGGATTTCATACCCCAAACTTTTTAGTTGTGCATATAGTTCTTTCAAAGACAAAAATTATAATCCATTAATATCTATACATGACCAGTCCATATGTCCATTAATAAAAAATCATTGTTTTGAATTGATATGCAAATGAGGCTAAAAAGCTATTTGTAGCTCTGAAGTCTGTCATTCCAGCTCTATTCTCGCCCAGCGCCTCCTTTTCCTGCTTGATTGACAACTATTTTACTTCAAGTCACACAGGATGGAGGCTGTCAGTCAAGCAGGAAGAGGAGGCACTAGGTGGGGAATAGAGCTGAAGTGACAAGTTTTAGATCTACCATAGCCCTTCAACCTCATTTGCATATCAATTCAAATGCTGATTTCTCAGTAACTAAGGAACGGACCGGCCATGTTAAGTAATTGCTGGACATGTATTTTGGGATGGGGAAACTCTGCTGACAGATTCCCTTAATGTGTTTCCATTTTTGGGAATATGAGATAAAGGAAAATAAAAATAGGAGATAAAGGAAGTACCCGTATATACTTGCGTATAGGCCGAGATTTTCAGCCCATCTTTTTGGGGCTGAAAGTCTCGCTCTCGGCTTATACGCGAGTCATATACCAGGGGTTGGCGGGGGAGGGGGAGCGGGGGTGTCAGAGATCATACTTACCCCCTGGCATGTCTCTGCAGCTCCCCTGCCTCTCCCACTCCTTCCCTCGGCGGTCACATGGTACCGCTCATTAAAGTCATGAATATGCAAATATTCATGACTTTAATGAGCGGTACCACGTGACCGCTGAAGGAAGGAAGAGCTGCCGGAGACACAAGGGCTGCAGAGACCACACCAGGAGGGGGTAAGTATATGTGATATTCACCTGTTCCCATTCTATAGCTGCGCGCCGCTCTGTCCTCCGCGTCCTGTGTCAGTGACATTCAGGCAGCAGAGGGCACGATGACGTAGTTAGTGCGCGCCGCGCCCTCGACTGCCTGAACGTCACTGACAGAGGACCCGGAAGACAGAGCAGGCACAGCGATGGACCGGTGACAGGTGAATATCGCAGGTGCCAGGGCCCTGAGCCCACCTGCTCAGGACACCGGCACCTGGTCCCCAGCGACGAGAGGCAAGTATGTAATTTTTTTTTTATTTGCAGCAGCAGCGGCATATGGGGGCATAATCTATGGAGCATCTTATGGGGGCATAATCTATGGAGCATCTTATGGGGGCATAATCTATGGAGCATCTTATGGGGGCATAATCTATGGAGCATCTTATGGGGGCATAACCTTTATTGAGCAGCATATGGGACATATTATTCTATGGAGCATCTTATGGGGGCATTATTAACCTTTGTGCAGCATTATATGGGGTGTATTTTGTATGGAGCATCTTATGGGGCCATCATGAACTGTATAGAGCATTATATGGGGCACCTGATTCAATATGGATATTCAAAAACATTTAACGTACTGATATCTCAATTAATTTTGCTTTTATTTTTGTTTTTGAAATTTACCAGTAGCTGCTGCATTTTCCACCCTAGGCTTATACGCGAGTCAATACGTTTTCCCAGTTTTTTGTGGCAAAATTAAGGGGGGTCGACTTATACATTGGTCGGCTTATACATGAGTATATACGGTAATTACTCAGTTTTTTTTTTTTTAAGGGTTGGGGGAATTTAGTGTATGCGTCTTTTAGATGCAAAGTCTTACCAACCGCTAGTTGTAAGATCTAGATCGAAGAACCTGGTGCCATCTTGAATGCCTGCACAATTCATATGTTCTCCTAAGATATATATCGTTTTGTGAACCACCACGTCTATTAGATCAAACGAGTTTACGCAGAATCGTTACCAATTTTTAATATTTTACCACCACCATATGTCCTGTTTCTGTCCCGAGGAACTTGGTACATGGAACCCTTTTATGACCATGAAGTAGTTGGTGACAGGGCGAGCTACTGAGAAGACCCATCACTCAAGGCTAGGGGAAAGAGTCAAACTTGGCAGTCTTTGGACTTTTTATAATAAATTTGTGTAACATCACAGTGAAAAAGAGAGGACAAGTGTCATGATGGAAGACCGCAAGCTTGAGGGACGGAGCACTGAAAGAGCACTATGTACTTTGATGGTACAATTATTGAACAACCCTTGGCACAGTACAATAAACGTTACCCATGTGGTATGAGTGAATATTTTCTTAGGTCATGAAATAACCATATTCTTGCTACTTCACGGCAAGTATGACATTTTTTATGTTCCATGCCGGACTTTGTCCCAAAGCTGATATTTTTTTTGTGCCCCGGAGCCGGCAGAGCCGTGCCTGATCTTTACGCGGTCGTTTTATACTTGTGCATTACATGATTTTTTTTTTTATATACTTTCAATTTTCCTTTTTATGATACAACGGTATAAACCATCATACAATTCGTCTGATAATAGCACGATTAACAATTCAGCATTTCTAGGGTATAATATTGAATAATAGTCATACAAGCGAAGTTCTGACTTATTTATGTGCATGCTGCAGATTGGGTGTGCACTGATTTATAAAAGAAAAAGCAAATATCAATGGGAGAATATGTGATAATAGTTTATACTTTCGGCAAAATTATATTAGATCACTGACTCCTTTTCGTTCCTTTCGGTCATCAGCCTCCGTTTTACATCAAAATGTTTCTGCTCAGTTTATGATTAGCAGTCTATCCATGTAAGATGTTGTTTTGGTTTAATAGTCACATTGATCAGTTTTTTATGTTGCATTGCTGGGAAAGAGAAGGGAAAATTAGGCCAAAATAAAATGTTTCTGCTCATGGACAATCGCAGCGTTTTATCGTCGTCCTCTCTGTTGGGATTACCTATAAGCAAGCTAGTCCGGAGTTTTTATATTGATGGCCTTTCCTTAGGATTGGCTATCGATATCTGATCGGTTGCAGAGCTGTATTCGAATAAGTAATGTGGAGTGCCTGACCGTGGCCACTAAGCAGTTGATGGCGCTGTGCAGCTTTGCAGCATCTGGCTGGCACCAGGAACAGTAGAATGTCAGGGGTGGTGTGTATCTCGCTCCCACTAATCAGATGGCAATGACCTATTCTAAGGATAGACCATCAATATAAAAGTCCCGGACAACCCCTTTAAAGACCTGTAATGTACAGTACTGCGCAAAAGGTTTAGGCAGATGCAAGAAAAAATGCTGCAAAGTAAGACTGCTGTAAAAAAAAAGTTATATTTATAAATGAACCAAATGCAAAGTGAATGAACCAAAGCGAAGACTAAATCAGATCAATATTTGGTGTGACTGCCCTTTGCTTTCAAAACAGCACTAATTCTTCCAGGTAAACTTGCACAAAGGATGAAGATAGTCCAGTGTATTAGCAAATAATTGACACCAAGAAGGTAAGTGATCACCATTTTTAGGGTTGGGTTGAGACAGAGTTTTCAACTGAAACAGAATCAGCTGTGTAGGAGTGTAAAAACTGGGTGAGGAACACACAAACTCTGCTGCAAAGGTGAAGTTGTTTAAAGGGGTTTCCACTACTAGGACAAGCCCTCCTAGATCTAAATGTTTGGCCCCGATAAAGTAATAAAAGCTTATAATCACCTCCCGTGTCGGCACACGCGGTCCCGGGGCTCTCGTGTGGTTGTTGTGACATGTGGTCCTGGCGCCCAATCAGCACTGGTTTCACTGTCTCTGCTTTCGTATGAGATAAACAAGAAGTTAGAGATAAGCTGCAGCACGGACTTCCTCCCCATGTTCAATTTGCTGGAGCAGCACTGGCACAAGAGGTGAGTATAAGCTTTTTTTTTTTAATTTTATCAGGATCAAACATTTACATCAAGAAGGGTTTGTCCTAGTCTTGGACAACCACTTTAAGGCAGTTTCATGTCACTGGCAAGAATAAGCAGAGCAACAAGACACAAGGTAGTTATACTGCATCTCATAGGTCAATCCCAAGCAAAAACTTCAAAGCAGGCTGGGGTTTGAATGTGATATTTCATAGTATGCAAAATCTCTGCTTGCAGACCAACCAACTGGGAGTTACTTCACAGTTTTCTCTGGGATGTCTGATCTAGCAGACACTGCTGAGCTGTGATTGGCAGCATCTGGGCGGAAATGGTGAAAGCTCATACCCCCAGAGGAAAAAAAGAAATGCCCAATTGATCTACAAGCGGAAATTTTTCATATTGGGCTCCAATGCAACAAATGTGAATATCTCTGCAATGGAGCAACGCAGCACAAAGTGCAAAAGAGCGGCAGAATAAGGGGATCCCAGGGATTTTTACAAGGTGCTTAACTTGTAAAAAGATATCTGATGTAAAAAGAGTTCATCCATTTCTTGAGTCTGTCTAGGTGGCCTGTACTAAACACATACAATAGTGTCCTTTCTCTTCTTCTCTCCTTGTGTTCATACCCAAAATGTTTCTACTGAGCTACCATTCTCTTAAGCTTGGATCTCTGTGGAGATATACTCTTTTCTAACATACAGCACTTAAGCAATTAACAGATCCTCTTTTAAGAGTTGATGAGGAAGTTTTTGCTTTTAATTACATATTAATTACATCTGATGCTGCTTTTAGTTATTTAGCACAACACTGGCGTGAAAGATTAATATTTCATAACCAATCTCTAGAATCGCTTGTTTTAGTTTAAAACTGATGCATCCAGTTAGCAAAATATTTTAATCTGTAGATTATATTGCTAAAGCAGTGATTCTTTAAAATGAAAGCTTTAGTTAAGTTTCAGACAATACATTTCTATAGTATTTACCTGATAATTGACACTTTAGTTTTGTATGTTTTTTTGGCTTTGAGCTAAATTAAAAGTTTGTAGCCCTTTGGGAATAAATAAAGATGTTATCTTCTTCCCACTAGGAAATATTGTTACATGCAGGAAGCAAGGACAGATACACATGACAAAGTAAATCTACGGCACAGATGAATTGTTAGAAATTTTATGGTCTTTCTTGAAAGATAAAACTTATTATAGAATTTCTTTGATCGCAAGTTAAATTATTTTTAAACATTTTTTTTATTTGACTTTTTTTAAAAAATTTCGATATTGCAATCCTTTTTTTTTTTTTTTTATAAATGCTAAAATCGTATAATTGTCACTCTGGTTTATAAACTTTAATATTAATTTGACATTTCCTGGAGAGAGCACCTTTCAGCGGTTATCTTTATTATAATTCCAGGCAAGATTAAAATGACAGATATATATATAATCTCATGACATCCACCGTTCATGATGGTTTATGACCACAGCTCCCCTCCTCTCCCTCCCTGCACTGACATTTTCTGTCTAATACCATCTATGGTTCATGTGGCAGCATGTAAAGCGCATATCTGTAAAATGTCATCAGCAGAAACACATGCAACATCTCAGCTTCCATAATCTATTAAAGAAAATTAAAAAAAGTCTAAAAATCAAAAGAAAAAAATTTCAATAGCTGGTTTTAATTTTCACAAAATTTTATAGGCTATACATTCCTTTAAATGCTGTACTATTCAGAAAAATGTTAAAGTCAATCCAATGCTCCTGTAAAAGCTGGAGAAAAGTGTAGGTAAATCCATGCTGCCGATGGTATAAAGTGCAACAAGACACCATAGAAATCCAAACGTGGTTTTTATTAAACGCGTTTCGAAGGAAGCCTTCTTCCTCAGGACAAACCACGGAGATCCAATGTTCCTAACAAAGACATAATAGTCATTAATGAACATTTGAAACTTTGTAATACACCTGATCAGAGAAATCTGCTTCCTTCTCCACTTATGAGCCACTTTTTCCTCTACTTTCTGCCTCCTGAACTCTTCATTCATTCTGAAAAATAAACAGCTCAAATACAACTTGGTCAAAGGAAAACGTTCTGCCAATACAATGAGGTGTCGGGTTACAACACTTATTAAACCGTATGGGTAGGGGAGCGGGTGAGATGTAATGAGCACTCAACACAGTGAGAAACCAGGAAGACACAGGCAGATCGTGCTGTAGCTTTCAGCAAATATATTTCCCTTCAGTGCTGGATTCACAGCCACACTGTTCAGTACTACTAAATAATATTGTTCATGCAGCTTCTTCTGCGTGTGTACTGCAGAGAAAAAAGAACAGCAATCCTTATCTGTGTGCAAGTATGGAATATTATGATATCTGGTAACTGGTCTTTCTTCACCCATTTGTCATGATCTCAGTGCGGGCTTGACTCGCACATGTGGGGTTAATGTCTGGAACCAGTGCAGATGACTGGCATTTCTGGGGTTAAAGGTTGTGATCCCAGTGCAGGCTTACCTGCACACCTGGGGCTATGATTGTGGCCTCTCCCTGGTTCTGGGAGAGGCTTCTTATAGCCTCATGACGCTCCCATCCCCGTTAGTTATACTTTCGCCCTTGGCATTGTGTGGTGACCCCTGAGTGTGTTTGTGCTGTGTTCTTCTTCTTTATCTGATACTCTGTGTACGACTCGGTCTGTTCTCTGGATACTGCTTGTTGGATTCTGCTTGGTATCTTCTATGTCTGTTTGGCTTTGACCACTGCCTGTCCCCGACTATCCGTTCTGTCTCATCCCTGGTACTCTATTGTTATCTCTGTGTTTGACCTGGTTTGTCTGACTTTGAGCATTCCTGTATAGTATTTTGCCTATCTCTGACAGCAGGATGCTAAGCCCCGCCCCCTTACGGTCACATGACCGTAGGTCCTTCACTGCTCACTGACTTTAGCTTCTCCAGGTCCTGTTTGCTTGAACTATCCGGCCGTGTCTGACCCCGGGCCCCTCTGCAGTGTGGGTGAATCCTTGCTCCGCGGTGGCTGCACGCCGGCGCTGACAGGACCGTGACACCATTAGTTCAGAGAAAATTAGAATGCAAAAACTGAAGGAAAAGCTTAGCATACAAGTCAGTAAAATGGCCAAATATCTTGTTGTTCCTAAATTTCATATACCACAGCTTTTTCTGAAAAGTAACCTGAAACTATTTAAATACACTTGATATTATATACAGAGGCTGCCTTACCTACTTTCGGAAAAATATGTAATTATAAAAAAATGGCCAGCCTACTTCTTGATGGGTGAATTAGCAGCTTTACATTAGACTATGGTAAAATTGGTTAAACGTCTACAGTGGGAACCCAAAAAATACCGTCCCATGCAACTACTGACTTATGATTAGTGGTTTGAAAAATGATTACCAAGGATCTATTGGACATTCCTTTTGGAAACACCTTTTGCTGCCAGAGGAGAGGAGTTTCCTCCCAGCCGGACGAAGAGCATTATTTTTGCAGCAAGGTAGTAATCTTTGGAGTAAAACCGGGTTCAGGCTGGTTTCACATTTGCGTTTTTTTTCGCGGTAATTTAGCGCTAAATAGCGCATGCGTTTTTTTTTCCTATACTTTGCATAGGATGCGCTTATGTGCGCATACACATGCGTTTGTACGCGTTTTACCGCGCATGCGTTTTTTTGCGGTATGCGCTCGGGCGCACAAAATGCAACTTGTTGCATTTTTTGTGCGTCCGATTTGCCTCAAAAAAACGCATGCGCGCGCAATGCGTTTTTTTACAGCAAGACACCCATTATAAGTCTATGGTGAGCATATGTGCGCATTGGCATGCTTATGTATGCGTTTTTTTGCACATGCGTTTTTTTTTTACCATTAGTTTAGACAATGGAATTTAGGGGTTTGGGTAAAGTTAGGGTTAGTTAAGGGGGTTTATGGTTAGGGTTAGGGTCAGGGTTAGGGTTAGGGTTAGGGTCAGGGTTAGGGTTAAGTATGGTTTGGTTAAGGGTTAGGGTCAGGGTTAGGGTTAGGGTCAGGGTTAGGGTCAGGGTTAGGGTCAGGGTTAGGGTTAAGTATGGTTTGGTTAAGGGTCAGGGTTAGGGTTAGGGTTAGGGTTAGGGTTAGGGTTAGGGTTAAGGTTAAGTATGGTTTGGTTAAGGGTTAGGGTCAGGGTTAGGGTTAAGTATGGTTTGGTTAAGGGTTAGGGTTAGGGTTAGGGTCAGGGTTAGGGTTAGGGTCAGGGTCAGGGTTAGGGTTAGGGTCAGGGTTAGGGTTAAGTATGGTTTGGTTAAGGGTTAGGGTCAGGGTTAGGGTTAGGGTTAGGGTCAGGGTTAGGGTCAGGGTTAGGGTTAAGTATGGTTTGGTTAAGGGTCAGGGTTAGGGTTAGGGTTAAGGTTAAGTATGGTTTGGTTAAGGGTTAGGGTCAGGGTTAGGGTTAAGTATGGTTTGGTTAAGGGTTAGGGTCAGGGTTAGGGTTAGGGTTAGGGTCAGGGTTAGGGTTAGGGTCAGGGTTAGGGTCAGGGTTAGGGTTAGGGTCAGGGTTAGGGTTAAGTATGGTTTGGTTAAGGGTTAGGGTTAGGGTTAGGGTTAGGGTTAGGGTTAGGGTCAGGGTTAGGGTTAAGTATGGTTTGGTTAAGGGTTAGGGTTAGGGTTAGGGTCAGGGTTAGGGTTAGGGTTAGGGTCAGGGTTAGGGTTAAGTATGGTTTGGTTAAGGGTTAGGGTTAGGGTTAGGGTCAGGGTTAGGGTTAAGTATGGTTTGGTTAAGGGTTAGGGTTAGGGTTAGGGTCAGGGTTAGGGTTAAGTATGGTTTGGTTAAGGGTTAGGGTTAGGGTTAGGGTCAGGGTTAGGGTTAAGTATGGTTTGGTTAAGGGTTAGGGTTAGGGTCAGGGTTAGGGTTAGGGTCAGGGTTAGGGTCAGGGTCAGGGTTAGGGTCAGGGTTAGGGTTAAGTATGGTTTGGTTAAGGGTTAGGGTCAGGGTTAGGGTTAGGGTTAAGTATGGTTTGGTTAAGGGTTAGGGTTAGGGTCAGGGTTAGGGTTAAGTATGGTTTGGTTAAGGGTTAGGGTCAGGGTTAGGGTTAGGGTTAGGGTTAGGGTTAGTAAAGTCATGGTTTGGGTTAGTGTGAGTGGCCACCTAATGTTGGAAAAAAACGCAAACGCGGTAAAAACGCACTAAAAACGCATACAAACGCTTAAAACCGCTGCGTTTTTTTCATGCATGCTCATAAAAATGCTTGAAAAAACGCAGCAGTTGTATGCTTTTGTATGCGTTTTTCAATGCGTTTTTTTGCGGGAAAAACGCGCTGCAAAAAAAAGCAAGTGTGAAACAGGCCTCACACAGAGATAACGATTGTCTTTACAGTGGCATGATCAGTCATGAACTATAGTTTTATCACTTATTGTTGAGCTTTTCCTGCATTTCACACTGGTCTAAACTGGCCCTAACATTCCGATTTTTGGAGTAGAATTCAATAGTAAGCCGAAGTGACCATCACCAAAGCACGTAATCTATTAAATGCCTCAAAATATATTTTATATAAAGTTATGTATTTATTGAAGACACAATGATCTAGGGTGTAAGTTCTTTCAATAAAATAAAGCAAAAAAACTGGTAGTTTGCATGGGATAGTGGGAGCTTCTTCAGGATGCGCACCTGTTATGATCTCTCTATACTTTTTTATCCCTAATATACGGCCCATATCCATCATAAGCACTTAGCACTTTATATTGTAATCTGTAGGACTAAAGCATCGGATATTTTCTGATCCTTCACTTTGTCATATATGTATGTAATTTGTCAGTACTATATGTTAAATAAATCTTGTTATTTTTTCATGATATTGGACTCATACTCCATTTCTCTCTGTGTAATATGTTATGCTGGAGTGTCCACTTTCCATTCCCATTGAGTCGACACTACAAAGTGGGTGACTCTATCGGGATATATATCAATTGGTTCCATATGGTGTTGTTTTATAAGCATTCTGTAATGCTGTAGATAAACCTCCGATGTAACCTGAAAGATAAGAAAAATGAGTTAGATTAAACTCACCCGGGGATCCAGTCCGGTCCAATGGTTGTCGCGGTCCGGTCCGGCGCCTCCCATTTTCTAGCGATGCCATCCTCCTTCTTACTTCTGCTGCAGCTCCGGCGCAGGTGTACTGATTTGCCCTGTTGAGGGCAGAGTAAAGTACTGTAGTGCGCAGGCGCCGGACCTTTCTGACCATTCCCTGCGCACTGCAGTACTTTACTCTGCCCTCTATAGGGCAGATATAGTACTCCTGCGCAGGAGCACAGCATGAAGCAAGGAGGAGGACGTCCTCTCTGGAAGATGGGAGGCGCCGAACCAGACTGCGACACCCACCGCACCCGACCGGATGCCCCCCGGGTGAGTATAATCTAACTTGTTTTTCTTATCTTTCAGGTAACATCAGGAGCTTATATACAGCATTACGGAATGCTGTAGATAAGCCCCTGATGGCGGTGGCCACAGCTTATAGGCCGAAAATGAGGTGACAGATTCCCTTTAAATCAAGTTGAAAAAAGCCAGTGTTTTGCATTTCACAATCTGTATTGGATATTAAAAAATGAAATTTTGCAATTGTTCACATTGACTACAGTTTTTTCATAGTCTAACATTTTGTTTCAGAAAATGCACATGTACATTAGCCACAATGAACAGACTTTGACCCTGTCTTTTAAATTGAAACATCTAATGAGCATGTGCAAATGTACTGTAATTGTGAAAGAAGGAGGATCAGGGTCAGCTGTGACATATTTTTGTGAATAGTGTGTTATCTAGTATGTATAGAGATGTTACATGCGCCTCAAGGGCTGTTCACAAACCAATGAAAATCTCATAGTGAGAGGAAGTAGACCTTTAAGTAAAATTAGTGGAGGGGAGATAAATTATTTTCAAAGAAAAAGTAGTCGAGTAGAAAAAGTTGATAACTTTTTAGCAGGTCCAAGTCTTGTGGAGCCACAGTTGAGTAGGAGCATATGGAAGAGTCTTTAGGTTCAGGCTAATCACAGATGATTTAGAGCTGCTAACAAAGGAAGAAAGATTGTCATATGCATCACTGAAACTTGGTTGGACAGGGGGTTGGACCACATGGCCCAGGAGGTCCCTTCCAACTCTACGATTCTATGATTCTATGATATTTATAAAAAACAGGCTTAATAGGAGGGAAGGAGGTGCTTTATTGTATGTTAAGAAAGTGTATATCTCCACAGAGATCCAAGCTTCAGAGAATGGTAGCTCAGTAGAAACTTTTGGGTAAGAATGCAAGGCGGGGACAGGAAGAACACTATTGTAGGTGTTTACTATTAGCCACCTGGACAGACTCAAGATATGGATGAACTCTTTTTACATCAGATGTCTGTCCTCTCAAAAAAGTATGACATAGTGATTATGGAAGATTTTAACTATCCAGATATTTGTTGGGAATCTCTCTCAGGCAAAAGTAATGGGTCCAAAAAATTCTTATATTCTCTTGTTGACAACCATCTGTCAAAAGGTAGATGAGAAAACAAGAGGATCTGCCATCTTGGATTTAATTCTTATCAACAGGGAGGAAATGATTGCACAAGTAAAGGTGGCTGGGAATTTAGGAGGCAGTGATCATGCCATCCTCAAATTTTAGATTACAAGAGGAAATAAACCATAAGAGATGGCACTCCATGTGAAGAATGTCACAAAACATATGTGATGGGGGACATTTCTTATCTGAACTGGGTGGTTACTGATACAGAGCATGGTGCCCTGTCGGATTTCCATGACCCACCTTTCATCATTTTTCACTGGATTACAAAAGGAGGAAGACCTGCAAGGACTTTGACTTTAAGGTTGGACTTCAGGAAGGCAGATTTTAATGGACACCGAAAGAGGGTAGGAAAGGTCCAATTGATCGATGCGCTAAAGGACACAAATGTCCAGGAAGGATGGGATATTTTGCTAAATGAAATTCTCGCTGCACAATCAGGAACACTCACAAAATAAGGAAAAATTGGAAGCATAGGAGACCAGGATGGATGAACACAGAACTTAACAACTTTCTAATAAGGACAATGGAAATCTATATCAAATGGAAGGAATGGACATACATAAAGAACAATATAATGCTGTATGCAGGGAAAAGCAATAAAAAAAGATTTTGATGGGTATGGCAAAAGAAAAGGCAAAGATGCCATTTGGGTTTTACAGGTTGAAATGGGTGAAGTGTTCAAAAATAATGGGAAGGCTAAAGTTTTAGATTCCTATTTTGCATCTGTGTTGTAAAAAAAAGCAAATGTAACATCAACTAATCCTCACTGTGATATCGAAGTAATAAGCGAATCCACACTATCTATAAACTGAGGTGAGGGAACACTTAGTTAATTTTAATTAATTTAAATCGCCTGGTCCAATATGAATAACATCCTAGGATACTGAAGGAGATAGCAGAGGAAATTGCTGAACGACTAGCCAGAATATTTGAATAATACTGGAGAACAGAAGTCCCAGAAGATTGGAAAAGGCCAAATGTTGTTCTCATCTTCCAAAAAGGAAAGACTATAGAGCCAAGAAGTGATAGGCCAGTGAGCCTTACTTCTATACCAGGAAAGATATTTGAAAAAATTGTTAAACAGTATGTAAGTACATACTTGAATAAGAATAGAGAAATTAACCAGAGCCAGCATGGGTTTGTGGCAAACAAGTCATGCCAGACTAATTTAACTTCCTTCTATGATGGAATCACTGACTGGGTGGATCAGGGAAATGTGGTAGATATGGTGTATATCTTGTCTTCAGCAAAGCATTTGATAAAGTATCTCATATTATTTTTATTTAAAAAATGATCAAGTATGGGATTGTCAAGGCTACAGTTAGGTAAATTCATAACTGGCTCACTGATCATACACAAAGCGTGGTAAAGGGTTTCCCAGGCAGATGGAAGAGTGTTTCAAGTGGGGTACCATAAAGCTCTGTCCTGGCCACAGTGTTGTTCAACATTTTTATAAATGATTTAGATAAAGGAACTGAAGGTATATTGCTCAAATTAGCAGATGATGCAAAGCTAGGCGGGGTAGCTTACACAACAGATGACAGAAAAAGGATTCAGAAGGCTCTAGATAAGCTTGAACAATGGGCAGTGACTAATAGAATGGTATTTAACAGGGAGAAATGTAAGATTCTACTACTGGTCAAGAAGAATGTGAAGAATAGAACTAAGCAACAGCAAATGTGAAAAAGACTTGGGTATATTAATAGATCACAGACTACACATGAGTCAACAGTGTGATGCAGCAGCAAAAAAAGGCAAACACAGTTCTATGATGTATTAAGAGAAGCATATAGTCCAGATCACATAAAGTAATTATTCCAATCTACTCCTTCTTGATCAGGCCTCATCTGGAATACTGGGTCTAGTTTTGGTCACCACATTTTAAAAAAGACATTTGAAAAATTGGAGCAAGTTCAGAGAAGAGCTACCAAGATGGTGAGCGGACTGCAAAGTATGTCCTATGAGGAACGGTTAAAGGATCTGTGAATGTTTAGCTTGCCAAAAAAGGTTAAGAGGAGATTTAAGAACGGTCTACAAATATCTGAAGGGATGTCACAGTATAGAAGGATCATCCTTATTTTCATTTGTACATTGAAACACAAGAAGAAATGGAATGAAAGCGAAAAGGAGAAGATGCAGATAAGATATTAGAAAAAACTTTTTGACAGCGATGGTGATCAATTAATAGAACAAGCTGCCCTCAAGAGGGGGTGAGTTCTTCTTCAATGGGAGTCTTCAAACCGAGGCTGGACAGACATGTCTCTGAGATGGTTTAGTGAATCCTGCATTGAGCAGGGGGTTGGACACAATTACCCTGGAGGTCCCTTATAAACTCTAACATTCTATGATTCCATATGGAAGCAATGCTTTTCTTCATTTCATACAAAATCTTGAAGGCTGCAAAAAGTCATTAGCCACTGATCAGCTGCAACTTCCAAATTCTGCCGATGCAGAAGAACAGTTCAAACAGAATTCTGAAGGCCTACAGCCAATCAGTAGCTACTGATTGACTGCAACAGTGACCTTGTTTACATCAGGAGACAGTAAAAGGAGCACAGGGCTGAGACGAAGAGCCGCACAGGTCTGGTTGGGAGATAACAATGGATGTTTGTTTCTTTTAGTTTTTGCTTTTTCTTTAATTTATTCAGCACATTTGTTGGTTGTCATCAACAATGCTTATGTAAAGAGCCGAGATAACCCATAAGTTGTGGAGAAGAATAATAAGTCTTCACCTCCAGGGTGTAATTTACTCAAAGTGTGAATTAAAAAGTTTATATACTTTCTGTGCCAAAGTGGATTAGCCCTATTATTCCTGTAAATGACAGACAATCCCTTTAACTAATATCTGCAAATTTCCGAGAAGCGTGACGCGTTTCCGTCGCGATGATTAACTCCCTTCCTCAATTTATTGCAAGATTGATCTGCTGTAATTACGGATGGCTTGATGCATGATAGTATAGTGGAAGCTTTAAATCTGGTTTTATTAGATAACACCCAAATTATTAAGACATGAATTCTGTGACGATCAATACCGAACACATTCCTGATGGTTGCATTGTGACTTTTCCTTCTGCGTGAGATACACGAGTATATGATGGCTTTGTGCTGTGCTTTACAGCTACCGATTGCTGTGCAGGAAATCTACAAAGGCGCAAATCTCTTTACTGTTTCTAGGGTGAGCATTGTGTGATCGCAGAGGAAGGAGCAAATTCTTTACAATGTCAAATGCGCTATTACATGTCCATTGTGTCTGAAGGATGCTCCTCTCCTGAAATCTGACTTTTTTCTTTTCACGTCATAGTGTCATGTGATGGTGATATACTATAGGCCATCCAAGATTCTCTGGGTGCTGCTACACCTAAGGGATGTCTAATTGACTTGACTCGGTGTAGGGACTACATGGTAATATGTCTTCATTAGATGGAATATCAAGACAGATAAAATATCTACCCTCTCTCTCTCTCTCTCTCTCTCTCTCTCTCTCTATATATATATATATATATATATATATATATATATATATATATATATAGTACAGACCAAAAGTTTGGACACACCTTCTCATTCAAAGAGTTTTCTTTATTTTCATGACTATAAAAATTGTAGATTCACTCTGAAGGCATCAAAACAATGAATTAACACATGTGGAATTGTATAATTAACAAAAAAGTGTGAAACAACTGAAAATATGTCTTATATTCTAGGTTCTTCAAAGTAGCCACCTTTAGCTTTGATTACTGCTTTGCACACTCTTGGCATTCTCTTGATGAGCTTCAAGAGGTAGTCACCGGAAATGGTCTTCCAACAGTCTTGAAGGAGTTCCCAGAGATGCTTAGCACTTGTTGGCCCTTT
Source organism: Dendrobates tinctorius (assembly GCF_039654945.1). Classification (NCBI taxonomy): domain Eukaryota; kingdom Metazoa; phylum Chordata; class Amphibia; order Anura; family Dendrobatidae; genus Dendrobates; species Dendrobates tinctorius. The sequence continues at coordinate 15,069,464 of NW_027361727.1, read as the reverse complement.
TGCCCTCACTCTGCGGTCCAGATCACCCCAAACCATCTCGATTGGGTTCAGGTCTGGTGACTGTGGAGGCCAGGTCATCTGGCATAGCACCCCATCACTCTCCTTCTTGGTCAAATAGCCCTTACACAGCCTGGAGGTGTGTTTGGGGTCATTGTCCTGTTGAAAAATAAACGATGGTCCAACTAAATGCAAACCGGATGGAATAGCATGCCTCTGCAAGATGCTGTGGTAGCCGTGCTGGTTCAGTATGCCTTCAATTTTGAATAAATCCCCAACAGTGTCACCAGGAAAGCACCATCACACCTCCTCCTCCATGCTTCACGGTGGGAACCAGGCATGTTGAGTCCATCCGTTTACCTTTTCTGCGTCGCACAAAGACACGATGGTTGTAACCAAAGATCTCAAATTTGGACTCATCAGACCAAAGCACAGATTTCCACTGGTCTAATGTCCATTCCTTGTGTTCTTTAGCCCAAACAAGTCTCTTCTGCTTGTTGCCTGTCCTTAGCAGTGGTTTCCTTGCAGCTATTTTACCATGAAGGCCTGCTGCACAAAGTCTCCTCTTAACAGTTGTAGAGATGTGCATGCTGCTAGAACTCTGTGTGGCATTGACCTGGTCTCTAATCTGAGCTGCTGTTAACCTGCGATTTCTGAGGCTGGTGACTCGGATGAACTTATCCTCCGCAGCAGAGGTGACTCTTGGTCTTCCTTTCCTCGGGCGGTCCTCATGTGAGCCAGTTTCTTTGTAGCGCTTGATGGTTTTTGCCACTGCACTTGGGGACACTTTCAAAGTTTTCCCAATTTTTCAGACTGACTGACCTTCATTTCTTAAAGTAATGATGGCCACTCGTTTTTCTTAGCTGCTTTTATTTTGCCATAATACAAATTCTAACAGTCTATTCAGTAGGACTATCAGCTGTGTATTCACCAGACTTCTGCACAACACAACTGATGGTCCCAACCCCATTTATAAGGCAAGAAATCTCACTTATTAAACCTGACAGGGCACACCTGTGAAGTGAAAACCATTTCCAGTGACTACCTCTTGAAGCTCATCAAGAGAATGCCAAAAGTGTGCAAAGCAGTAATCAAAGCAATAGGTGGCTACTTTGAAGAACCTAGAATATAAGACATATATTTTCAGTTGTTTCACACTTTTTTGTTAATTATATAATTCCGCATGTGTTAATTCATAGTTTTGATGCCTTCAGAGTGAATCTACAATTTTTATAGTCCTGAAAATAAAGAAAACTCTTTGAATGAGAAGGTGTGTCCAAACTTTTGGTCTGTACTGTGTATGTGTGTGTATATATATATATATATATATATATACATATATATAATATTTTCACTATGTTATGTGAAATTGTGTCAGATTGAATAAAATATATTTTGTGTATATTGTGATTTTTTTTATTTTTGAGTATACAACAGCTGCAGGCTTTTGTTGTGGAGGGACTGTTGAGCAGATGGTGATGTTATCTGTTACAGATTCCTCTTTTAGACTGTAATGTATGACCTATGTTTCGCTTGTGCGTGTTCTCTTTTTGTACACCTCCATGTTATGATGCAGATCAACGGTTAGGATATAAACCAGCTCATTCTCGCACAATAGTTGAGTGCTGATGATTCTGCTGAAAGTTTAAATCTGCAACAGTGTTAATATACTTTCTATATAATAGGACTTGGGACCTTTCTAAATGATTAGAGAAAAGAAATTGTGATTGAACAGGCACATCCCCCCCCCAAAAAAAATAAACATTTTTAATCAAATGTTTACAAAACACCAACTACTTATAAGTTAAAAACAAGGGGAACTGCTACCTTGGACCTAATCCTTATAAACAGGGAGGAAATGGTTGAGGAGGTAAAAGTGGCTGGGACCCTAGGAGGTAGCGACCATGCTATTTTAGAATTTTGGATAACTAGAGGCGGAAGACCTGTGAAGACTCAGACATCAAGGTTAGATTTCAGAAAGGCAGATTTTAAGGGATTCAGAAAGAGAATTGGAGGGATCCAATGGCTGGATATCCTTAATGACAAAAATGTCCAGGAAGGATGGGAAATCTTGAAAAATGAAATTCTCAAAGCACAGTTGTTAACAATTCCGAAAAGAGGGAAGAATAGGAAGCATTTAAGGAAACCAGGATGGATGAACACAGAACTTAAGCACATGCTAAAAAGGAAGAAAAAAATGTTTATAAAATGGAAAGAGGGAGGCATATCTAAAGAAGAATATAATGCTGTCTGCAGAACCTGCAGGGCACAAATCAGATTAGCTAAAGCTGAAAATGAATTGAGGCTTGCAAGAGATGTCAAAAGCAATAATAAAGGATTTTGGGGATATGTCAAAAGTAAAAGAAAAGTCAAAGATGCTATAGGATTTTTACAGGATGAAAATGATGAAATGGTAAGACAGGATGTTGAGAAGGCTGAACTTTTAAATTCCTATTTTGCATCTGTTTTCTCTCAGAAAGGAAATGTAACATCAACTGTTCTTCACTGTCCTATTAAGGGAATAGAAGAATCCAGGATATCTATAAACAGAAAGATAGTGAGGAAACACTTAGCTAACCTAAATGAATTCAAGTCTCCAGGTCCAGATGAATTACACCCCAGAGTACTGAAGGAGATAGCAGAAGAAATTTTTGAACCCCTCTCCATAATCTTTGAAAATTCTTGGAGAACAGGAGAAGTGCCAGAAGACTGGAGAAGAGCAAATGTTGTTCCTATCTTCAAAAAGGGGAAGAAGGTGGACCCAGGCAACTATAGGCCGGTGAATCTGACTTCTATACCAGGAAAGATCTTTGAACAAATTATTAAACAACATGTATGTCAATACCTGGATAAGAATGAAGTGATTAAACAGAGTCAGCATGGGTTTGTAACTAATAAGTCATGTCAGACTAACTTAATTTCCTTCTATGACGGTATCACTGATTGGGTGGATCAAGGAAATGCTGTAGATATAGTATATCTTGACTTCAGCAAAGCATTTGACAAAGTCTCTCATACAATCCTTATTGAAAAAATGACTAAGTATGGAATGGACAAGGCAACTGTTAGGTGGATTCATAACTGGCTTAGTGATCGGACCCAAAGAGTGGTCGTAAATGGCTGCACATCCAGTTGGAAGAAAGTCTCAAGTGGGGTACCACAGGGCTCTGTCCTGGGCCCTGTATTGTTCAACATCTTTATCAATGATTTAGATGAAGGAATTGAGGGTAAACTGATTAAATTTGCTGATGACACAAAGCTAGGAGGGATAGCTAATACTAGAGCAGAAAGAGAGAGGATTCAAAAAGATTTAAATAAACTGGAGAAGTGGGCAGCAACTAACAGAATGGTTTTTAACAGGGAGAAATGCAAAGTACTACATCTGGGCAATAAAAATGAAAAAAGCATATATAGAATGGGAGGAATAGGGCTAAGTGACAGCACATGTGAAAAAGGCCTTGGGTATACTAATAGATCACAGACTGAATATGAGTCAACAGTGTGATGCAGCAGCAAAAAAGGCAAATGCAATTCTAGGATGTATTAACAGAAGCATACAGTCTAGATCACGTGAAGTCATTATTTCCCTCTACTCCTCTTTGGTCAGACCTCATCTGGAATATTGTGTCCAGTTTTGGGCACCACATTTTAAAAAAGACATCAACAAACTGGAGCAAGTTCAGAAAAGAGCAACCAGAATGGTGACCGGTCTACAAACCCTGTCTTATGAGGAAAGGTTGCAGGATTTGGGAATGTTTAGTCTGCAAAAGAGAAGACTGAGAGGAGACTTAATAGCTGTCTACAAATATCTAAAGGGCTGTCACATTGTAGAAGGATCAACTTTATTCTCATTTGCACAAGGAAAGACTAGAAGCAATGGGATGAAACTGAATGGGAGGAGACACAGATTAGATATTAGGAAAAACTTTTTGACAGTTAGAGTGATCAATGAGTGGAACAGGCTGCCACGAGAAGTGGTGAGTTCTCCTTCAATGGAAGTCTTCAAACAGAGGCTGGACAGACATCTGACAGGGATGATTTAGCGAATCCTGCTTTGAGCAGGGGGTTGGACCAGATGGCCCAGGAGGTCCCTTTCAACTCTACGATTCTATGATTCTATGATTCTAAAACCAATTAAAAACCTGCACAAAACAATCTGCCACAATGGAAATGACAATCTAGGCTCTAATGAGACAATAGACTCACCCATATAAAATATCAGTAAATATTAAGAAGACCACTGGAGACTGTAGAGAACATGTGATAATCAATGGAAAAATAATCAATAATGGAGAAAATAGCACAGCATCAAAAATCTCATGAATGCTAACCATGGCAAAAGTGTAGTTTAACATATTAAATGGGTTCCAGTCCAGGAGAGAAAGTTAGAGGATTGAAATAATAGAATCCCTCAGGGAGCTTGAACAATCCCCACGTGTTTCGCTAAGATTTGGCTTCCTCAGGGAGTACCTTTCTAAATAAGTTTTTTTTCTTTTGCCATTCCTGGCTTTATATAATTTAGATTGCTAGAACTAAATGTATGATCTTGGGAATATTACATGTTTAAGCCAATTTACACAAATAAATTATGAAATCTGGGCTTTTGGTAGATCTGTAGTAAATTTTATACAAGAAGTTGACTGATGTTGTCAGTTAGATATTTGGAAAATTGTGACTTTTTTCATTCAGTTTCTAGTTCTGTATTAAATAATTTATTTATTAAAGGCTAAATTTGGAAAATCTGTAATTTTCCCATACCAATAAAAGAGGACAAATCCTTAAAATTGAAGAAAAATCTTCTAATCGGAGAACCTGCTAGAAAGACACACATATAATTTAATCTGCCTATGGTACAAAACTGTTAGTCTGGTTGCATACAATTTGGGTGTCTCGTTCCAAAACAGAATTGGATCTCCTGGTGACACAGATTTTAGTGTAACTAGATTTCTGCTTTCCAGAAAAATAGGATTACAAATGTTAAAAATCGGAACAAAAATACATACTTGCTCATTAATTTATTGAGCACAAGTGCTCTAGTAGTCACTCTGTGATCTAGGTGTGAAAGTTGTGCCCGATCCTGCACATAATCACTGCAGCCAATTTGGTGATCTCAGTTGTCACATGCCAAACTACTGTTATTACTACTTGGTTTTTAGTGTTTATATTTCTTATTTCATTTTTGTTACATTTTGGGTTTTTATGTTTTTTCTATTCTACTTATTTGAATCCTTTAAATTTATGAAAATGTCTGTCTATTTTCCAGGTGGTGTAGGGTAGTGCAGGATTTACTGGTTTCTCTACTTGACCACTTAGGTAGTCTAGGGAGTGTACTTGGGTTTTCATCTACCCAGTGAAAAGTTGTATTATGTAAAAAGTTTATATGCTTCCTTTAAGTTATAATAATGTTGTTAGTCTCACTTAAAATGAAAAAAGAAAGGTGGTAAGCAGTCAGCCTCTTTCAGTGCCGGCTACCATTAAAATTTTTCCAAGAGCGGTAAATCCTACTTGAACCTTTATTGGGGTTTTACTTGAGTTATTACACCCTGCAGACTGGGGTAAGTTACAAGGAGCCTGTGGAAACACTGCATAGTGGATCACTTAGTGTGCTCTTTTAGGGGTCCCATCCATAGTGGTTTCACCTAGCAATACCTGTAGAACATCATGGAGAAGCAGATGGTGAGTTGATAAAAGGAACTGTTGAAGCTTTGGTGTAGGGACCGCTTCAAGTTTTGTGTTCTACCACTAAAAGGATGTGGGCTGAGCTTTAGAAGCTCTTAGGTGATTGGCTACCCTGAGGTTTGAGGTGTGGCCTGAATGGATCAGCCCTTTTAAAAGTAGAATTTTAGGAGGAGGTAGATAATAGCTTTCATTAATCGGGCCAGGGTGGGAGTGTCTCCTCATATGTAAATTACACAGAGCTGAATTGTCTGTTATCTGAGCTTCACCTGTCTGTGATAACGCAACATTGATCTGAAATTTGTGATGATCTCGGTAGCTTGCCCTTAGTTATATTTCATTTATTGAACTTTTAACCATATCTTCTAGAATATTCACATATGTTATACATATAGACATATATACTTTATACAGCAGTTACCTATGCTCCTTAGGATCTATGCCCACATTCTCCTCAAAATGTAAGGGCTCCACTCTTTGGAGGAAGCAAAGTTCTTGGTCAAGCAAAAAGATTTATTTAACTTGATCAATCTTTCACTGAAATCAAATAGCCTTTCATCGACAAAACAGTATAACATAAGCTATAACAGTCTGTCAGATGTACGGGCGCACCTGTTTACAACAGTCTCTAAGCTTAGTTAGTCTTAGCTGCAACTGACCAACACAAGAGAGGTTTTTCCACTTCTACTCCAAGACTGTGGCAGCTGAACTTCTTTAAATTGCACTTCTAATCCTGGAAATAGAGATATGTGAACGGCCAGTCCCACCCAGCTCTTGTGACCATTTGTAAAACCCGGACCCAAAATCCAGACCCAATAAAAAAAACCTCTTTGCCTCTTCCAGGTTCACATCACCGAGGTTAACCACCTCGGTGACACTTATCTCATGTCAAACTGCCACCTTAGTATTTACCTCAATATTTTTGACCAAGTGACAAGCTTTCTTTATCTAGGGATGGTTTGTTTGTTAGTCTAGCCTGATGAAGAGACCTGCGTAGTCTCGAAAGCTTGCAAAGTGTTACCATCTTTTCAGTTAGCCATTAAAAGGAGAGGACTCTCAATTCTGAATATTTTTCTATCTACTGGCTAACACGGTACAAAGATGTATATCTTTCCTGCAATTTTTGTTAGAGAGAATAGTCCTAAATTCACAAATTCCTTGAAAGATCTACTAAAAATACAGTGGTATACACGTACTGATATACATTTTTAACGATGATCCTTTAAATGCATCTTCATTTGTGAATTATCTATCATATATTTTTTTGACCAAAAGTTAAAAAAATACTTGAATTGTGAAACAATCCCCTGAGCTTCATATAATGATTTGCACATATAGAGAATATCACCATAAAATATTCTGACGTCATATTTCGGTATTATGATGGCCATAGTAAAATGCCCAACTAAATAATACAACAACTTATACCCATAGGTATAGATAAAAACAATATATTTGCAATTCTAACAGTAGGAAGTGAAGTAAAAATACAAAATAACAAGGCCCCAGTGGAGGGCTGTTAATATTGTTTGACTTTTTTTTCTTTACACACCTACTACTTTAAAATTGAGAAACTTGAAACAGTGAAAATACTATAGGGACCATCACTCATTCCAACACAATATCTACAATATCTACATAGTCCACCAATACAATAACAGGAGGTTATAAATTCTGCAAGCTTGGGAAGGAAAAGATTTACAGATATTTGACTTCTGGATCAAGAATTTCAGATTCTTGATTTAACTACATTTTAGGATGAACATTTCAGGGTTTTTTTTTTAACAAAAAGTTGTATTTTCCATCTATTGAAAATATCCGCCTTGCTGAGACTTAAAATGTGACCCTGTTTTTAACAGATGATGGAAATGAAGGATCGGCGTAGATTATTCCTTTTTTGGAATCCTTTTTAGTAAAAAATGAAACGGGGAAAAGGGCCTTGTTACTTCAACTGCAGAATCGTTCAATTCAGCACATGTCGACCTTGAAATTCTGATCATTTTGTAAAATTAGCTTCAAACAGGCTTTATTCAGACTTTTTTTTTTTTTTAAAGAATGAGAAATAAAAAATGACATTGTTTAAATCACATTTTTATGTTAAATATAATTGAAACTTTTTTTTATATTTCAATTTCTATGGTAAAGTAGAATGGCGCTTTCTGTTCTGTGGAAGTCACTTGTCAGCAGTCTCATTATCATTACAAGCAGGATTATAATGAAAGGTAGTGCCAATATATAGAAAACAAAGGATCCACTATTGGAAATAGTGCTGGACATAATTCACCCCCTCCCTCCTCTCTGCGCGAAGACCTCTGCATAGATCACTAGGCACGCTCAGAAAACTGTAGTTTCCTTTGTGCATGTGAATACTGTAAAAAATGTCTCCAAATGCTGTTAGGGCTTAATTCAGATGTCCGTTTGTACAATAAAAAGGGACCTATTATTTTGATCCAAGTTTGATCAGCGTGTGGTCCAATCATCCGTTTTTCTTGCGCGTAAAAAAAAAACCTCCACCTTCTCCTATGTGACACTCCATAAAAATCATCCAAGTGTGGTCAATTTTTTTTCATGGACCCATAGACTTGCATTGCCAAAACTTGGATCAAAATTGGAAATGTCTACGCAACATGTGAATGGCCCCCATAAGATGATCACAGGTACTAGTGCTACTGTATCTGTGAAAAACATGGATAGCACTCGTATGCGAAAAACGGACTCCAAAATTAGCAGAGCAGCATATAATCGGGTACAAAAAATTTCAGAAAATATTTACCGTTAAAAAAATAAAATTGGTAAAAAGAATTTACTTTAAATCTGGCTTCAATTCTTAGCAAACGATTCAGATGATAAATTCCCTTTAAAGGGAAGCATAAAAGGGATGATAATTGCCCATAACAAAATCTGTAAAAGGGTTCCCAACTATTGTGTGCCATTAAGTACCATTATCTTTACAGAGGATTTTGGAACCATCCGGTGTGGGTACATTTGCTACCGTTACGCACCGTTACGCACCAGAATATAGTACTTGTATAAATATTATTTTACAGGTGTAAGTCTTCATTGACCTGCACTATATAAAGATAATCCATCCCAAACTAATATATTATTGTATTTATGGTCATAAAACTGTCGCCACTGACTTATGGAAATGTATTCCATTGATCGTAAGCCGTATAGATCAGGTGGAGAGAGGAAAAAAATGGTGTGATGCCCTTTTAGAATTTCCTATCTTTGTCTAATGTTATTGCTTGCTGATTTTTTTTCCCTCCAAATTTTCAAAATGGCACACGTGTCATGAATTTTGTGCAAAATCAAAGGCTTGACCTTTACCATTTTTTGCAACCCGTTAGTGAAAAAGTCAAGTTTCTTAAACATGGCTAATTTGCATAAAAATCCAAGACAGACATAATAAATAATAATCTTTATTTTTATATAGCGCTAACATATTCCGCAGCGCTTTACAGTTTGCACACATTATCATCACTGTCCCCGATGGGGCTCACTATCTAAATTCCCTATATTAGTATGTCTTTAGAATATTAGCAGACATGTATAGTTGTGTGAAAAAGTAGACAAAGATAACACAAGTAAATACAAAATGCCATTTTTAAATGAAGATCTTTATTATTAAGGGAAAAAGAAATCCAAACTTGCAGGGCCCTGTGTGAAATAGTGATTGCATTCTAAACCTAATAACTGGTTGGACCACCATTAGCAGCAACAACTGATTGCAAACAAGCATTTGCAATGAGTCTTTTACAACGCTCTGAAGGAATTTTGGCCCACTCATCTTTGCAGAATTGTAGTAATTCAGCCAATTTGCAGGGTTTCCAAGCATGAACCTCCTTTTTAAGGTCATGCCACAGGATCACACTTGGATTAAAGTCAAGACTTTGACTAGGCCACTCCAAAGTCTTAATTTTGTTTTTCTTAAGCCATTCAACGGTGGACTTGCTGGTGTGTTTTGCATTATTGTCCTGCTGCTTATCCCAAGTGCGCTTCAGTTGAGGTCACGAACAGATGGCTGGGCATTCTCCGTCAGGTTTTTTTGGTAGACCACAGAATTCATGGTTTCCTTTACCACAGCAAATCTTCCAGGTCCTGAAGCCGCAAAACAACAAACAACCCCAGACCATCACCCTACCACCACCATATTTTACTTGTTGTGGACAATGCCTTTCACTGTGGGTCATTGGAGTCCCAAAGCTTTAGAGTTGGCTTCATATTCTTTTCCTGACTGATAGATCTCCAATTACTTTGTTTCTCATTTGTTCCAGAATTTCTTTGGATTGAGGCATTATGTCTAGCTTTTGAGGAGCTTTTGGTCTACTTCATTTTGTCAGGCAGGTCCTATTTAAGTGATTTATTGATTGAGAGCATGTGTACCTGGTAATCAGGTCTGCGTGTAGCTAGAGAATTTGAACTTCGCTTCCCAAAGATGCGATCAATCACAGTTAGTTTAATGTTTTAAGAGTGGGGGGCACTCACTTTATCATACAGGGCCCTGTAGGTTTGGATTTCTTTTTTCCTTAATAATGAAGAACTTCATTTCAAAACTGCATTTTCTTATTTACTTATGTTATCTTTGTCTAATATTTAAATTTGTTTGGTGATCTGAAACATTTAAGTGTGACAAACATGCCAAAGAATAGGAAATCAGGAAGGGAGCAAAAACTTTTTCATACAGCTGTATCAATGGTAACTGAACTGTACTTACTCCAAAAAAAGTGCACATTGTTTTAAAAGTCACAACTGATGAATGAACCGAAAATATATTCAAACCCAAAGTTGCGTCCACCATTATGAACGTGGAAAAAAAAAGTCACGTATGAAATAGACTTTAAAAAGAGTGTAAATGAAGTGTAGAATAAGACACAAGTGAAAAATAAGCAAGAAACACTAAAAACTTTAAAAAAAAAAAGCGCAATTGAATCGGGCCCCATGTTTCTATTTTCATCTTTTAAAGCCTATGCCCACATATGCAGCCATATTTATTGTTCCAATGAATTAAAAATCATCTGTTAATGATAGATGTTCAACTGAAATGTTAAAAAAACAAACAACAACTAAATCATTGTTTGTGTTTTTTGAGAATTTGGAAAAATTTAGCAAAATACTGAGTACATAATGATAGTGGTAATAATAACTCCCTGACACTTCCAGCTTAATTGCTCAGCTCGTCTCCACTGGTCTTACTTTCCTGGCAGCAATGATCATATACTGTATATCATTTGCATGACCGCTGCAGCCAATCAGTGGATTTATACTTTCTATATATCGTCACTAAGATTAGTGATTGGGCTGCAGTCCTCATGTTATAAATGGCACGTGGTTGCTACATGATTTTATGTGGAGACTTGCAAGGACTATGGGAGCGGCTAGAGATTGAAGAGGTAAATATAGGGTTGGTTTCTTTATTTAACCCATTCTCTACTCTTCCCTAATTATTTGCAAACCCCCTTTGAAGATTTCAATGCAAAAATTGCACTGTTGACTTTGGGTTAAAAGATCAAACCCTACTAGGCTGCTTTCACACAAGCAGTTTTTGGTGCAGTTTTTTTTTTTTCTCGTGTTTCTACTTTTGCCAGATACTAAAGTATATGTAAAAGGAAAATCTGAAGGAAACAATTCTAATTCCTTTTTTTGATTCCACTAACAATCTATAGGACAAATGGCATGTGTAAATTCAGCCTTAGGGTTTTCTGAGTTAATAGAGGGTAGTCCCACATTCGGGATCTCCATCAATGAGCCAAGACGGAGGATATCGGAGCATTACTCAAACAGTCCACTGAATTCAGTTGACATTGTGCATTACTTTGATCCCCCATGGTGTAGCGCGCGGGGGGTGGGGATACTGGTGGGATTTCACCAGGAGGACACCTTACGATCAAATTTACAGGTTTGTATAGGAGACAGTAGTTATGTGTATGTTTTGTCTATTTGAAAAATGTAATAAAAAAAAGATATTGTCCAAAACAGAAACTCGTTAATCTGCTTTGGTAACTAAGAAAATCTTGTTCTGTCCAATACCGGATGAAAAAAAAAATTAATTAGGTTGCATTAATATGAAGCCAAGTAATATTAAGTATTACCATGTGACAAGCAATTATTCATTTTAATTAGACATTTATGGAGGAGGGAACAAATGGCATCTTCGGAACAATCTGTAAATTGCTACCCTGATGAAAATGACACAGTTTGGTGAGATATGCTGGTGCTAATCCTGGAGGTTCCCTTTATCGGTTAGTAAATGTAATGAAGGGTAACCTCTGCCGGAACTGCCAGATGGTGTCTACAAGTTACAGTTAATTCAGGATGTTGGTGCCTACTGAGCACGTCCATCTATCAGTGATGGGAAATGGATAGGGGCCATGGTGCCTAAAGCTGTGCTACAGGTTGGGCCATGAAAAATAATACCCCGATTCTTGCTGAAAGGATCAATCCTCCTGCTTGTGATCAGATGACTTAATAAAGTTGAAGAAAGATGTCATTGCACACCACATTTTCATGAAAGAATATTGTACCCACAAGCCATGTCCACGTACCCGAATTCAAATACTGATTATGGGATCATGAAATGGCTTATGGTGAAGCTCGTGAGAATTTTCCGTGTGCCAGGACTGATTCCACAAATTAACACAACCGGAGTTCATAGTTGTAGTGTAGTTGGAAAAAGACGTGTGTTCATCCAGTTCAATTCAGGGATGGGAAAGGATAAAGGGAAAAAGTTTAGGTATGACCATAATGCATGATCCTACCTTCCTAAAGAACAAGATTTCCTTCCTGATCTCCACTATTGATCAACTTGATCAACATTCAGGATATGAATTTTATACCTACATGATTATTTGTTATTTCCTGCCAAAAAAAGCATTTGCGGTAAAGATTTTTTTAAACAATCGACAGTTCCCGCTCTCGCCAGCTCCTCTCCTCTGGAGATTGAACCTTATTCCATCAGAAGAATGGAGTGCTAAATTCCTTTTGAGCATATTTTTCCATATGGGCCATTTATAAGGTTGTACAAGTTACTCATATCACCCATTTAGACATCCTCCATGCCTCTTATCAGTTTTGTGACTGTTCTTTGTACCTTTTTCTTGCTCTAGTATGTTATTTCTATGAGCTGGTGCTCAGAACAGAACTGTATATTCCAGATGCGGTTACACTGATACTTTGAAGAGTGGTGGTATTGCACCTCTGTCTCTCGAGTCCATGCCGTTATCTCACGGGTGTGTCGGATGCAATAGATGGTCGCTCTTCTGGCTGCAGAAGGTCTCTGTGTTTGGCATTGCAGATGCCTTCTTAATCCTTTTTGACTGTTGGATCCAGCGGCAACCTCCCTCCGGCTCTAATTGACACACCTGGACCTTGGTACTTATAAACTCCCAGCCTGCTTCAGGGAGTTGCCGGCTATATTCACTTTTTCCGTTGTGAAGGCTTGGAGCTGTAGCTGTTTGCTCTCTTCCTCTCTGTTGCTTTGGAGGATGTTTGGTTCTATCTCTCTGGGGTCTGCTCAAGCTAAGCTCCTCTCTCCTTGTTTGTCTCCCCTGTTGTGTTTAGTTATCTGAGGGACTAACCAGTGAACATCCCCCCCTTCCTTATCCAGGACCTAGATCTAGGGATATACAGGGCTTAGGTTTCCTGCTCTGCGATTGATGTGGAACAGATTTAGGGATGGTAGGGTAGGCTGGATGTTATAAGATCTACCTATGGGTCTCCACTCCCCCTTTCCCTAGTGTTTGGGCTTCCTTCCCCTCATCCCTTCATGTTGCACTTAGTCTTTCCCACACTGTGCGTGACACTTTTACAATATATGACACTGAATGCTGTTATGCAGCCTGCAATCTACCAGTACACGCAGATTCTTCTATTCAAGTGACTCGCCTAGTTTTACTCCCCTCTAGAACATATGGTGACCACATTATTTTTAAATGTCCAATAACTTTACATTATCCACATTGACTCTCATCTCCCAAGTGAATGCCAAAACTCCCAATTTTTCCAAGTTAGCCTGTAGCTTGTGAAAAAACTACATCTAACATAAGGTATCACATCTGGTCCAAATGGCCACTGATGATCAAATCCAGTGCCCATCACACACTTCTATTTTTTCCCCCTCCTTTAAGTCTTGTATTAGTGATATTCATTGGCTTGAGATGAAGTGATTTTAAGTACACTTCACTGTGTTGTTCTCATGACAGGATCCTTCTGGAATCTGTTTTGCATTGATTTCCTTCATCTTCTCTTAATCCTCTCCTTGATGTCTGCAACATTAATAGGTGTCCAAACAAATGGTGGCCTGTATTAAAGGCATTGTCCACAGATACTGTATTACACCAGTTCCACACCAAAACATGTGTACTGCTTTATATTGGAAGCGGAAATCCGAATATTTACCAGCTGTACAATGGTGTACTTCTGTGAATATTCCAATGTACATTGGCCTCCACGATCATCCTTCTTTGAGTGTAGTGTGGTATGATATACAAACTCACCCATGACCCGATTGCCCTCCAAAAAGACCCCTTTTGCCATAAGGGAGGTTTCTGGCAACTCTGAGCTCACCTTGGGACACACGCTTTTGGGTTTGACAGTTGCAACGTTCCATTCAAACACCCCACCGGCCAGTGTCACCGGAGCGGCAACAAGTAGAAGATGTGCTTAATTAAATTCTTACACTGCTTTGGTAAAACGAAAGCTGAGCTCTGATGGTTAATTATTAGAGTCTAGTTTCCTCTTTTTTTTTTTTTTTTTCCCTGGTTCCTAAGGTCAGACATTCCAAGAATGTTTCTAAATATCCATGTCATAATTAAAGGAACTTAAGCATGTCATATACGAAATAACGATCTAAACATTTACAGAGAACGCCATCAGCCCTCCCGTAATCCCGCAGTTTATAGCACCAGCTACTCTTTATCCCATAAATCCAAGTACCTGTTAATTAGAAGTCCTAAACGTAAAGATAACCAATTTCACATAGTCCCATTGCTATGGTTATGTTATATAATGCACTTCAGCCTTTATTTGACTGTTAAATCACACAGCTGTAGGCTTTATAACTTTATTGCATGCCAGTACAGTATAATAACCTATAAAAGTTTTATTGAAGATGTTCATTCAGCGTAATGTAAAGATTATTTATATAATACCTGTTATGTTCTTGCAATACGTCCCACGCTACAGCTGTATATTAAGTCCTGTAACGTCACCTGATGGTAAAAATTGGGGTGACTGCATATTCTACTTGTGCCCAGAATGAGATCCTCCTGACATGTTTTAGCCATGGTTGTTAAAAATGTACCTTGAGAAATAACAACTTGGCAATGATCTTGAGTATTAATGTGTAGGAACTAAAGATGTGAGAATCAGTTAGAAGCAAATCAAATTTCACTGAAAAATTCAGATTTGTCAGAAAGCTATTTTTTTTAAAATTTATTTTTGATTTACTCAAATCCATGGAAAAGGTAGCTGGATTCTTCATAAAGCAGGAAAAGGCTTAAAAATATATGAAAGACTTGTACTTGCCTTGCCACTCACCTATCCCGCCACCTCCGCTTTCCACCTGGTCCCCTGCTGATTAATTATCCACCGGCACCATCTTCTTCTCATCTGTCTTCACTCTTCAGCATCTTCTGCTCCGACTAGGCCAACCCCGATGTCATAACGTTGTGGAGCAGCGCATATCTTGACGTCAAACATGCCAAAGCATGATGACGTTGGTCATTGCACGTCATGACATTAAGGGAGGTGTAGTTAGGGATCCATGCATCATGATGTTGTGGGTCTTTGCATGTCATGAAGTCATGGAAGATCTAGTCAGTGACCACGCTTAATGATGTTGATGGTCATTGCACATCATGACATCACTGGAGGTCTAGTTTGGGATCCACACATCATGATGTTGTGGGTCTTTGCATGTCATGAAGTCATGGAAGATCTAGTCAGTGACCACGCTTAATGATGTTGATGGTCATTGCACATCATGACGTCAAGGGAGGTCTAGTTAGGGATCCACGCATCATGACGTCGTGGGTCTTTGCATGTTATAACGTCACGGGAGGTCTAGTCAGTGATCCACACATCATGATATTGTGGGTGGTTGCACATCTTAACGTCACGTGAGGTCTAGTCAGTGTTGGAGGCAATGAAGAGTGAAAACTAAATGGAAAGAGCGAGCTGATGATCAAGACGAAGAGCTGCAGCAGGACAGGTGAGGGTCTGATCAAAAATCGAAAGGGGAACAGCATCCACTCCAGGTAAAGAGATAAATATCTTTTATTCTGCCAAGGATAGATAGGTATCTATCCTTGGCAGAATAAAAGATATTTATCTCTTCACCTGGAGTGGATGCTGTTCCCCTTTCGATTTTTGGCTATACGTTGGTCCCTTTGGATCCTGGGACCTTTGGAACGTGCATCCTATTCAATTCGAGTGCTGTTGGCTGCTTCTTTTCAGCAGGTGAGGGTCTGATGAGATTTCAGAGCATAATATCTTTTTACAAGCAATCGAGGCACATTTAATTTAGATTGATTACATTTGATGCAAAATCAAATACCCCAGGAAAATTCAAGCTAAACAGTTGAATTAAATTTTTGATCATTTCTGGAACTGTGTGTAGTTTTTCACTTGTAAACTCTGTTCCTACCAGCCATATCAGTGTTCATTGGGCCAACTTTGTGGTCTCCCATGAGAAGTTTGGGAATATTTTTGTACCTCCTTTTCCTGCCCATTTTATGGTAATTCATCCCTGTGACATAACCCAGCCCTTTTACTGAGCAGGAACTTGCCTTATTGAATCATTGCCTGTATCTTTAATGCAAAGTTGGTCATCTTATACTACTTATTTTGAGACGTGTTGAGCAAAGAAGACTGAGAGTAAATAGTATATTTTACATAGTTGTGGATCTTGCCTTGGTTTAGGCAAGGAGTATTGGTCGATGGGTGGAGTTTGTTTTGTTTTTCTTTTTTTTTTATAGCCAAAAATAGTTCTAATAAAAATTTATCTGAAGAAAAAAAAATAAAAATATACGTGTGTGTGTGTGTATACCAACTCGGAGAGATCACAAGAGCATATTGAGACAAGAGCAAGAAGAACTAACAAATGTGTAGTCACCTGTAGCTAAAATACTGCACATTAGTCAGTGCAATAATCTAGAAAGATTACAATATAAAGTTTTGTTTTGTTTAAGCTTTCTCTTAAAGGTTGAACAAAATTTGAAGTTTGGCTCTACAGACAGCTGTATCACCTTTTTTTCCCATTGCTAGTTAAAGATGTTGTGGTGACAATTCCTGTTTAATACAATTAAAAATCTTACATGGATTCTCTGAGGGATACAAATTACTTATTAACCCTTTTCCTACACTAGACGTACTATTCCGTCCATGTGACCTGGGACCTAAGTCCCAAGGACGGAATAGTACGTCATAACGTCACAGACACCCGGCACTATGTGTCAGGGGTGGTCACGGACCGCCCCCGGCACGTTAACCCCTGGCACAATGCCAATAAACATGATCGCAGTGTACAGGAGGTTTAGGGAAGCATCGGCAGGGAGGGGGCTCCCTCCGTGCTTCCCTGAGACCCCCGCAGCAGCGCGATGTGCAGCGCTGCTGCGGGGACCTCCTTCCCTGCAGGTCCCCGGATCCAATATGGCGGCGGGGGCCTGCAGGGAGCCGGCTTCCTCACTGCCTGCAGAGCGCAGGCATGAGGAAGCCTGTGCAGCGCCTGTGTCAGATCGCTGATCTGTCACAGCGATCTGTGATGTGTCAGATCAGCCATCTGTCACAGGACAGTGATGTCCCCCCTGGGACAGTGGAATAACTTTAAAAAGGTGTAAAAATAATTGAGAAAAAATCGCTAAATAGATTAATAAAAAAAAAACAAAAACAACGTACACATATTTGGTATCGCCGCGTCCGTAATGACCCGCCCTATAAAACTGTCCCACTAGTTAAGCCCTTTAGCGAACCCCTTAAAAAATAAAAATAAAGAACGAAGCAAAAAATAATGCTTTATTATCATACCGACGAGCAAAAAGTGCAATAACGCGTGATCAAAAAGATGGATATAAATAACCATGGTACCACTGAAAACGTAATCTTGTCCCGCAAAAAAAGAGCCACCACACAGCGTCATCAGTGAAAAAATAAAAAAGTTATAGCTCGCAGAATAAAGCGATGCAAAAATAATTATTTTTTATATAAAATTGTTTGTTTTCATTGCATAAAAGCGCCAAAACCTAAAAAAAAATATAAATGAGGTATCGCTGTAACTGTACTGACCCGAAGAATAAAACTGCCTTATCAATTTTACCGCACCCGGAACGGCGTAAACGCACCACCCAAAAGAAATTCATGCAATGCTGGTTTTTGTTCATTCTGCGTCCCAAAAATCGGAATAAAAAGCGATTAAAAAAGTCACGTGCTCGAAAATGGTACCAATAGAAACGTTAACTCGTCCCGCAAAAAATAAGACCTCACATGACTCGGTGGGTCAAAATATGGAAAAATTATAGCTCTCAAAATGTGGTGATGCAAAAACTATTTTTACAATAAAAATCGTCTTTTAGCGTGCGACAGCTGCCAAATATAAAAACTGCCATAAATAGTAAATCAAACCCCCCGTTATCACCCCCTTAGTTAGGGAAAAATAATAAAATAAAAAAAATGTATTTATTTCCATTTTCCCATTAGGGTTAGGGCTAGGGCTGAGATTAGGGTTAGGGGTGTGTTGGGGTTCGGGTTGGAGCTAGAATTGGGGGGTTTCCTCTGTTTTGACACATCAGGGGCTCTCCAAATGCAACATGGTGTCCGATCTCAATTCCAGCCAAAAAAGTCAAATGACGCTGCTTCCCTTCTGAGCTCTGCCATGCGCCCAAATAGTGGTTTACCCTCACATGTGGGGTATCAGCGTACTCAGGACAAATTGCACAATAACTTTGGGGGTGAAAAGATCATTTTTGTGGAAAAAATGATTTTTTAATTGTACGGCTGTACGTTATAAACTTCTGTGAAGCCCTTGGGGGTTCAAAGTTCTCACCACACATCTAGATAAGTTCCTTGGGGGGTATAATTTCCAAAATGGGGTCACTTGTGGGGGGTTTCCACTGTTTAGGTACATCAGGGGCTCTCCAAACGTGACATGGCATCCGATCTGAATTCCAGCCAATTTTGCAGTGAAAAAGTCAAACGGCGCTCCTTCCCTTCCGAGCTCTGCCATGCACCCAAACAGTGGTCCCCCCCACATATCAGGTATCAGCATACTCAGGACAAATTGCACAATAACTTTTCCAGTCTAATTTCTCCTGTTACCCTTGGTAAAATAAAAAAAATTGAACCTGAAGTAATTTTTTTTGTGAAAAAAAGTTAAATGTTCATTTTTTTAAACATTCCAAAAATTCCTGTGAAGCACCTGAAGGGTTAATAAACTTCTTGAGTCTGGTTTTGAGCACCCTGAGGGGTGCAGTTTTTAGAATGGTGTCGCTTTTGGGTATTTTCTATCATATAGACCCTTCAAAGTGACTTCAAATGTGATGTGGTCCCTAAAAATAAAATGGTGTTGTAAAAATGAGAAATCGCTGGTCAACTTTTAACCCTTACAATTTCCTAACAAAAAAAAATTTTGGTTCCCAATTTGTGCTGATGTAAAGTAAACATGTGGGAAATGTTAGTTATCAAGTTTTTTGTGTGTCATAGCTCTGTGATTTGAGAGCATAGCAATTCAAAGTTGGAAAATTGCAAAATTTTCACCAAATTTCCATTTTTTTTCAAAAATAGATGCAAGTTATATGAATGAAATTTTACCACTAACATGAAGTACAATATGTCACGAGAAAACAATGTCAGAATCACCGGGATCCATGGAAGCGTTCCAGAGTTATGACCTTATAAAGGGACAGTGGTCAGAATTGTAAAAATTGGCCCGGGCATTAACATGCATACCACCCTTGGGAGTAAAGGGGTTAACATTCGTTAAAAATTAAAAAATAAAGTAATGCTCATAAATTACCGTACAAACATTACCAATTCCCCATCCGCTCTTTATTGGTCGCCTACTTCCTTGCCTATCTCGACACATCAGAAATCGCCAGAAATGCCCGTTCAGCCAATCATTGGACCTGCCTTAAACGGTGATTGGGTGGACAGAGATTTCCAGTGTGTTGACATATCACCAAGAAGTAGAGTGAAAAGCACGTTAGGTAAGTGCTGAAATCAGGTGCTGCAGCCGGTGATTTTGTATATATAGATCATTGATAGTTTAATTTTCTTTTTTTTTAATTTTTTATCAAGTTTGAACTCTTTAAAAAAATTGTTCATGGGATAAAACAATATATATATATATATATATATATATATATATATATATATATATATATAAAAATATAATGTGTTGCTCAGTCGTGGGATAATATATATATATTTTCCCACGACTGAACAACACATATATTATATACTGTATATTTTTCATTTTTTTATTTCACAATTCTAATCACTTAAGTAAATGTGTGATGTAGAAAGTTAGATCTAGTTTTTTCTTGTAATTTAATGTTGTGAATAAAGCCAAAGTGTGTGCCAATGCAAATATACTTTTATAACCTCTAAACCTATATAAACTTTAATTTAATTGGTCTGAATTGCAAATACCAGACCGAGCCGATAAACCTGAGTGATGCAGTTTCCAAAAAAAGAAGGGAGGCTTTGTCTCTATACAGCCTTTTTTTTTTTTCTTATTTCATTGGGTGAAATGTTTATGATGTGTATTATCTACTTTCTGCTTTATTGATTTGTTTCTATTATGTGAATATATTTAGACATCACTGATTGTCTTGCCCAGAATGTATTTAATTATGCACAGATATTTCAGAATTTATATAATCATATGATCGGTCATACGTTTCTATCTTATTGCTGCATTTATCACACAGTTAAATATCAATCCGGTGCATATTTTGTCAAAGGTATACATTTCCAATTATTATTGCTGTTTGCTATAGAATGTCTAATGACCGTGTTCTTAAGAAAGCTGTCACTGACGATTGTTTTTTTATTGACAGCGCATTGCACAGTGTTATGATGTGAACATGTCAAGTGTGCACTTATATGAAACAAACATTCAGGATATCTTCTTCCTCCTTTTATTTCTGTTTATTGTCGAAGTAATTCATAATGTATCTTTTGACAGTAGCTGTTGCACTATTGCATACAACACTCGGCTTTCTTTGCCTTACGTTGTATATTTTCTATGTGTCTTTCCATCCTACTGTATATATATGAATATATATTAAGAAAAAGCATTTGGCTCTTTTTTTTTATTTCGTTGTTTTAATGTTTTAGATTTGCTTTTCGTTTTCTATTTTTACCTCTTTGTAGATATATATAATTTATTATATTTACTTTTTCCCGATCCCCCTTCTTCCAAATGCTTTTTCTTTTTTCAATGAAACCAAAGCCAAAAAATCCATATCTCTCTCTTTATGTTTCTGTTTTTTTGGCATCTCCCCCAATCCTTTCACTGATCCCTATCTATATCCACCCCTCACCCTTACCCATTTTACCCATCCTACCCATAACTGGGGTGAGATGCCTGTCACAAATTAAGAAAAAAAAAAGTAAAAAAATTAAAATTCATCCCCTTGAACCCAAACGTTTAAATTGTGGCATTTAAAAACAAAATCCTTAGAAAATTTCTTTATAATTTTTAATTTATTTTTTTGTGACGTTTCTCTAAACTTGTCGTTTATTCGTTTTTTTTTCTTTCTTTCCTCCTCTATCCCCCTTCCCACTCCCACTCTGTTCTGATTTTTAACCCATCCCCAAAAATCCGAAGTTCCAGCACATCTGACGTTAAGCAACCAAGGTACGGATTTAATCCACTTTTTTTTTCTTTCCCTATTCCTTGATTTATTTTCAACCCTTCATGCTGTCTCTCTCTTCCTCTTCTTTCAATATCGCATCACTTGTCATTCATATTCTATATCTTTCCTTCATATGTGTCTCATGCATCATTGGTTTCAATTACATTTCATTATCATGTATACCATTGGGGAAAGAAATAGGCTGTGAGTGTATTTTTTTTGGAGTTTATTTTTGTCTTTTTTTTTTTATTTCTGCTGTTTTGCACTTCCTAATCCTCTAATCTTCTTTCCTACCTTCTCCCCTAACCTGCCTTCCTTTTGACTTACCGTCTTTCTCCCCTAATCTTCATTCTCCCCTCGTCTTCTTTCCTACCTTCTCCTCTAACCTTCTTTCCTTCTCGCCTAATCTTCCTTCTCCCTCTAACCTTCCTCCCTTCTCTTCATACTCTCCTTAAAATTTATTCCTTCCTTCATTCTCTTTCTTCTCCCCTAACCTTAGTTCCTTCTCTTCCTTGTCTTTGTTCTCCCTCTAACCTTCCTTCCTTCTCTTCCATCTCCCCTAACCTTCCTTTGTTCTCTTCCTTTTCCCCTAGTCGCTTCTCTTCCTTGTCCCCTAACTTTCCTTCCTTCTCTTTGTTTTCCCTCTAACTTTCCTTTGTTCCTTCTTCTCCCCTAACCTTCCATTTCCCCTAAACTTTTTTCCTTCACCCCTAACTTTTCTTCCCTCCTTCTCTAACCTTCCTTCCTTCTTTTTCTTTTCCCCTAACCTTTCTTCTTTTCATACTCCCCCAATCCTTCCTTCCTTGTCTCCTAACCTTAGTTCCTTTTCTTCCTTGTCTTTGTTCTCCCTCTAACCTTCCTTCCTTCTCCCCTAACCTTACTCCCTTCTCTTGGTACTCCCTCTAACCTTCCTTACTTACATCTACCCTTCTTTTGTTCTTCCTTTTCCCCTAGTCTTCCTTCCCTTCCCCTAACCCTGCTTCGTTTTCCCTTTACCTACCTTACTTCTACTCCTCTCATAACCTTCCTTCCTTCCTTTCTTCCTCTCTAAAATAATTTCCTCTTTCTGCCCCAGCTTCACTCTCTCTTCTATCGTTCCTTCCTTCTAAGGCATCAGGGAGGCAGTAACAAGGAACCTAACCCAGAGAAGTGGATTACAAAGGAAAGAAAACCACCATGCAGTAAACTAATGCACTACAAAAATTGAGCTGTTGTACAGTGAAAAATTAAGAAAAAAAAATGGAAGCCACAGATACATAGACTTGATAAAATACAGTAAAAGACATAAACACGGGGAATAAAAAAAAATACTAGTTTATAGTATACCAGAAACTATATATAAAAAGTACTACCAAATTCCATTTTTTTATTATTTATTAATACTAGCTACAAATGATAATCTCACAAGAAAGACATATTTTTTGGGATTTCTGGTTACTTTTAAAATACACTCCTAGTATTTAAAAGTGCCAAGTATTAATTACATGATAATTAGAGCTGATAATTGGCTTCATAACTTAATGGAAATGAAATGAAATGCCAAATTGTTTCTTAAGGGTGCAACTTGCGAAGCTGAGGATATGTTATAAGGCACCATAAAATATCTGTATATGCAGAATGCTTTAAATAGTCTGTTAGGGCTGTCATCAATTAGATCCTCTAATGGCAGTAAGTGAATAAAATCTAGTCCGTCCACTTAACGGGCTAATAAAAGCCAAATTGGAGGGGAAAAATGTGACTTGATGTCAGTCACATGATCCCTCTTGACTACTGGGCTCAATTGATAGGACTTCTGCTGAAACCAGCTTCAACTTTCTTACGTCTCAGCTAATTGTGAGATTAGGGGCTGCCAATATACAACTGCATACTAATCTTTCCTAATGTATGCAGAAATCTATCTCATCACGTAGTATCTTACATTAATCACAGTTTTTCTGATGTTTATCTACAGGTCTAGATCTGTAGCTTTCAAATCCTGCTTTAGTTTATTCCTTATTGTCTGAGTGTAGACTATTTGCTACATTTTTCTACAGAGTTCCAAATTTTAGTCATCCTTGGAAGAACTTTCCCAATTTTTTTTTTTAAACTGTCCTTTCAAATTCAGGGGATGTTCGAAGTTGAAAAGGGGGTGGTGTTTACATTAACTCCACCCATAAATGGTTAGTCATGGGTGGGACTTGGTTAATCCTGGGCGGGACTCAAGGTTTTCTGTGTCTTTCTAGTGTTTGGACCTCAAATGTCACTAAATTGACAACTGCAATGTTGGTAACTAAATCCATGCATACATAATCATGTATAATATCACAAGTGGGAACTAAGGGTATGTTTGTCCATTATATATGTCTATCACTGGTTTTATTAACCCATCAACCAGGATGTCAACTTTTAAGTCTCTGTCTATGTAGGAGGTTTGGAACTCTGCATGAGAACTTTAGCAACTGTAAAGATGTATTTAATAAATTAACACAAATATTAAACCTAAAAACATTTCTTTTAAAAGTAATAATTTCACTTTGATTTTTTTTTTTAAAGTTGCTAAAAGTTCCCTTAAGCAAAGCAAGTTGGATCTAAAATGTCCTAGTATTTCAATAACTTATAAAAAGATTGTCCCCTTTTTAGGGTTTGTTCCCACATAGCATGTCCACCGTGGACCTCGCGCAAAGGAGATGCAGCGCTGGCACTTGCCACTGCGCTTATCATGGACAAGAAGGAGAGGAAGCTGCACATTTATAGGGTGAAATTCACACCTACATCTACAGCATAAATTGACATGCTGCAGATCTCAAACCCTCAGCTATTCTTAATATACGCTGCAGATATATTTCGCAGCATGGGATTTATTAAAAATCTCATGCAATGCTCTAGCGCTTTAAAATGCGTTTTGATTTTCTGGATGCAAATCCGCCATGGAAAATCCATTGGAACATACAATATTCTTAGACATCTACCACCAATGATATTGTATCCTAACATAGGGGGTCTATCACTCTCTATCTCCTTCTAAAAGCTAAAAGTCTTGACTAATTCCATATCTACAATAGTTGCTTCTGAGCTTTACAGCAGAAAATAAATGCAGTTAGCCTGCAGATACTAAATGTTGCCGGTAGGGACGCCACCTTCAATTAGTATGACACCAAATTAAATCTTAATTATGGTTTCAGCCCCATAATATGGCTGATATGAACCATGGAAAGTTATCACTAAAATTTAAGGTGAAGCAAACTGTTTTCCAATACCTTTACTTGGATTTACATACAAGAACAGGTATAGTGTACTATTGCAAAGATATATAGACTACTTAGTAAATCAATTCCAAAAATTCTAAATACTATAAAGGAAGGGTCGCTTTCTTTCCTCCTGCTTTCCTTTATCTCTCTTCTGATTTTTTTCTCTTTTGGGTTTGGATTATGTAACACACATAGAAGTATTGGCTCAATGTCTCTTTGGTCATCCTTCACCTCCCACTCTGCATGGTGCGAGAAAAGTGCGCGCTCTCATTCTCACGTGCTCACCTGTCACCGGTTTCTTCATCATGTGCTGCTACTTGCATGTTCTGCTAGTTCCTCTATTAGGACATATTGTACACATATGAGCTGGGGAATATTATGTATCTGTGTATGTGAGCATGTTCGTATTGTTTGTCTGTCGAGTCAATGTCACCCGTGTTTCAAACCTCTTATATGCAGTATTGGCTTCTCTGATCATTGACAACCATCTCTGTAGGGGCTTACGCAATCATTTTGGAAGATGGCTCATGATAGAGAGAGTCTATGATCAGCATTGTTGTAAGCAGACTACAAACATTGGCTTGTCTCATTATTTAAAGGGAACTTTCCAGGACAACTTTACTAGTTAAGCTAGTGGCATGACTGTGTAGGTCATCAAACAACAATAAAAATGACACCTGTCTTGTAGTAATCCGATGTGCCAGTGCTGAGATATCGAGCTTTGAAACAATATGCAAATTTTCCTTGGGGGGCGTGTTGAAGAACTCAGAGTGCAATGACACGCCTCCTCCCCATGGCTGCTCCAGACTATTTTGCATGTGACTTTAAAGCTTGATTTCTCAGCAACGGCACATCAGATAAGTGCAAGTCCAATATCATTTTTATCGTAGGTCTAAGACCTACACAGCCATGCCTCTCGTTTACTTAGTAAAATTACCCTGAAACATTCCCTTTAAATCCTATGTCTGTATTTGGTTGTGTCTAGCTTTTCGTCACCTACTCTTTTTTCGCAGTCATTGTCCTCTGGTACAGGACAATACTAATGTTTGCCATGAATCAAGTATAAATATATTAGTATAAGCTTTAGCGGGATATCAATTGTCTTATTGAACTGCTTACTCCTCCGTATGCTTAAATGAACCATGTTGGCTGTGCTCAGTGAGGAACAAGATACTGTATGCGTGGGCCACGGAATATACAATGGTATCGTTCAAGGAAAGCTCTACGTTTCTAGCAACTTCTGTATAATGCAATATATTGTACAGAGATGTAGCAGAGCTCAAGCTGACATTTTTAATAATTTCTTTTGTGTACCGAGATAATTCATTCCATTAAAGTATCAACAGTATAATGAAAAAAACCCGCCATGTTGCCGAATGACAGACTTAGCCCTGCTACATTTATAAAGTGGCCCTGAATGAGCTTTTCTCTACTATTGATCCTACGGCAATCTTGCTTGTTTTTTTGTTTTGTTGCACTGAGCAACGTCAGCTGGTTTTGGGGTCATATCTGTATCGCTGCACCTGTGCCATGAAGCCCAATGTCTGATTGACTTCTATGGTGTGAACTGATGTACATATATGTCCCATATGTAGGAAATAAATGTCTTGTATTGTGCATTTCTGTATTTGAAGCAGTTTTAATCTGTTCGGGTAATGTGTACGACATCCTTTTGCTAGTTATTGAGAAATCGCTGAGACGGTGGGGTGTTATGACTGGTTCTGCCCCCTTAAACTAGCGATGAAATGATTTCTTGGTTCTAACATTGCCTATCGGTTTTATAGTAATGACCTGACCCCTGACCTTTTAATTCATTAAATTAATCGATGCGGTAATAGCTTTGTAAATAGACTGACTGACTGAGAGTGGGAAAGAAGAGAAGGGGACCATAAAGAGTGAGCGAGACCACGGAGAGAAGACGAGAAGGGGGGAGTATGTGATACAGTGGCAATAATTATATACAGGGTCAGCTCAAGGGCATGGGAGATATATAGGGCCAAGGACTTGATCCGAACAGTAAATGTGTGTACAGAGGAGGTTTATCTAGGATCCCTGTACGAGATTCCTAAATTCTCATTATTTAAAGCCGCTGTGATCTCCTCTCCGTTCAGATAGTAATTTTCTGTCTGTACAATACACAGATATTCTGCAAGTGTCACCATATATAGATGTCCATATAGATGCTCATTGATTTTTGCAGAGACCAGATTTAATTTTGCAGATCCTTATTATTATTATTTTTTTCCTCTGTACCACTGGGCACAATTTCTGCATCCCGACTTGGCATCGGTTGTAGAATATCACTGTGTCTGGCACGCTACGACTATACTTTGTCACTGAACATCGCTGTCTCCTGTGAATTATTATGGTTTTCAAGTTTTTACTGTAAGCGAGAGAATAGGTGCAGCACGAGAGGAGAGATTTACTAACGGGAAAGAAATTGAAGAGCTTTCTGGAAAGGAAAAAAAAAAGAAGAAATGGCATTGTAACAATTAAATTGGGCAAAGGTAACTATTTACTTTCATTGAAGAGACAGCGAGGGACACACACGTGGAGATTATTACTAAAAAGGATAGCAAACAAACAAAAAAAAGGACACAAAATTCTGAAACATGTTTTAAAAATGAAGACCTTTTCCCATTTCATTTGCCTATTTCTTTAGTCTGGTTTACACATTTATGGCTATGTGCATCCATCATGCTGCCGCCTGAGCCACAGTTCAGTTGTTAGGCTGTTTTCTTCCAGTTTGCTACTGTAAGGACAGGTTCAGACGGCCGTAGATTTTCTCATTCGAGAGAATTAGGCCTATTATTCAAATGACACGCTGATCAGACTCTCAAATTAGGAGAACCTAGTAAAAAAATGTCTTCATCTTCTCCATGCCGCGGAAATGGGATGTCATCCGAGTGTGGGCAGGGACGGCCCGAGAGATTATGGCGCCCTAGGCAAAACTATTTTGTTGCGCCCCTACTATTCTTGGCAGTAGATGAAAACTCGGGCTATAAATTTAGGAGCAAAATAAACCACAACAACAATGATTAATTAACTCTCTCCTAACTCTTTAATTTTCTGAGAAGTTGTATAGGACAAATATATACAAAGTAATCAATAACACAAAACAAAAACGACCATAGGTAATTAAAATTTTTGTTTCCTTGCCTTTTTTTTTTTAAAAGGATGACACTAAGTCACCGAGATTAATTTGTTTAGCAACTTCAGATTCTATCGACATTGTTGCCAACCCAACCAACCTCTCTTGCGTCATATTTGCCCTTAAATATGTACACTTTTCTTTCCATCCCTAAAACTTTTTGCCTTTTGAAAAGATTTTTTATAATTTTTTCTATTTTTTCTCTGGCGCCCCCTTTGGGTCGGCGCCCTAGGCGGCCACCTAGTTCGCCTATACGTTCGGGCCGGCCCTGAGTGCGGGCCAATGTTTTCCATGCACTCGTTGACTTGCATGACCACGTGGGATCTGAATATCGGATCGAACTCGGGCACGCAGCAATATTTTTTCGTCGTCTCTGCACAAGGAAAATATTGGAAGTGTGCACGGCCCCAAAGACTAACATTTTTCGAGTGCGAGCCGATGTTTTGGCGGATTGCACTCGGACAGCAAAACCCGCTCGTCTGCACCTGCCCTAGGCTTGTAGCTGTATTTCCTAACCAAGGAAAAGTAACTTCCCCTCCACCCTACCTTTTACAACTCCTGCCCCCAGCTCTCGGCACGTGTCCCACCAACCTTACCTTCCTCTAAGTGTCCATCCCATATGCCACATATACCTGTATTATAACAATACAAAAAAATGACAAGATTTAAAAGAATAAATGTCTTGAAAATAGCCAAATTATTTATACTCACCCAATAAATCTACCTCACGGGCGTCTAAATATATTAATCCAATAAAATTATGGTTGCAGTAAAGTTTTATCAGAGCTGGGTAGTTTAAATATGATCTTTATGTCTTGTGCAAATTAAAGCACCTGGTGCACCTTTGGTGTGACCAAGGTCTCAGTTCATTGTTCGGCCACCTTTGACTTTGTTGAATGACAGTTCAAGCGCCACCTGAGCTGAAGGTTCAGCTTTGCACACACATATGAGAGAACCAAAAGTACCCAGGTAAAAGGACAACACATGCAAGAATAATTTAATTAAGAAAAATTATTTTATATAGAGTGGCAAATGGAAGTATCACACCAAAAATGTGCCTGTATACTACATATTATAACAATCATCATTAGTCTAAAAAAATCACATAGGCTATATATTATAAACAAATGCAGATATAAGGGTACTGAACAAATATTAATTAATTACATACTAAAACATGTACTGTATATTTGTTCATATATAAAAGGACCCCTCTAATTATAAGAAGAGATAGAGAACTAAAAAAAACAGATGTTTCCTTATAGAAATGAAATGTGTTTGGAGCCAAAAGATCCAGTATGTACAACATTAAAAAGTGTACATAGAATATACCCCTGAGCATAGTAGTTTAAATAAAACACAAATAAGAAGAATAAAAAGAGGGGGGTAATCAATAATTTTCATGATGTGAGACCAAAAAAGAGTAATCTGAAAAACTGGCAATAAAATGCACAAAGTGACAAGTGCAAAAGGAAGGGAAAAAGAAACAGGAGGAAATTAAGTAGCACTTAAATATAGTGCAACACACATGGTACATAGAGATACAATAACATCAACCATATGAAAAAGAGGGGGCTGTACCTTTAAATTTTGCCAGTGCCAAATACAGCGCACACCCCGATGCGCGTTTCGGAAATATATTCCATCGTCAGGGGACATATGAGCACAGGGCCGGACTGGGACTAAAATTCAGCCCTGGCATTTGAAGTTACACAGGCCCACTAGTCACATGGTGACTATATAATATCTTTGTACACTTGTAGGTTACAAGAAGTGAGAGGAGATTAACACGACTATATAACATGTAGTCAGAGCTGTGCCCAGTATTTCAGCTCAGTTCTATTTATTGCTTTTAGTTGCAGTACTCCTCCCAAAGCTCTGTCCCCTTTTGTACGCATGGTGACAGAATTCCTGGCAGAACTGCTATCCATTGGGCAACCAGACCCCTGGTCATAGCTGCCCCTATCATACCTCCCAACTTTTGAAGAAGTGAAAGAGGGAGAAAGACAAAAATAAAGAAAGATTCTATAAAGATACTATAGCAGCCTGGCTCCCATTGTAGTGCCCACCTGAGCCTCCCGGTTCAGGACATATCATGATCTGCTCACATGGCCAGCATCCCCGATTCCAAGGCGATCCCGCTGTCCGCGCTGTCGGAGGAGGACATGGTGATGGATCTGAAGCATTCCTAGTTCCGTCACAATCTCCTCATGAAATTATCTCATTTCCGGTCAGCTTCCAGCACATCACTTCCGGTGGAACGTCATGTGTGAGTTTTAAAATGCTACTCCGGGCTCCGCCGTGTACTCCTGTGTCCGTGGGAAAAGCCCGCTTTGTATGCTTCGTACACACGTGGCTCTGCTCCGTACATCCCGTACACACACAGCTCTGCTCCGTATACCCCATACACACGCGGCTCCGCTCCGTACACCTCGTACACACGCGGCTCCGGTCCGTACACCTCGTACACACACGGCTCCTCTCCGTACACCTCGTACACACACGGCTCCTCTCCGTACACCTCGTACACACACGGCTCCTCTCCGTACACCCCGTACACACACGGCTCCGCTCCATACACCTCGAACACACGCAGCTCCTCTCCGTACACCACGTACACACGCGGCTTCTCTCTGTACACCTCGTACACACGTGGCTTCTCTCCGTACACCTCGTACACATGCGGCTCCGCTCCGTATACCTCATACACGCGCGGCTTCTCTCCGTACACCTCGTACATGCGCGGCTCTGCTCTGTACACCTCGTACACACACGGCTCCGCTCCGTACACATCCAGCTCCGCTCCGTACACCTCGTACACATCCAGCTCCGCTCCGTACACCTCGTACACACGCGGCTCCGCTCCGTACACCTCGTACACACACGGCTCCTCTCCGTACACCCCGTACACACACGGCTCCGCTCCATACACCTCGTACACACGCGGCTCCTCTCCGTACACCACGTACACACGCGGCTTCTCTCCGTACACCTCGTACACACGCGGCTTCTCTCCGTACACCACGTACACACGCGGCTCCGCTCCGTATACCTCATACACGCGCGGCTTCTCTCCGTACACCTCGTACATGCGCGGCTCTGCTCTGTACACCTCGTACACACACGGCTCCGCTCCGTACACACAGGGCTCTGCTCCGTACACATCCAGCTCCGCTTTGTACACCTCGTACACATCCAGCTCCGCTCCGTACACCTCGTACACACGCGGCTCCATTCTGTACACCTCATACACACAGCTCTGCTACATCTACCCTGTAAACCCCTCCTGACCCCACACATACTGACCTCATCCAGCACCATGACAACCAGCACAGCAGAGTCCGGCAGACACCAAGAGGCAGGGCAGTGTGCACAGGACCTGTGATGAGGTCACAGGAGGGGCGGAGTCAGGGGTCACATGATCAGGGGTCTGGACAAAGGCTCATGATCATGTGACCCCTAACTCTTCCCCTCCTGTGACATCATCACAGGTCCTGTGAACAGAGAAGAGAGCAGGCAAGCGATGCTGTGAGTGGCTGCGGGGGGTGGAGTCTCAAGCTAGGGCGAGGATGGGGTGCGTGGCGGCTTATCTCCCTGCAGTGCGGGATAGAAAAAGCCGGCGGCAGGAACAACAGCCAGGCCAGTGGCGGCATCAGCTGTCAAGCGGCCAGATGAGAGGGGTGCTGCCGCCCGCGGCCCACATGACAGCGGCCCAGCGGGAAAATGCCCGGTTGGTTATATTACCAATCCGGTCCTGTATGAGCACTAGAGGTGCTGAGCATGCGCATACACATCCTCCTCTCCTGTCTACTGTGATCACTGCCTACACTGATTCGCTATAGACAAGTGTAATGAGCAGCTGCAGAAGACAGGAGAGGAGGATGTATATGCACATGCCCTGCTCCTGTGGTGTTCGTATGTGTGCACAGCTGAACCTTCAGCTCAGGCAGCTTTTGATCTGGACAGATGAGTGCTGTCATTAGCAAAGATGGAGGGGTGGAATGGGGCATTGGGAGCATGGTCACACTAAGGGTGCACCAAGAACACTGATTTGTATAATAAATTTAAAAAAAACATGTTTTTGGATAACCAAATCTGAGAAAACTACACTACAGGCATGATCTTTATAGGGATTAAGATGCCTATTAGTGATGAGGGGTGTTATCAGAGTATCTTGTGCGTGCTCGGATAATATATTTGAGTCCCTGTGGCTGCATGTTTTGCAGTGGTAGACAGCGGTGGTAGGCTAGCCATTACTGGTTATTAAAATCGGGGACCCCCCAAAAAAATAGGCTTGGCAGACAGCTGTGGGCTGATATTAACAACCTAGGAAGAGGCCATGGATATTGGCCCCCTCTGAGACTAAAAACATCAGCTCTCAGTTGCCTCAGAAATGTCCTATCCATAAGATGTGCCAATTCTGGCACTCGGCCTCGCTCTTCCCACTTGCCCTGGTGCAGTGGCAAGTGGGGTGATAGTTGGGGGGATTGATGTCACCCATAGTTATATTATATAAAAAACACACACTCAGAATAAAGTCCTTTCATTGAAATAATGACACATACTCCTTTAATCAATCTTAATTAAACAATACTCACGTCATTGCCCATTCCAGTGAAGCCATTGTCCCCTATACGAGAATTAACATAATAAACAACAATATTCCTCACCTGTCGTCTGAGAAGATGATAATCCATTTGTCCCACGATGGGTCTTGCCCTGCTACATCTAGATGACAGGCTACATTGTTGCATGATGCGACTTCATGGCCTGCCATCCAGCAAAGACACTGAGAAGAGTCTCGCGGTGAACTCGTATGACCTGACTGCTGTCACCGCGAATGTGAGAAAGGGCACATGCTGGAGATGCTGTAAGAAAGGTCTCACAGCCAATGAACTCCCTTCACCTAACTGACATAAGTGCGAGCGCTGTTACAAATTTTCCCCACGTTTTCTGCAATAGGGGATTTAATGGGTGGATATGTTATTTGGCTATTTTTATGAATCCTCTAATTTCTAGAAAAAAAAAGCTACAAAGCAATTCCCAAACATTTTGGCATGGCAGCATGTGCATAAAGATAACCCATGATTTACACACGAATGGACATAGGCTGAAGCCCCCTTGACTTTTCAGTTGACTGAAAACCTTATTTCAATGGATGGTGGAAATTGTGCAGAGATTCATTCTCCATTGATCCTATCATGTTAGCAACCCAGAGTGTCGGAGCCAACTAGGGGGTCCAGTTTTAGAATAGGCCCTTGGACAGGGTCATCCGTGCACCTTTTCTATAGATGATTCTAGCTGCAAACATTCAGGTCAGTGTATGAGTCTTGCCCATTGTGTAATGTCTGCCCTTTATGTCCAATGGACAATATTGTCTCATTATGTGAGACTTAAGTGGGGGGTTAGATGGGGCCTAGAAATTTTTTAATGGCATATGTGCAACAATTATAGATCAATCTTGTTACCAAAGTTTGCTATTCAAGGAGAAAGGATTGACCCATCGCCTATCCCATTCAGATCATGTTAAGGGTTCTTGGTTCTTTTACACTTGCCGTGTTTTTGTGGGCCATTTTTGTGGCCCCAATAGATTTCCATGGGGCTGCAAAAACGGCTCCCAAAAATTCATCAGAGCACTGTGCGCCGTATGGCCGTGAGGGCCGTATATACGGCCCTGAAAAAATAGCTAGCTTGCTCGATATTTTTCACGGCTTATGGACACGGCCGTAATACATTTCAATGGTGCCGCAAAAACAACGGTCGCTTGTTTTTGCGGCACACCTTATTTGCGGAACGCCGTATTTGTCCCCACCTATTTGTCAAAACAGGGAAAAACGGCGATCCGAGAAGGTTTTTTGCAGCCACAGCAATACGGCCCGCAAAAAACACCGGAAGTGTAAAAGAAACTTTAGTCATAGTTTAAAAAAGTGTTTAAAGCCTTAGGCTATGTTCCCAAAGTTTTCTGAGAAGTCCACTTTGCTATTCATATAAATATCCTTTGAAGCTGTACCTAATAGAATCTACTCCAATCAAGGCAGTTGTAAATTGAAAGGATTCTGGAAAAAATGTTTCTGGAAAGAAATTCCTCCAAGGATATGTGCACACAATGCCTTTTTCAGGTGGGTATGCTCTGTAACGCCCCTGAAAAAGCTTTAGTTAAGTGTTAAAATGATTGTACAAATTGCATTGCAATGTAAAAACGACTTTCTGGTCATATGTTCAGTCTTCAGAGCTTCTTTAAACTGCTTCGTGTTTTCCAAAGACACGATGCAGCTAAAAGAAGTGACCTGACAATTCTTCATGCAACTTTCTTTAGGAACCCAATCGCTAGTTATACCATACAATTAAAAAAAATAAATAAATAAAAGGCAGGCGTCAAAGACCTTGTGAAAAAGAACGAAAAGATACTGCAGAAGATGCTTCAGGAATAAAACAAAACACTGGTGTTTCCTAAAGAGTCTTCTGCTTGAAAAACTCTGCGGATATGAACACATCTAAAAGACTTTGTGTGCACTTAAAAAAAAAAACAAAAACCCCTCTTCCTTATCGCTTGAAGAAACACTGTAAGAAATGAAAAACGCCTCCAAAATCTACCCAAAAATTGGCTACGTGCACTTGGCGTCTTTTTCAGGTGGATTCCGTCCATAATCTACCTGAAAAACCACCGCAAAAGTGCCCATTAAAAAATCATGTTAAAATGACATTGCTATGCACATGTTCCGTCAAATGGCACTTCTTTTGGAAACATTAAAGTGGTTAAAAGAAGGGGAGCACAGTCTATACTCGGCAGCATAGAGGGAAAGCCGTCATCACAAGAACATTACCGCAGTCATTTTCCTGACGTGGCTTTGCCTGGGAAAGCTCGGCGAATGTGCCAGCATCTAAATGATGATGTTGCGTTCACAAATCCAGTGGTTCCTGAAGTGGTTTGAAAAACTTTTTTTTAAACATAGCCTTAGGGTATGCACACAAAGTCTTTTTCAGGCAAGTTTTTAACGAGGTGGATGCTTCAGGAAATGCATTCTATTTTTTGAGGTCATTTCTTGGACATTTTTTTTTTTATGTTTTTGACTGCCTGTTTTGTTCATTTTTTAGTGTTTTTCCAGTCTTTTTGCAGCAGCTTTCTTACTGGCAATTTTTTTCCCCCATCCAACAATAAAATGACCACTAGTGGTTTTTCCAGCAAAAACACTGGCAAAACACTCCAAAAGACACCCGGGTGACCTTGATCGGTCTGTGCACACGACTTCTTTCAAATTCATGTGATCCGCCATGTAATTAAAGCATGAGACTCTTCAGGAAACTATTGCAACTTTTTTTTTTTCTTAAGTAGTTCCCTGACCATTTTTCCAATGGTTTTGGCTGTCAACGTTTTTTTCTTTTAGGGTTTTCCCATTGTTTTTGGTGAAATTGTTTTTGGTGAAATTGTTTTTGGTTTTTACAGTGATTTTTCCAGTCGTTTCTCTTTTTTCACTCCATTGAATTATGAAGAACCTACTAGCACTTTTTAAGCAAAAGCTATGGCAAAATGCTCCAATAAAATGTCCAGGGCCAGGCATTTCCATTTACTTCTATTGTAAGGCACAGAGCATTTTCTGAACAGAAGAAGCCAGAAGAACGGTCAGGTCGCTTATTTTATCCAGTAGGCATTTTTAGAAACCTAAAGGGGTTAAAAGACATCCAAAAGACTGAACATGTACACATCATGTCGTTTTTGCACACAATTGCAAAATGTTCTCTCTTTTTTTTATTGTTTTCTGATACGTTTTTCAGGACGTTTCCGCCGAAAATAGACTACGTGAGCATAC
This sequence comes from Dendrobates tinctorius, assembly GCF_039654945.1. Lineage (NCBI taxonomy): Eukaryota > Metazoa > Chordata > Amphibia > Anura > Dendrobatidae > Dendrobates > Dendrobates tinctorius. The sequence goes on along the minus strand of NW_027361727.1, from coordinate 15,033,751 downwards.
ACCCTTTGATGGAGTTTTTTTGGTGGATCTGCCCAAAATTCCTACTCCAAAGGCCACTTTGAAACGTTTGGAAAATACATCCTATTCGTATCTGCTGTTCATATGATGAGGGTTTTTTTTTTTAGCAATTTTTTTTCCCTCTTTTTTGAAAAAATCCACAGTAGGAAAAAAACCACTTCTATAAAGTGGATCTTGATGGATTTGCTCCAAGGTACCCAATGTCACATCTAAGACCACGTGCATATGCTGAGTATTTGGTGAGGGTTTTTTTTCATATCTGTGTTTTTAAGCCAAAATCAGGAGTGGAACAATCAGAAGAAAAGTATAATAGATACACGTCGCCACTTCTGCATTTTTCACCCACTCCAGGTTTTGGTTTACAAATACTGATGTAAAAAAAACTCCCCAAACACTCAACGTGTGGCCTAAAAGTTATAAAAAAAATCCTTAAGAGGAAAAAAAAAATCCCAAACTCTTCAGGGGCTATGTCCAGACTGAGTCTTTTTGATGGCTTCTTTTTTTCTTAGAGGAAACTGAGCAGGAACCTCCAAGTTTCTTGAGGAGTTTTACATTTTTGAAGATTTCAAGAGTTTCCACTCCAATTTACACATGGCTAGGAATCTAAAAACCCCTCCAAAATCCCAGAAAAAAAAATTTCTGAAGTGATTTTTGTTTGAAAAATTTGTTCTTGAACCCCTAAAAAAAGAAAAAAAAAAACCCTCACAGCCGTTCTCTCCACCTCTCAATGTATCACCATTTCATGCGAGGGATTTCCGACAATCGGGTATTCCCTCGCTCGTCCGCTTTCGGGGGTTTTGCTCTGTTGCAGACTTATACGGTACACAAGATACATCCTCTCATTAAGGATCCTCGTAGCGTTGTGTATATGGATTTACAATCCCCTCGGCGAGATGTCACGCACGTTGAACGCTCATGTTAATATCATTCACACGTGACGCCACGTATGACATGATTTATTTGTTTTTGCATGTGCCATTTGGAGTGACGTGATGGGGGGAGGGTGTCATGTCAGCTTTGCTTATCTCGTCCGATGATTCCGGCAATGCACAATCCTATTTTTAGTGACATTTCGTTTTTGCACCATTTCCCCTCTCTTTTTTGCACCATCATTGGCTGTAAGCATGAGAAGCACCTGCATGCGGCACGTATGTTCATTTCATTATCATTATTATTTGAGTGTGCCGGGAACGTGAAGAGACTGAATAAATGCAGTGTGTGATTAGCAAAGGAAACAGAAAAAAAAACAAACGTGATATGAGCTAATTTAATTTTTGTCCGCAGTTAAAGAGGAAATATTAGATTACGTTAAACTGCCCTACTGGAAGCCATAGAACGTACACAAAGGCATAAACCGCTCCTGATATTTATGTCTCCAAGAACAAGTATTGCATCACAAAAGCCAATCTTGAGGAATGTTCCTTGTTACCGTGGGACGGGGATGCAGGAGGCTTAATTCCGCTGTTAGGATTTATGCAGCTGGTTGCAGGCCGTAGTGGCAGTTGCTATGGTAACAAACATTCAATGCATTTCCCCTTACACAGCTGTGAATATAAAAGTAACGTGAACATTACCGGGCCGCTCCTGCTCCAATGATCCCGGCTGAGAAGATCTTCCACTATTATTATATAGGCGATAAATACAAATGAGCAAATCGATTAGTTACGTCCCCATTCCTGAGGCCATTCCTGCTCCGGTGATCCCCGCTGGACAGATCTTCCACTAAAATGACATAGGCAATAAATATATATGACCGAATAGATTAGTTACTTCTCCAATTACCGGGCCACTCCTGCTCCAATGATCCCAGCTGGGCAGATCTTCCACTATTATTACATAGGTAATAAATGCAGATGTGCATATCGATTTGATACGTTCCCGTTACTGGGCTGCTCCAATTCCGGTGATCACAGCTTGGCAGATCTTCCACTATTATTACATAGGTAATAAATGCAGATGTGCATATCGATTTGATATGTTCCCGTTACCGGGCTGCTCCAATTCCGGTGATCACAGCTTGGCAGATCTTCCACTATTATTACATAGGTGATAAATACAAATCAGCAAATCGATTAATTACGTCCCTATTACTGAGGCCGTTCCTGCTCCTGTGATCCCGGCTGGGCAGATCTTCCACTATTATTACATAGGTGATAAATACAGATGAGCAAATCGATTAGTTACGTCCCCATTCCTGAGACCATTCCTGCTCCGGTGATCCCCGCTGGACAGATCTTCCACTAAAATGACATAGGCAATAAATATATATGACCGAATAGATTAGTTACTTCTCCAATTACCGGGCCACTCCTGCTCCAATGATCCCAGCTGGGCAGATCTTCCACTATTATTACATAGGTAATAAATGCAGATGTGCATATCGATTTGATACGTTCCCGTTACCGGGCTGCTCCAATTCCGGTGATCACAGCTTGGCAGATCTTCCACTATTATTACATAGGTGATAAATACAAATCAGCAAATCGATTAATTACATCCCTATTACTGAGGCCGTTCCTGCTCCTGTGATCCCGGCTGGGCAGATCTTCCACTATTATTACATAGGTGATAAATACAGATGAGCAAATCTATTAATTACATCCCCATTACTGAGGCCGTTACTGCTCCTGTGATTCCGGCTGGGCAGATCTTCCACTATTATTACATAGGTGATAAATACAGATGAGCAAATCTATTAATTACATCCCCATTCCTGAGACCATTCCTGCTCCGGTGATCCCCGCTGGACAGATCTTCCACTAAAATGACATAGGCAATAAATATATATGACCGAATAGATTAGTTACTTCTCCAATTACCGGGCCACTCCTGCTCCAATGATCCCAGCTGGGCAGATCTTCCACTATTATTACATAGGTAATAAATGCAGATGTGCATATCGATTTGATACGTTCCCGTTACCAGGCTGCTCCAATTCCGGTGATCACAGCTTGGCAGATCTTCCACTATTATTACATAGGTGATAAATACAAATCAGCAAATCGATTAATTACGTCCCTATTACTGAGGCCGTTCCTGCTCCTGTGATCCCGGCTGGGCAGATCTTCCACTATTATTACATAGGTGATAAATACAGATGAGCAAATCTATTAATTACATCCCCATTACTGAGGCCGTTACTGCTCCTGTGATTCCGGCTGGGCAGATCTTCCACTATTATTACATAGGTGATAAATACAGATGAGCAAATCTATTAATTACATCCCCATTACTGAGGCCGTTCCTGTTCCGGTAATCCCGGTTGGGCACCTCTTCCACTAATATTACATAGGTGATAAACATGTATGACCGAATAGATTAGTTACGTCCCCATTGCCGGGCTACTCCTGCTCCGCTGATCTCACAGCTCTTACACTAAAATTATATAGGTGATAGAGATGAGAAAATTGATTTGTTACATGAGCATTATTGGGCTGCTTCTCCTAAACTGATCCCGGATGGGCAAATCTTTCACGAATATTACACAGGTGATGAATACAGATGCCCAAATCGATTTGTCATGTCCCAATTACCGGGCTGCTCCTACTCCGGTGATTCTGGCTGGGCAGATCTTCCACTATTATTACAGAGGTGATAAATATACTGTAGGTGAGCAAATTGAATCTTAAAAAAATCTAATTTGTCACAAATTTCAGGAAACATTTGTATTCTTTTGAGACCAGGGTTAAAATTAATAAGATTATATTCTTCTGGGTTAAGCTCTCCACTCGCCTGTCTTGCTACTTAAGCTAGTTGCCTGTCAGTTTTGATCTTTTTTTTGGTCTTTTGGGTCATTTAATCCTAATTAGGCCTAATGGGGTCACAAAGGGTGCAACATATGTCAATTAGCCACTTGAGGCCTAGGAGCAACAGAAGATCTGAAAACCGATGGCTAGAAGGTCCAAAGACCAGAAGTCAGAAAGAGTGAAGTAAAGACTGAAGGACTGGGTGGGAGCTATTGGAAGGACAGGTGAGGGACGAGCCTTGAACAGCCAGCTGAATTAATTTGCAGGCTGTGAATGGTTAAGAAATGAAAACCTTACCCAGCCATACCCTTCACCAGCCTTGCTGCTGGAGTTCCCCACCCAGTCCTCTGGTCTTTGCTTCAGATCTTCTGGCCTCTGGGTCTTCCAGAATTGACTGGTTCGTGAGGCCTTGTCTGAACCAAAGAACCAGAAGATTGGAAGATCCGAAGCATGACCAGAGGACCAGTCTGAGATGTATGGCAGCAGGACAGGTGAGGGGTGCACCTCAGACGGGTAGGTGTTCTCTTTTAATATTTTTTAACCCCTTCCCTCCCCAACCTTTATTATGAGGTGGGGTCTGGAGAAACCTCAGAGCATAATAAACCTCTTTTCAGAGCACTTCTGATTCATGGTAAATCAATTCGGTCAGACTCGGAACAAACTTTTACAAATGTGCTCATCTCTAATGATAAATAACTAGCTGCAATAAGACATATAGAAAAGTTATCGTAACAAAAGACGGTCAACATGAGAGGTTTCCAAATGAACATTAGAATTGAACTGTTGAATCTAGTGCGTAATCATGAATATATTTTTGCTTTTGAGCCTCAAATTGTGCCAGGCTGTATTTTTTAACCTTAGTCATGAGACTGTAAGGCAAAGACATACTAGCGCCTCATAGAGGCTCATTCATTATACATGGGATTTTAAAGGAAAATTATATATTTCCCATATTCCGCATTGATTATTCATTTTACACCACAAAATAAAAATGGCATTGATCCCAATGGACATCTCTCACATTCGAGCAAAAGTAAACCACGTCTCTCTTCACAGCTGTGAGTTCTGAAATCAGAACTCATGGACCAAATTGTAATAGACACTATATTAGAAGATAGGAGCATGGCGTGTGCTCGATTCACTTAGTGATATTTGTTAAGAAAAAGAATTCTAAAACCACTTGTGTCCTCTAGGAAATCGTTGCACAGCAAAGCAGATGAGATATTAACTAGAGTAGAAACCAAATGTCCTCGGTACGCCTGCACGTTTCAGACTCTGTAGCCTGTCTGTTCCAATAGCATTTATACTGTGCGTTGCATATATACAAAGAGTCCTTTTCTGATTCATATATGCCATTAACACAGTACAGAATAATACGCAGAAGGAGACTTGGCGATTTCACAAACAGCGCCATAATGTGTCTCTGTAAAGAAACTGCATATTGCAACCCATTAAAAGAGTAGTCTCACATATTTTCTTTTATAGACGTGCACCCTTTCCTGTCTTCCTAATTGACAGTCTGGACAAGTAACAGTAATGCCTCTGGGCCAAACTGTGACTTCTTCGAAGCTGCCATATGCAATAGCTGAGGGGTGCAGTAGCACTGAAGCTGGCTGGGATCGGGAGAGGAGAGTGCACTCTTGTGATCCTGGAGAGACACCAAGCCCAATAAAAAAAGAGCCAAGCACTGTGGACATTCGTCTACCTTTTCTGTTCGCTCATTGGTTTTGACACAGGTGGGGCTTAGCTTTGCTATTGAAATAAGCAGACAGACAGCCCCCTTCACACATGTTAAGGGGTGCATCTAGAACAATAATGTTTTGTTAGTTTTTAGGCCCATTGTAAAAAAAAAAAACAGGCAGATAAATACTAACAGAAGCACCTACCTGCCTGTTCTACCCAGCTCCGGCTCAGAGTGGTCACCGACAGTTCCTTCCGGCGATTCAGCTGTTCCATATTAATAGAGCAGCTCTTCCTCTTCTGGGTGTGACTGATTACATCATATAATTTACAGCCAACTACCCGCAGGAAGGCTGGCTGTCAATCAGCAAGACATCGGCAGTCACGCCCAGTCAACAGAGCAAAGCGGATGAGAAGCTGTTGGCGGAAGTTGCTAAATCGCTGGCAGGAGCGGTCTGTGACCAGAAGAGATCAGCATCGGGCATAACAGGCAGGTAGTTGCTAAATTGTGAAATTCCCCATGCATACACACATAGCTACTTATTCTAAAAGTTACCTGAAACAGCAGGTTACTCTTTAACGATATAGTGTAGGAAAACCGAAAATAACGTGTGATAATGTCATCTTTACACACTCGGCAGTAAAATGTGCTCTCTTTAATGGCTTTAGTTCAGAAACGTGAACATTCTGTAACTTACAGCTGTTATGATGGGCAGCACAGTATGCAATGTTACACTGAAAATACTGACAACTAACATTTAGTCAGTATATTCTGGTGACTTAGCAAATTGCTTTCTTAGAAATGTGTAAGCGCAATCTCTTTTCCTATATTAATGCCACGGTTCAAGAACGTGACAAACAGCAGAACATATAATAGAGGCACCATTAATATTCTACTTTATTTCCCAGTTTTTTTTTCTACACATGTTGCACGTAAAACATAATTTTCTCCTCCCCAGTTAGTATCACATTATAAAGAATGACTTGCGTACAGTAATATAACAGAACCAAACCACATCAACTAACTCTTCAGAGAGCCGGATGTCATGTCCAGTCCACATTATTGGAGCGAGGGCTACAGACATTTACTTACGCAATCACGTTTCCATATCTCGAGAACACAAACTTGATTGAAGCCAAGCAAATTTTCTTTTTGGAGTGCAGAAGGCATCTCCGGAGGTCCCATTAGGAATGAACGCCATGGCAGTGCGCCGGATTGACCATCGCTCCATTCACTTGGGGCTTTTCAGCGTCCTGGTTCTCTGGGTGGGTAGAGGACTCAACAGTCAGAGCCCTAGGGTTTGGGACCTTATCCCCTATCCAATGGTTAATTTTATTACACCCCCGATGTATAGAATAAAAGTATATTCTTTGCTTATATAACATATTTAAAGGGAACCTGTCACTTTTTGCGTGTAAATTGACGGCATAATGTTATAACGCTTGTTAACAACGTTCTACTAACACTGATCTAAATATGCCCTTGTTTGAATCAACTATGACAGAGTAAAAACAAAGTTATATATTGACTAGTGCTAGTACTGGGTGATGAAGAGTCAGTGACCATACTGTTATCCATCATTGACATTAATGTGAACAGCGGGATGACAATCAAAGAAGAATGGATATGCTACCAAATGGGACACCATGACTCAACACCACCGCAGCGACGGCCAGATGACTGTTACATACAGTGCACGCTAATTTATATCTTCTTTTTCTCCGTCATGGTGAAATGGAGGATTCAGAGTTTGCAACAAATTTTTAACTATTGGTATAAAATTATGCTACCGGTTTAGAAACCCAAATTTTAGTGGTAGCTCATAGCTTTAAAACATAAGATCAGTTTGTCACACAGCTTGACATACCCGTAAGATTTTAGTAGGGTTGGTTGACCCTCTTATTCATAGGAAGCTCTTGAATTGATTGTAACATTCTTAATCCATTGGTGCCAGGAGATATAAGCTGCCGCCAGAGATGTCAGCCATAGCTTATTCCCTTTTTTCACTGAAATATACATGAATGGCCAACATCTATGGTTCATGTCTTTTTGGAGTTTTGGAGGAAACTGGAGTACCCATGTCAAATGTCAAAACATGAGCTACCATCTTCAGAAACTCATGAACAAGCTTCTATTTGAGCTTTTTTGAGTCTACTGTGGAGTGAATCGTTACTATTTTTTCCCCCGTAAAGTAATCATTTATTTAAGATTTACAAATCCAAGGTTAAGTCAAAGCGACAGCATTCTCGGTCTACTGAAAATCCAAATTAATTGACACTTCTACAAAAGTAAAAGCTAAAATGTAAATTTGTGAGCCACGAGGTTGACTTGTGAATGTGTGTGATCGTCATGTTTGTGGGAGAGAAATACTATCATCTTGGAAAGAGATTTGACCATTTCTGGAGCTTCACTTGAAGCATTTTTCTTGGGTTTGATGCTGCTTTTCTTGCATGATGACCAAGCTTTCTACAGCAAAATCCAAAAATACAATTCCCTTTTTTGGAAGGGGATATTCCTCTATTTCCTCCTGAAGTCCTTCTTTCCTGTGTTGTTGCTTCCTTCTTATGTATATATTATGTATTCTCTTTTTCTTGTTCTGTCTTTCTAGCTTTCTAATAATTCATCTCAAATTTTTGAACTTTTCCCTATCCTCATTTTGCTTTGCATCGTCTCTTACTCTTCATTTTTCTGTTCCTTAACTGTTTGACAATGATTATTGCACTGTTGCGTCTTCAATTGACGCTTTTGCTGTTTTACGCTTTCACTTCTTTCTCTTATTTACTTCCTCCACATTCCTATTCCATGCTTTTTTAGGAAAAGAAGAATATGCGGCTACATTCCGAGGAAACGAGTTCTTCTGTTATGATTTGTCCCACAGCCCAATCCAGAGCAGCGCAGATGAAATTACCCTCTCCTTTAAAACCCTCCAGAGGAATGGATTGATGCTCCATACAGGAAAGTCTGCAGATTATGTCAACCTTTCATTGAAGAGCGGTGCCGTGTGGTTGGTCATCAACCTTGGATCGGGAGCCTTTGAAGCCCTGGTGGAACCCGTCAACGGCAAGTTCAACGACAACAGCTGGCATGACGTCCGTGTCACGAGGAATCTGCGGCAGGTATGTCCTGAAGCTTTCTCTATAAGAAAATGTACAATTCCAGACCCAGATCCAGGTCAAATATGATTTATGCTATAAGCACTCCCTTTAATCTTCCATGTGATTCTATATCTAATCCTATAGCTCCTGACCCAATGCAAAATGTGTAAAAGGGCCTAAAAACTATAGTAATGGTCTACTTATTTAGGGCAGAGGAACCTTAGAGTTAGACTATGGCCTCCAAGCTTTTTTATGTGGTAGACTTTGATTGTAATATAAAGGCCTATACTATGGGTAAATAGGAAATTTATATTTTGCAGCTTGCCTTTTGTTCAAAGAGACAAATTGTAATCTTTCTCCATACGCTAGAAAATATATTATCAAGCACTATTTTTTTTTTTAGAACTTATTGGGGAAAAATCCCATCCTCAATGTTGCAGTATTTATTTTTTTTTATAGAAATGAAGCCCCATTTTACAGAATTAGTTTGAGTGTAATTTATACATATGTGTTGCACGGCACAAATGCACATTTCCAAATAGACAATGAGAAAAGAAAAGAAAAAAAACGTCAGCAGATGGGTGGAAAAACCTCAGAAATTCTATATAGCAGATGCATGCAGTCATCATTATCATAGATTGGAGCTCTTGAGAAACTGGTCAACATGTTGAACACATGTATGAAAGAGCTTGTCATAAATTGGGATCAGATGCTTTTAAAAATAGCTGGCCTTTCATCAGCGGACTCATATCCTGCTTCAGTGAACATCCCAGATATCGGCACCAATGTCAAACCGATTGTATCCAGAGTATTACATCAGGAGGTGCTAATATACTTAGATATTATAAACTTCTATCTGATATCCAGTAGGTTTCTACACCTGAAACCAACAACAGATCAGGTAGTAGGGGCAGAAATGACATATGCATACATAGTCAGAATTGAGAGTCCTCAGTGGTTGATACCTTTGAATGGCTAACTGAAAAGATGGCAAGACATAGCAAGCTTTCCAGACTACTCAGGTCTCTTCATCAGGCAAAGACTAATACAACATCTGAAGAATCACATATTTGTGCACAACACACATGCATACATGACACTGAAGAGGAGAAGACCTATGAATTGCCTATACAATAGGCAATGTAAATAGCATAAAATCCAAATATGTGATTCTTCAGATGTTGTATTAGTCTTTGCCTGATGAAGAGACCTGAGTAGTCTGGAAAGTAGTCTGTAAAGTCTACCATTCAGTTGGCTGAATACATGAGAACTGATGGTTGAACTGTCGGTTTGTTTGACAGACAGATATCTTTCCTGACTACCTTATACACAAGTTCTCGGCACGGCCAAGTGTTTGTGCTTTCAATGGGAAGAAAGGAGAAAATCACTGTAAGACTCCTCTGGCAGAAACTTATTTCCCCTGAAAACTAAAAGATTGGTCGTTGAAATTCCAAATGTCTAATCCTTCTTGCCTCCAACTTCATTATCAGTCTCGGGGAAGTCAGGAGGAACCAACTCTTCGGCCAACTTTTTTTTTTAGGGGAACAAATAAATTTTATGCTAACTAGCCAAATCTTTGGTTCTCCTGGCATATTAACATTGCCAGAGGTGTCTGGCAGCAACTTATCTCTCTACAATATCTGTTTGGCCATCAACACAAACACTTACCCGATCCATGCAGATATGATCCATGTAGACATGATCATGAAGAAGTTGGCCATTTTGCCCCAAGATAATTAAAGCTTTCAACGTTTTAAGTTCTTTGCCATCTCTAAATTTTGAAACGTTTTATATAAAGTTTATATTTCATTTATTAAAGACAATGGGTAGATAGAACAGTTTGGAATGATATAGCTGTAGTCTCACTAATAAAAAATAAAAAAAACTGTATTGCTTTAAATATCGTTAAAGAGGTTGACCACCACTTTTTTTTTATTAAATATCTGATCGGTGGGGGTACGATAGCTGTTAACGGTGGAGGCCTAAAGTTTTCGGATGCTGCCGGAACACAACAGCGTCACCATTTCTTTAGTGGCCGTGAGCAGGAACTGCAGTTCCACCCCCCTATTCAAATTAATAGGGTGTCTATTTGCAATACCCGACCGCGGACACTGTAGTCTTCACGGAGCTGCTGCGTTCCGCCGCTAACAACTGATCTGCGCTGGATGATGGGTGTCGAAACCCCACCAATCAGATATTCATAGCCTATCGTAAGGATAGGCCCAAAAAGAAAGTGGTGGCCACTCCCCTTATTTGTATGATTTTATTGATGTGAAATTCTGGAAATGCATTGACAAGTAAATGTTAATTCACTAGAATTTTGTATTTTGAACACAGGTGAATATGGTGAGATTAAGTTTTCGTTGTGTTTTGTTAAGTGTAATGTTTTGGGGTATTTAGCCATTTATTTATATTGTTAAATTGTATTTTTTACACTAAACAAGAAGTACGGTAATTATTTAATCAAAAGTCACTGGTTTTCATTGCCTAATCCTGACTTTAGCAAGGCATACGTGAAACTGAATGCACATTGTTTTCACACACAGCTTCCCCCGATAAGACGAGAGTTAGATGAACTGGATTTGTTAAATGAGAAAAGAAAAAAAAATGGTGATTAAATGTCTATACGGCCTTTAAACCATCCAAACATATAACCCATCAAATTGTGATAGCTGAAAGGGGTTTTCCAAGAAAAGAGAATAAAATTTCCAAGGTGGTGAAATGGCATAGGAAAAAAAGACGGACTGCTTTCCTTATGATTTATAACCGCCACTCCTTATTGGTCCTACTTTGCCCCAATGATGATTTTTCCTACGACCCAGAAGAGCACTGCGGCCAATCACTGAACGTAGAGGTATGGTTGACTGTCAGTATGGGCAGTCAGGGATGTCAACAATGTAAAATTATCGGGTGGTTGATGTGTTTTATTATTTTATATCCCCGTATCCTCTTCACTGAGGAAGAGCGTCTCCAGTTCCGCCTATTGGAAGTATCAATTCTGTAGGTTAACATCAACCTATTCAAAGGGGTTGTCCACTACCCTAGCCTTGTTGGGGTCTAACAGCACTCTTTAGCGATTCGGCCAGCTTTAGAGCAATGATTACAAGCGATGTATAAGAAGTGCTTGTACTCTCTGCTCTCCTTGCTTAGAAACTTGGCCACCACTAAGGCCGGGATCACACATGCGAGGAATACGGCTGAGTCTTGCATGTTAATACCTGGCACTCAGGAGTGGAGTGTGCGGCTGCATAGAAATACATGGAGGAGCATGCTCCGTTCTGAGTGCCGGCGGCAGTGCAGGGTATTAACATGCGAGACTCAGCCATATTCCTCGCATGTGTGATCCCGGCCTAATAGGCAGTGGGGGTCAATAACCTAGGCAATGAGCAGCAAACAATGAAATTACCACGTAAAATGCTTACATGCCTTTTAACCTTAAATGGAATAATAGAATAAGGCTGTGTGCACATGTTCAAGATCTACAGCGGAAAATTCTGCTACAAATCCTACCGTGTTGGCAGGAAAAAACGCATAAAATTTGCACGTTTTTGGTGCGTTTTTTTTGCCTTGATTTTGACTTGCAGAATTTCCCCCACTCATTACTATGGGCAAAATATGCTGTAAAAACACCGACATGCTTCAGATTTGAATCTGCTGCAAATCAGCAAGGAAAAAAAATAAGCAATGTGTGCATGAGATTTCATAAACCTCATTCACTGCGTATTTTGCACACCAAAACCGTGTAGAAAAAAAAAAAGCAACATGTGCACTTAGCCTAATTTTTTAAAGAGTCTTCCCTTTTGACTGGTTATAAAATCAAATCAGAATGTTAATTTGCATATAGCTGTTTTGGGGTTCTTGCCCCTCATTAGTGCAAACTTAGGAAATGGTTGTCTGGGTGAGAGGCGTTTGACAGGGCAGAGTGGAGTGTGGGTGGATCTCAGGGGGGTTAGGTTTCCGCTAAAGGAAACAATGAAGCTGGAGAGAATTGGGAAAATGTTAATGCTTCCTGGGAAATAAAATATATAAAAAGTCTTCTATGCCATGTCTCCCCCTTTGGCTATTTTATTTTCGGAACTTTTTTGAAAATTTGTCTCAAAGCAAAAATAAAAGGGAACTTGTCACTTGATTCATGCTTTCCAAACCGTGGGCACGGGGACTAGAACTTAGTTTTCGAACACGTCGAAGACATTCGTTTAGCCCCCGAGCATGCTCCAATAACACCTTATCCAAGCACGTTCGCGCATCACTAATTATCATGTGGTTTTATTCAATGCGTTTCGAAGTATAATACACGGGAAGCAACCACATGTTTTATACTTCGAAATGCATTGAATAAAACCGCATGATAATATCTCCTGGAGTGTTTAAGCGAACGAAATACCTGGTTGCAATCATGCAACGAGTTACTGATTCACGCTGCTCGTGGTTGGGGCTGTATGAATTGAGTGACAGGTTCACTTTACGGAAATGTTGACATTTAATGTCCAATTGGTGTAGGGAGGAAATCTAACCACTGTAAAACAATGTGGCATTGCCACAAGTAAGCAACATGCCACTGGTTCTCGCTAGCTACAGGGGGAAAAAAGTATTTAGTCAGCCACCAATTGTGCAAGTTCTCCCACTTAAAAAGATGAGAGAGGCCTGTAATTGACATCATAGGTAGACCACAACTATGAGAGTCAAAATGAGAAAACAAATCCAGAAAATCACCTTGTCTGATTTAGCAAGATTTATTTTTCAAATTATGGTGGAAATAAGTATTTGGTCATTAACAAACGTTCATCTCAGTATTTTGTTATATATCCTTTGTTGGCAATGAGAGAGGTCAGACGTTTTCTGTAAGTCTTCATAAGGTTGCCACACACTGTTGGTGGTATGTTGGCCCATTCCTCCATGCAGATCTCCTCTAGAGCAGTGATGTTTTGGGCCTGTCGCTGGGCAACACGGACTTTCAAATCCCTCCAAAGGCTTTCTATGGGGTAGAGATCTGGAGACTGGCTAGGCCACTCCAGGACCTTCATATGCTTCTTATGAAGCCACTCCTTTGTTGCCCTGGTGGTGTGCTTAGGACCATTATCATGCTGAAAGACCCATCCACGTTTCATCTTCAATGCCCTTGCTGATGGAAGGAGGTTTGCACTCAAAATCTCACGATACATGGCCCCATTCATTCTTTCATGTACACGGATCAGTCATCCTGGTCCCTTTGCAGAGAAACAGCCCCAAAGCATGATGTTGCCACCCCCATGATTCACAGTAGGTATGGTGTTCTTTGGATGCAACTCAGCATTCTGTCTCCTTCAAACACAACAAGTTTTGTTTCTACCCAACAGTTTTTCTTTGGTTTCATCAGACCATATGACATTCTCCCAATACTCTTCTGGATAATCCAAATGGTCTCTAGCAAACTTCAGACTGGCCCGGACATGTACTGGCTTAAGCAGGGGGACGCGTCTGGCACTGCATGGTCTGAGTCCCTGGTGGTGTAGTGTGTATCAATAGATGGTATCCTTTGTTACGGTGGTCCCAGTTCTATGCAGGTCATTCACTAGGTCCCCACGTGTGGTTCTGGGATTTTTGCTCACCGTTCTTGTGATCATTTTAACCCCATGGGGTGAGATCTTGCGTGGAGCCCCAGATCGAGGGAGATTATCAGTGGTCTTGTATGGCTTCCATTTTCTTATTTTTGCCCCACAGTTGATTTCATCACACCAAGCTGCTTGCCTATTGCAGATTCAGTCTTCCCAGCCTGGTGCAGGGCTGCAATTCTGTTTCTGGTGTCCTTTGAGAGCTCTTTGGTATTCACCATAGTGGAATTTGGAGTGTGACTGTTTGAGGTTGTGGACAGATGTCTTTTATACTGATAACAAGTTCAAGCAGCTGCCATTACTACAGGTAATGAGTGGAGGACAGAGGAGCCTCTTAAAGAAGAAGTTACAGGTCTGTGAGAGACAGAAATCTTGCATGTTTTTAGGTGACCAAATACTTACTTTCCACCATAATTTGAAAAATAAATCTTACCAAGTCAGACAAGGTGATTTTCTGGATTTGTTTTCTCATTTTGCCTCTCATAGTTGTGGTCTACCTATCATGTCAATTACAGGCCCCTCTCATCTTTTTAAGTGGGAGAACTTGCACAATTGGTGGCTGACTAAATACTTTTTTCCCCAATGTTTGTAGTGGCTCATTTAATATAAAAAAACAACTTTTGAGGTATGGAAAATGCCAAGTGGACAGGAAAACCCACCCCATTCAGCTACACCATTCGTGTCATCTCAGTTGGAGATTGATGGCATATCCAAACTCTATGCCTTTGCGAGGCAACCTCTTTAGCTATTCACATTGACGGTTGCGGACTTATTTAACATTTCACATAGACAATGATTTGCACTTTAGGTTCAGACATGTTGGCTTCTATAAGTAAATCATTATTTCTCTTTTTTTTACCCCTTTTTTTTTACAAAGAGAAGCCTAGATCGAGTTAGCAGTGTCTACACCGTTGTCTTGTCTTCTTCCAGTCTTAACTAAACAAATTAGTCAGATATCGCACTGTATACACCTCTCCCCTTCACCCCTAATGTTATAGCTTTTATAATATGAACTATTTCATTTCTGTACACTATTCTATGATTTGTTATGACCCTGAAAGGAATATTTTTACTACTTAGCCTAATAACATGGCGGTATAGATCTTAGTACAACTATAGAAATGATGCCTGTCTTCTAAAAATCCGTTGTGCCAGTCCTAAGAAATTGAGCTTGAAAAAACGCATGCAAATTAACCTACCTGTGCATTGGGGGTGTTGATGCACTCTCATTACATTGACACGCCCCCAGTGAGATTCCAGTCTAATTTGCATGTGGTTTCAAAGCTCGATTTCTCAGCACTGGCACATCGGATTGTTCCAAGACAGGTATCGTTTTTATCGTTGTACCGGGGCCTATACAGCCACGCTACTTGTTTCAGTAGTAAAATCCTTCTGACAACTTCCCTTTTTAAAGGGGTTGTATGAGTTTAGGAAAGCATGATTGTTTTATTCCTTAAGCTGTGCCATTTTTGTCCAGGAGCTGCCTAGTAGCGCAGCTTAGTCTTACTTATGTTTAGCCTATGGGTAAGCTTGAGGTGCTATTTTTGGAAGAAAGCAGCCATGTTTTTCTTATAAAGCCCCAATAAATAGTAAATCCTGTTTTAAAATAATAGCATAAAGCACTAAAGTTTCATTATTTGTAAACATTTGTTAGTTTTGCTTCTAACCTCTGCCTATAAGGGTAGTCTAAATGTTTCAGCACTTGAAAATAACTCCTGCCTTTTCCTTCTATATAGCCTGAATTATTTATGCTTGAAGTGGTGATATTTTTTTAAGTATTCTACTACAAAAAAAAAATTCAAGCAAGTTGTCCATAGTCATTCATATTTTACTTTTTTACTGTCTCTTTAGCCTTCCATTTTAAATATTTCTGTATCTAGCTCCCTTAGTCCTCATTCCTTACACTCCACTCCCCTCTGTCCTAAATTTTCTCACTTGCTCCAATTTTTTTATTTATTTTTTAAATATTTTCCAACTGGGAAATAGAACTGTCCTCCCTATTTTTTTTCTAATGTTTAGCCTGTATGAGCATAAAGCAGATAGGTGAATCATGGAAAGGGATGAGGGCGGTGGGAAAACCTGGAGGACGAAGGGAAAGGGGGGAGTTCCCCTTCCTTCTCCCCCCCCCCTGTTTGTATCATATCTTTTTTTTTTTTTTTTTTTTGTTATTTTATTTTTATTTTTATTTTTTATTCTCTTTCCACTTGTGATAAAGCATGCAGGCATCGGACATGCTCTGGTAAACAAACTCCATTACCTGGTAGATATCACTCCAATTGTACCCCTGGGGTTTATTCCAGCTCCTGTCTTCTGTTCCGTTCACAGCTCAAATACCAAAAGACCCTTAACCACTGTACCCTTTCACCTCCCACCCTCAAGCTCTATTCTTTACAAAATCCTTATTACCTCTCTTGCAAAAAATATCTTGTTTTGCTTTTTATATATAGGTATAAATTCATTTTCATGTGTTGTTTTTTTAGTTTACTTTATTTACTATGTAAATATTTACAAAAAACATCAATCTATTTATTATTATTGATTTGCATCCATTTTTATTATGTAGTTTATATTTCTGTTTAGCATTTTTTTTTTATGTCTTAGCTATTTTCAACTAATAGTAGACGTGGGTGTCAATGACTGATGGCAACCCACCGGTCATTTCAGTATTAGGCTGACGCTTCTCTGGTACGACGGTTTGTAGGAATGTGGTGTCCCCGTGTGGTTAATGTCATGTGTTGCATTACATAGAAATCTGAGTATTGGTGGTGACACCGTGTGGTCTAGGACAGAGTTGCGGAGCAGTTTCATTACACTGATGGATTTCCAGGGTTTATCGTTTTCGGTGTTGGGTATACGGGAGGGTGTTTTGTAGTCACTACCGTAACAGGTTGTTTGCTTCATGCTGTTGTGTAGCCCAGTGTAAGCTATGCAGGGGACAGAACAATGAGTTTACAGGGAAGGGAGTAATAAAGGGATATTGCATGCACCAGTTTATGTATATAGATGACTGGCGGTGGTAGATCCAAGCGTGCATTTAAAAGGCTTCGGTTTAGGTCACGGGCTTGAGTGACATCATGTGGTGATTTCTGCATAGTGTAATTGCATGGAAAGGGCATAGCATAGTTAGCTACTATGTATTTCACCATAGGGCTCTATGTTTGTTTCTTTTCAGACTTTTTTTTTTTTTTTTTTTTGGCTTATCCATTTATGATTTTTTTATTTTTTTTTTGCATTTCTTCGTTTTTGCTCTCTCCTCCTTCTTACCTTCTCTCGACTCCTCTTCTTTACCGCTCTTCTCAATAACCTCACTGACTCATGCACATACTCTCCCGGCATTAAACACCGCTTACGGTAATCCTGGATGGGCTGATGTTGGAGGGTGGGGTCTCTCATGGCAGCCTTTTTGTGTAGGCGGATCTAGGGTGCGGGTTTGGCTGGTTTTTAACAATGATTCTCTCTTAATCTCAGACTACCGCGCATAAATTTAGCACTATTCCCATCCCTGACCGTTTTTGCTGTTTCTCTATAGGCTGCCATTATAGATTACCCTCCTTCCTAGGCAATGCATGATATAATTGGGAGGGGGCTGTAACAATGCATGATTTAACACAAGCCATTCCCTTCACATTAACCCTTCTTCTAACCTCACTAACATAACCCTTGTCCTCCCCTCATGCTCTAATATCTCTCTTCTATATTCATCAACAGTTTCAGCACAAATCTTTCATCATCTTCTTTATTTTTGCAACATATAGTAACTGTCTCCACAATCTATTTATTTTATCAAACTTTTTTGTACATTTACGATCACTGAATTTACTACATATTTCATTTCACAATACTACAGCAGTACAGTCACCTCACTATCTTCATACTATAGTAGTACAGTCATCTCACTATCTTCATACTATAGTAGTACAGTCATCTCACTATCTTCATACTACAGTAGTACAGTCATCTCACTATCTTCATACTATAGTAGTACAGTCACCTCACTATCTTCATACTATAGTAGTACAGTCATCTCACTATCTTCATACTATAGTAGTACAGTCATCTCACTATCTTCATACTATAGTAGTACAGTCATCTCACTATCTTCATACTATAGTAGTACAGTCATCTCACTATCGTCATACTATAGTAGTAGTCATCTCACTATCTTCATGCTATAGTAGTACAGTCATCTCACTATCTTCATACTACAGTAGTACAGTCGCCTCACTATCTTCATACTATAGTAGTACAGTCATCTCACTATCTTCATACTATAGTAGTACAGTCATCTCACTATCTTCATACTATAGTAGTACAGTCATCTCACTATCTTCATACTATAGTAGTAGTCATCTCACTATCTTCATACTATAGTAGTAGTCATCTCACTATCTTCATACTATAGTAGTACAGTCATCTCACTATCTTCATACTATAGTAGTACAGTCATCTCACTATCTTCATACTATAGTAGTACAGTCATCTCACTATCTTCATACTATAGTAGTACAGTCATCTCACTATCTTCATACTATAGTAGTACAGTCATCTCACTATCTTCATACTATAGTAGTAGTCATCTCACTATCTTCATACTATAGTAGTACAGTCATCTCACTATCTTCATACTACAGCAGTACAGTCATCTCACTATCTTCATACTATAGTAGTACAGTCATCTCACTATCTTCATACTATAGTAGTACAGTCATCTCACTATCTTCATACTATAGTAGTACAGTCATCTCACTATCTTCATACTATAGTAGTACAGTCATCTCACTATCGTCATACTATAGTAGTAGTCATCTCACTATCTTCATGCTATAGTAGTACAGTCATCTCACTATCTTCATACTACAGTAGTACAGTCGCCTCACTATCTTCATACTATAGTAGTACAGTCATCTCACTATCTTCATACTATAGTAGTACAGTCATCTCACTATCTTCATACTATAGTAGTAGTCATCTCACTATCTTCATACTATAGTAGTAGTCATCTCACTATCTTCATACTATAGTAGTACAGTCGCCTCACTATCTTCATACTATAGTAGTAGTCATCTCACTATCTTCATACTATAGTAGTATAGTCATCTCACTATCTTCATACTATAGTAGTACAGTCATCTCACTATCGTCATACTATAGTAGTACAGTCATCTCACTATCTTCATACTATAGTAGTACAGTCATCTCACTATCTTCATACTATAGTAGTAGTCATCTCACTATCTTCATACTATAGTAGTACAGTCATCTCACTATCTTCATACTAAAGTAGTAGTCATCTCACTATCTTCATACTATAGTAGTACAGTCGCCTCACTATCTTCATACTATAGTAGTACAGTCGTCTCACTATCTTCATACTACAGTAGCATAGTCACCTCACTATCTTCATACTATAGTAGTACAGTCATCTCACTATCTTCATACTATAGTAGTACAGTCATCTCACTATCTTCATACTATAGTAGTACAGTCATCTCACTATCTTCATACTATAGTAGTACAGTCATCTCACTATCTTCATACTATAGTAGTAGTCATCTCACTATCTTCATACTATAGTAGTAGTCATCTCACTATCTTCATACTATAGTAGTACAGTCGCCTCACTATCTTCATACTATAGTAGTAGTCATCTCACTATCTTCATACTATAGTAGTATAGTCATCTCACTATCTTCATACTATAGTAGTACAGTCATCTCACTATCTTCATACTATAGTAGTACAGTCATCTCACTATCTTCATACTATAGTAGTACAGTCGCCTCACTATCTTCATACTATAGTAGTAGTCATCTCACTATCTTCATACTATAGTAGTAGTCATCTCACTATCTTCATACTATAGTAGTACAGTCATCTCACTATCTTCATACTAAAGTAGTAGTCATCTCACTATCTTCATACTATAGTAGTACAGTCGCCTCACTATCTTCATACTATAGTAGTAGTCATCTCACTATCTTCATACTATAGTAGTAGTCATCTCACTATCTTCATACTATAGTAGTACAGTCATCTCACTATCTTCATACTAAAGTAGTAGTCATCTCACTATCTTCATACTATAGTAGTACAGTCGCCTCACTATCTTCATACTATAGTAGTACAGTCACCTCACTATGTTCATACTATAGTAGTACAGTCATCTCACTATCTTTATACTATAGTAGTACAGTCATCTCACTGTATTCTTACTATAGTAGTAGTCATCTCACTATCTTCATACTATAGTAGTACAGTCATCTCACTATCTTCATACTATAGTAGTACAGTCATCTCACTATCTTCATACTATAGTAGTACAGTCTTCTCACTATCTTCATGCTATAGTAGTAGTCATCTCACTATCTTCATGCTATAGTAGTACAGTCACCTCACTATGTTCATACTATAGTAGTACAGTCATCTCACTATCTATATACTATAGTAGTACAGTCATCTCACTATATTCTTACTATAGTAGTAGTCATCTCACTATCGTCATACTATAGTAGTACAGTCATCTCACTTTATTCATACTATAGTAGTACAGTCATCTCACTATCTTCATACTATAGTAGTACAGTCATCTCACTATCTTCATACTATAGTAGTACAGTCATCTCACTATCTTCATACTATAGTAGTACAGTCATCTCACTATCTTCATACTATAGTAGTAGTCATCTCACTATCTTCATACTATAGTAGTACAGTCATCTCACTTTATTCATACTATAGTAGTACAGTCATCTCACTATCGTCATACTATAGTAGTACATTCATCTCACTATCTTCATACTATAGTAGTACAGTCATCTCACTATCTTCATACTATAGTAGTACAGTCATCTCACTTTATTCATACTATAGTAGTACAGTCATCTCACTATCGTCATACTATAGTAGTACATTCATCTCACTATCTTCATACTATAGTAGTACAGTCATCTCACTATCTTCATACTATAGTAGTACAGTCATCTCACTATCTTCATACTATAGGAGTACAGTCACCTCACTATCTTCATACTATAGTAGTACAGTCATCTCACTATCTTCATACTATAGTAGTACAGTCATCTCACTATCTTCATACTATAGTAGTACAGTCATCTCACTATCTTCATACTATAGGAGTACAGTCACCTCACTATCTTCATACTATAGTAGTACAGTCATCTCACTATCTTCATACTATAGTACAGTCACCTCACTATGTGCATACTATAGTAGTACAGTCATCTCGCTATCTTCATACTATAGTAGTAGTCATCTCACTATCTTCATACTATAGTAGTACAGTCATCTCACTATCTTCATACTATAGTAGTAGTCATCTCACTATCTTCATACTATAGTAGTACAGTCATCTCACTATCTTCATGCTATAGTAGTACAGTTATCTCACTATCTTAATACTATAGTAGTAGTCATCTCACTATCTTCATACTATAGTAGTACAGTCATCTCACTATGGTCATACTATAGTAGTAGTCATCTCACTATCTTCATACTATAGTAGTACAGTCATCTCACTATCTTCATACTATAGTAGTACAGTCATCTCACTATCTTCATACTATAGTAGTACAGTCATCTCACTATCTTCATACTATAGTACAGTCACCTCACTGTGCATACTATAGTAGTACAGTCATCTCGCTATCTTCATACTATAGTAGTAGTAATCTCACTATCTTCATACTATAGTAGTAGTCATCTCACTATCTTCATACTATAGTAGTACAGTCATCTCACTATCGTCATACTATAGTAGTAGTCACCTCACTATCTTCATATTTAATGTACAGTCATTTCACTATCTTCATGCTATAGTATTACAGTTATCTCACTATCTTCATACTATAGTAGTAGTCATCTCACTATCTTCATACTATAGTAGTACAGTCATCTCACTATGGTCATACTATAGTAGTACAGTCATCTCACTATCGTCATACTATAGTAGTAGTCACCTCACTATCTTCATATTTAATGTACAGTCATTTCACTATCTTCATGCTATAGTATTACAGTTATCTCACTATCTTCATACTATAGTAGTAGTCATCTCACTATCTTCATACTATAGTAGTACAGTCATCTCACTATGGTCATACTATAGTAGTACAGTCATCTCACTATCTTCATACTATAGTAGTACAGTCATCTCACTATCTTCATACTATAGTAGTACAGTCATCTCACTATCTTCATTCTATAGTAGTACAGTCATCTCACTATCTTCATACTATAGTAGTACAGTCATCTCACTATCTTCATACTATAGTAGTACAGTCATCTCACTATCTTCATACTATAGTAGTACAGTCATCTCACT
Source organism: Dendrobates tinctorius (assembly GCF_039654945.1). Classification (NCBI taxonomy): domain Eukaryota; kingdom Metazoa; phylum Chordata; class Amphibia; order Anura; family Dendrobatidae; genus Dendrobates; species Dendrobates tinctorius. Next base: position 15,011,279 of record NW_027361727.1, on the reverse strand, counting down.
ATCTTCATTCTATAGTAGTACAGTCATCTCACTATGGTCATACTATAGTAGTACAGTCATTTCACTATCTTCATACTATAGTAGTACAGTCATCTCACTATCTTCATACTATAGTAGTACAGTCATCTCACTATGGTCATACTATAGTAGTACAGTCATCTCACTATGGTCATACTATAGTAGTACAGTCATCTCACTATCTTCATACTATAGTAGTACAGTCATCTGACTATCTTCATACTATAGTAGTACAGTCACCTCACTATCTTCATACTATAGTAGTACAGTCACCTCACTATCTTCATACTATAGTAGTACAGTTATCTCACTATCTTCATACTATAGTAGCAGTCATCTCACTATCTTCATACTATAGTAGTACAGTTATCTCACTATGGTCATACTATAGTAGTAAAGTCATCTCACTATCTTCATACTATAGTAGTACAGTCATCTCACTATCTTCATACTATAGCAGTACAGTCATCTCACTATCTTCATACTATAGCAGTACAGTCATCTCACTATCGTCATACTATAGTAGTACAGTCATCTCACTATCTTCTCTCTTTCTAGCTTTACCACTGCCATTCGTACTGTTCTTAATGCACCTGGCTGCCGATTTTCTACCAGCACGGGGCTTCAGCATGCAGTGACTGGACCTCCCCCTACCTCCATTAACTTCATTAACAGCATGCCTGACAATTTACTACCTCCCTGGCCACAGATACATTTCATCCCTATGTCCATGGAGGTACTAATTGCATGATCCTACCCCCCTCCTGCATGTCCCCTCTCTTGTGATCTGTGACATGTTTAACTTAAGGTTTGATTACTAATAAACTGAAATCTAATTAATGACTTGTTTACTAATCAACATTTTTGTGTCTGGTCTGTTCCTCTGAGGGGGTCCACTAACTTCTCACTAATACTATACATCTCTCCCTGTACCTCCCTAACTATCACCCCCGTCCTTTTACCGCAAAGCTTCTCCCCCTTCCTAACTCTAACCTGTAACCGTAATCCTTTCCAATTATGGGGAGACTTTGGAAGGACACTGTGCTGGTGTATACATCTCTATTAACGTGGGTTTCGTTCCTATATAATCACTAGGGAATTTTGATTCCGCTACTGGTGCTACATTGATTTTTGCAGCTATTTTATAATTTTTGAATATTAAAGTAAATATACGATTTAATCTTTTATTACTTTCTTAAGTATTTATAAATGAAGTCTGATAAAACATGCAGCAGATGTTATTATCATTTCTCATTCTGTAAAAAAAAATATTGTTCTTGCCGAATTTGCATTAAAGTTAAATTACCGTTTCAGTAAATAAAGGTTATTTGTGTCTTAAAATGATATATTGGCTCCTTAAAGGGCTTTTTCCATTTCAACAAGTGATTGCATATAACTAGTATATACCATCCATAAATTATTGTCTTGGGACCCCAGGCAATCCTAATAGAGTCGCTTCATCGTTGCATCCCCTTCATAGTATTTTCCGGCACAGCAGAGCTCTTGACCACCTTGCTTTGCACAGAGTTGCATTGCAGTGGGTGGCTGGGAACTTCGCAATGTGGGGAAAAAAAAACATGAAGAGGAGGCAACATACCTAAATAAATCGGCTGGGGTCCCATAGGTAGAACTCAGGATCATCATTAATGGGGCTATCACTAAACCGTAAGATATCACCTACCCACAGGATAGCTGATAAACTGCTGATCGCTGGTGGTCCGACTGCTAAAACCCTCCCCAATCCTTAGACTAGAGCTCTCAAATGCCCAATTAGAATTGCAACCACCACATCTTCACTTATCGTCTGAGGGCCTGACAGGCATAGCCTATACGTTTTGGTGGCAGACATGGTTGGCCAATGTTCCATTCTAACAGGATATTTCAGAGATCCGGTCTCGCAATCGGTGGATGTCCGAGTGATCTAACCCCCAGTACATGATAGGTGATTTACTGATTTGGGACAAAGTTTAAGTAATGGCATATCCTGATGATATGATGGCATCCCTTACTAAAATGTGAATACATTTTTCCAAAATCTCTGCTTGAAGTCAAGCAATCTGTACTTTACTTCCAGTGGATGGAATTGGTCCCAGTCAAAAAGTTGTGTGCCCATCACATGACTGGGACAGATTTCCATCCCCTGCAGGAGGACTAGAACTCTAGGTCCACCTATTGGAAACAGTGATCCTAAAATTCAATATCGACTCTTTAGCAAGCCTTGCAATATGACTTAGGTGAAAAGAACCAGAATCTCAATTTTCAGACAGTGTTTTGAGATGTTGCCCCTCATCAGTGTAAAATATGAGATATGATTTGGCTGTGGTCTTAAGGGGTAACGTTTCTCCTTGTGGGGAGTGACAAGCCAAGCCTGGCATGTCACAGTGAGGAGACCTATAAGTCATGGGAATTTAAATATGCAAATTTTCTATTCAGAGTGGAAGAGGACAGATGAGGGGTAACATCCCGAAACATTGTGTCTGAAAATTGAGATACTGGTTTGGCTTTTAACCCAAGTCGTATTGCAAAGCTCATTACAGAGTCTATACTGACTTTTAGAATTGCTGCTTCCAATAGGTGGCGCTAGATTTCTAGTCCTCTTCCTCTCTGAAGGGACAATTTTGCATATTTATTTTCCCATGGCTTATAAGTCTCTTCACTCTGACTCTTTATATTTCATTTCCCAGAGGAGCATGCCTGGCTTTTAAGTCTCTTCACTCTGACATGTCACTCTCTACAAGGAGAAAGGTTACCCTTTAGACCTCATCCCCTGCAAGTAAATAGTAAAAGTCCCGAATCCAAAGTCATGACTGTAACCAGCGAGCTTGAAAATGAGTTAGAATAACGCCTAAAAAAAAGCTTTATTTTCTGAAACTGTAATCCTTTTTTTTTTTAGTAAATTGGAAATACTGTATGATTGGTGTGATGATTGAAAGTGCGGAATGAAAAGTAGTTCTAAACGTGCCGTGCATTTTGGGTTGTCGTTGCCAAAGTTTGCAAGTCGATTTTTAAACTTTGAATATTTATTGGCAGGTTGGGAAATTGTCCATGATAAAGAAAAAATAAGCGACACAGCACGGACTTTTGCTTTGTGGATTTATGTGAGTCTAGAACTCTCCTATTAAATCTCCATTTCCCAGAGAAGTGCAGACTCTTGGACACTTCTTCTTAAAGCATGAAGATATTTGGGATGTGGTTAGAGTAAATATAGTAAAGCATGCCAGTGAAACTCATATAGGCTCGAGACTTTCGCACGCTTCCCCTGTCATTACTGTAGGACGCTACAAAGTCAAACGGAAATCTGCAGAGTTGAGAGAAGTAGAAGAACTTATTGTTTTACAGTTTAACCAGTCACTTCGTCCATGTATTTTTCAGATGGTCTGTTAAAGGATACTGACGCCTTCCGAAGCAACTTTTTTCCACTTAAACTTGTGTATTTTGGGGCAATAATATGTTTTGCAATTATGTTTCATTAAAAATGTTGTACCATTTGGCTTTTATAGACTCTTGCTTCTCTGCGCATTGCTAGCTGCAGAATGAGTTAGCTTAGAATCCATCAGCAAGCTCGTTTTGATGGAGCGTTTGTTAGTCTTTTATCTGTCTTCTCTTGAAGCTACTCTGCGCTGATTTATGAACAAATTAAAGGGAATCTGTCACCTCATTTTTGGCCTATAAGCTGCGGTCACCACCATCAGGGGCTTATCTACAGCATTCTGTAATGTTGAAGATAAGCCCCTGATGTAACCTGAAAGATAAGAAAATCAAGTTAGATTATACTCACCTGGGGGTGGTCAGGTGCGGTGGGTGTCGCGGTCCGGTCCAGCACCTCCCATCTTCTAGGGATTCTTCTTACTTCTGCCGCGGCTCCTGCGCAGGCGTACTTTATCTGACCTGTTGAGGGCAGAGTAAAGTACTGCAGTGCGCAGGCGACGGGAAAGGTCAGAGAGTCTCGGTGCCTGTGCACTGTAGTACTTTACTCTGTCCTCAACAGGTCAGATAAAGTACGCCTGCGCAGGAGCCGCAGCAGAAGTAAGAAGGACGACATCATCGCTAGAAGATGGGAGGCGCCAGACCGGACCACAACAACCACCGCAACAGACGGGACCGCGCCCCCCAGTGAGTATAATCTAACTCGTATTTCTTATCTTTCAGGTTACATCGGGGGCTTAGCTACAGAATTACAGAAAGCTGTAGATAAGCCCCTGATGGCGGTGGCTGCATCTCATAGGCCAAAAATGGGGTGACAGATTCCCTTTAAAGGTCAGCCAAACATTGATGTGGTTTATGATCATAGATCGGCACAGAAGAGTTAAGAAAAATCCAGGTTAAAAAAAGTTACCAGTTCACAAACAGATTCTCAGTTAATTTACTTTGCAGTCAACATTGTGCAGGGAATAAAAAGATTCTGTAAAAGCCGACTGGTGCAACATTTTTAATGAAACCCAATTGCAAACTTATATTTGGCCTCAAATGCATGCAATTAACTGAAAAAAAATAACAGTCCCAGATGTGTCCATATAAGTTCAAACAGCCTTAAAGTTTACTAACAGCAATAAAATGTGCAGGAGGGTCGATACTATTGAGGGATGTAGTGAAAATTAAATATAAGGTCCAGCACAAAGACTGTCATGAAATATCTGGTACGTGGACGTTAGTGGCATAAGCTGCTGTTGCAATGTGTCTTTTTATCCTTTTGGATCATTTCTATTAGGGTGCACTCAGATGGCCTTATAAATTGGAGCGAAATCGGACTGCTGTGCACGGAGTGGCTGGCGGCTCTCCCCACTTGAACATGAGTGTTTCATTGAAATCTATGACGCTGTCCTGCTCTGGTCGGGAGAGCCGCCAGCCACTCCGTACATTGCGGTCCGATTTCGGTTTGATTTATATGGCCGAGAGTCGCACCCTTAGAATGGTTTTGGAATATATTGTCGGACTAACCCAATGCAGTCCCAGATTCGGACACCACATACATTGTATACAATAATGCGTTCTGGGACGTGGAGCTGACATTGGAGCCAATCAGTAGCCACTGGGGCTTATTTTCTGGAGGGTTGTTCTGAGTGTTCAAATTGCTTCATGGTAGGTGTGCCCCTGGGCAGAGTGCTCAACTTGCCTCAGGGTAGGTGCGCCCCTGGTTGTTCATAATAACCTCTTAGATATCACTGATGATTTGAGCAGCAAAAATAAAAAATAACCAAGCAATGCAATTAAACCCGGACATGTTCTGTGCAGACCCTCAGAATAAGTTCCTCTGGTGAGCCCAAGGAAACATGCTGTCTGAAGATAAGCAGATCACAGGGCATCCTTCTGCTTCGTGCTCCCCAAATCAACTGTAATCTGACATCTTGAGTTCTATCCTGTGCTCTCCTAGGGCTAATTGATGGGGTAATGAATGAGGGTCGTTTATCAACTTCAAATTCCCTAGCGGGGTATTTGAAATGATAAGTTTTCTCGTTCAGAAATTATTTTTTTCTTTTTTATTAATGTTTTATTAAGGCTGTGATCGAACTGATGAAAACAAAGAAGAAAGTTTTTACTGTAAAGAGGCGCAACTTGAGGATGACTGCCATTAGCACGGCATCTAAGCTGTGATTACACGAGAGATTGTGTCCCGCTCATTTCTTGTTTGCGGAAGGCTGATGATAAAACCGATAGACATCAAATATACATTAGTTGTCAGCTGATATTTTCTGCAGTTTTTTTCTTTTAGAGATCTGTTGTGAAGAGACGCACGCCGCCATCACTGCCTGCATTATCCGTCTTCTTTCTACTTTTTGATCACTTTAGATTATATTGTGGTCCACGGTATGCCAGATAACGCAATGAATAAATGTGATGGATGACATTAGTTGTCAACTGTCACTTCTGTTCCATCTATCATTGTCATCCATGTAATAATAATCTGGGATGCATTTTTTTAGGGGACTGGAAAATTTTGCACGTAGCATTTCCATAGTCTATGGTCAAATACCGTTTGGATGCCATTTTAGAATTTTTTTTATTATTATTTTCTCAATATTGTTGAGATCCATTGTAGCATTCAAGTGCGGGATCACAGAGAGGAACCAGAGACCCCCTTAGTTTTATCAGATCGCAACAATGACCTCACCAGTTTACGTTTATGTTGGCTAAGCGTATAATCGCACTGGGAAGATTTGCAGGGAGTGAGCAGCATTTGACAATAAATATGTAGCTACCCTTACCTGTCAGACCAAGGACTTAGCGCTTGACCCCGTTTTGCGTTTTCAAATGGAAGATGAAAAAGCTGCTGCCAGACTCATCTGGCAGTGGCTTTTCTCCCATGAAAAGGTGTTGATCCGGAGTTGAATTCCAACTTCTGATCCTTCTCTTCCCCGGCATCATCTGTTGGGAGAGAGTCAAGAGGTTTAAAAAACACATCATATGTTCATCTGACTTTCGTCTAACGTGTATGGGGGATCTTAACTAGAGTATGCCCACAAACCGAAGCCGGACAGACATCTGTCTGAGATGGTGTAGTGACTCCTGCATTGAGCAGGGGGTTGGACACGATGACCCTGGAGGTCCTTTCCAACTCTAACATTCTATGATTCACATGGTAATGATCCACAGAAAATTCCATTGTGAAAATGATGCAGATTTTGCAACGGGAAGAGCGAAAATATGACCCTTAAGTTGACATATTAAGGATTTCTAATTTCTAGCTCAGGCCATTTTTTTTTTGTTTGCCACCGAGATTTCTTAAAATCTCATCCATTTTGCCGCTATTATAAAATACTCAGTGAATCATTGCAAATAATCCGCTGCAAACCTTCTGCAGTGGAAATGCTTCTGCAGCGGTATTTCTTACTGGAGATATCGCTGAAAAAATGATGTTGTGAAACCCCTGCTCCATTTGACCTATTCAAGTGCAAATATGCATGGACATACGCCGCATACATTGACATAATGTGGGCTTTAAATCTGCGCATGTGTTCATTTTATGCTGCACGTATTATCTGCACAAGATTTTTCGAACTCATGCGCAATGCAGAGACTGTAAAACACTACGGATTTCCCATCTGAAAAATCTGCGTTTTAGCTTTGCGGGAACATGTTTTTAGGCTTTTAATAAAATAATCCAATAAGTTTTCCTAAAGAAAAGCTAAGATGATGTACAATAATATACTTTCCAGAAGTATATAATGTAATTGGCCGTCAGTAAGCACTTGGAGATTTCTTAGCCTTCCGTTTCGCCAGAATCTCCTTATGTGAGCATCTTGCATACTGAATGTCCCATACAAGCCGGCTGACATTTATAGTGAATGGTATGTGGCATTTGCTTTGGATAGCTTAGTAATATGGACCTTTTTAATGGGCTCTTCTTACAGATGGCCCAAACTAATTCTGCGAATAATGAGCAGAAATCACGGCAGCAATTAATTTAAAATAGGATGTGAGCATAACTCAGCCCACCAGGAGGTGAGCGGGGTTCAAACATCAAAATTTGAAATGTATGTTTGTTCTGTGTGTTTGGAGACTATTGCTCTAGATTGAGCTATATATACACTGCACGTTTGTATATCCCTTCATATTAGGCCAATTAGGCTATTGATTTTTATTTTATGCATTGAGTGTAATTGCTTTCAGTCTATAATGAATCTGACCAGTATTTGGGTACAGCCATAAAAGGCGGCTACCGTGCGGTGGCAGTGTGGCTGAAGTTCTGCACACCCACGGCGGACAGATAGCCACACGATTGTGAAACAAAATGGATCATAAATTAACCATCGCCATTGGCAAAGTTTTGGTTGCACATGCTGTCTTTTTCCGGTTAATGCCAGTAAGGTGATGAAAGAAAAGATCTGGTCTCTGGTGCCCCTTCTTGTACCACTTTTGTAGATTTTTTTTTTTTAGGGATCTTGTTCTTTTGGAGTCAGTGTATATCTCCCTGTTGAAGCAGTGTACCAATTGTACTATTAGTTTCCTAATTTTTACATATAATTTGGATGATGTACCCTCATTTTGTTAAAAAAAAGGTTGGGCAAAAAGACTTGCAGGACCCTGGTCCAGGGGCCACATCGATAGTTTGATGGCCACCAGACCAGAGCTCTGTGACCCTCCTACTAACTGTTGGTGCCTCTTCTGGTTAGTACTTTAGGCTTCTGTGATGCAAATGTAATGGTGTTTTCAAATCAGAAATCTTGCCTGTAGTAGGGGGTTTGAAGGAATCTGGTCCGCAGGCAACTTACTACTACATGGCCACTAGACGAGGGTCCTGCAAATTATTTTTTTCACCTCTACAATTAACTAATAGTTGGCAGGACAGACCTTACAGCTGATGGCGCGAAAGAGTCTGCTGAGTGGTGGGTGTGGCAGCACTTGAGAGAATTGAGTCCTGACTAAGTAAGATGGGAGATAGTCGAGAAATACAGCAGAGGAAGCACCTTGTAAAGTAGAAGCAGAGGGGTCCCGTAAAGGGTAACAGTGACACCCGGAAGAAGTGAATTGGGAATAGAGTAATGAGTGGCAAATTCTTGAGAGATTTTATCCGCTAAGCAGTGAGTAGTGTGGTAGTGTCAATAGCTGAGGGGCGAAGGGGATGCCTCAACAATGGGGAGATGAGAAAGCATCAAGAAAAGTCTGGAAAAGTCCATGAAGTGTGTGAAGGTAGTCCTCACTGGGTGCAGTGTGTTGATTACTACTATAGACAGAGAGCACAGTTGGTGGCACAACTCAGCACATTGCATTAACAGGGAGAGGTACACCAGCGTCAACAGATTAAAATGCCAGTATACACCAAAAAAGTTCTAGAACTAAGGCCTCATTCATACGTCTGTGTTGCACCTTTTTTTTTTTTTCGGATACAACATTATATTGGGATCATCTATGCTGCTGTTCACATGTCTGGGTTTTTTTCCAGCAGCACAGATGACCAGGGCCAATACAAGTCAGTGGGTCTGAGAAAAACACATACATCACAAGGATGGCATCTGTTTGCGGTCCGTGTTTTAACAGTGCAAAGCATAGGAGAAACATTAGTTACTTAGGTTGAAAAAAAGTTCAACCTTTCTCCACTCATTGTAAATTTGTCACTAAATCTACAGTATATCTATAACCCACAATGCTATGTATCCTGAGGAATAAATAATTAGATTAGCGTGCACACTGTGTGAAATGTTGAGGTGCCGGTGTAATGGACTCAAGGTCCCAGAGCAATAGGATTAATATTCCCGCAAGTGGAATGACTTGCATAAAGTGTAAATGTTATTGTGATACAAACAATAGGCCAGGGAAGCAGATTTACATATGCGATTATAGGTGACGTTTCGACCCTACCAGGGTCTTAATCATATATCGCTGAAGCTTCAGTGCATATACGAAAATAGAGCACAATGGTGCAGAAAGGGTAAAGAGCGGTCCCATACGCTAGTGTAATCAGGAAGGTGCCAAAGAAGCGCTGTTACAGCGCAATGTTGCTTCTTGGACTGCAGTATAGGACCTTGTCCCATTGTGTGGCAGAGCAGCGCTATACTGCAGGCCAAGAAGCAACATTGCGCTCTAAGGCTGGTTTTACATTTGCTCTTTATGGCGCTGCGACGGCCTGCGCACGGCCGCCGCTAAGCCCCGCCCCCTGCCCGCCCCATCCGGTCATCGCCGCCTACTAGCGCACATGGACGCTTGCGATCTGCGCACCCTATCTTTAGCAGATCGTGCACTGGCTGTGCGCTAGCAGGATTTTGCCGTGCGCTGCGCACTTTTGAAGGTGCGCCTGTGTGCGCCGAACGCAGCATGTTGCATTTCGGTAGGGTCGAATATTAATCCTATGTATATGGAGGAAATCATCCGGCCCTTGTATTTGTATATTATTATACTGTCTTCCATACTACCTCTTGTGGTCGGCGTTCCACAGCCTTGACTGCTCTAACTGTAAAGAACCCTTTCCTATTTAGCTGCCAGAATCCCCTTTCTTCCACCCGTAATGAGTGCCCCCTGGTCCTTAGTATTTTCTTTAGAAGGAATAAGCCATGCACCAGTCCTTTGCATTGATGGCACGTGTATTTATACATATAAATGAGGTCTCCTCTGAGACGTCTTTTTCTAAGCTACCTCTCATCATATGACACTTCTCCGTCCCTTGTAGTAATCTAGTTGCCCACCTTTGAACTCACTCTAACTTCTGAGTATTCTTTTTAAAATGTAGATCCCAAAACTGGATCCTGTATTCTAGATATGGCCTCCCCAGTGATTTATAAAGGGGTAACAATACATCGGGATCGCAGGATTTTCTCTCTCCTTTTATACATCCTAAAATCTTGTTTGCTTTTGCAGCTGCTGACTGACATTGGGTACTGCGGCTCAGCTTACTTGTAACCAGAATACCCAAGGCCTCCTCCTGTTCTGTGGTCCCTAGTATGGTCCCATTTAATGTATATACAGCAATTGGATTACTCTGTCCTAGGTGGATTAATCTCATCTGCCAAGTGTTTGCCCATTCAGACATCTTATCCAGATCGTTTTGTAGTATTGTACTGTCAATATCAGTTTTTAATAACCTACAAAGTTTGATGTCATTACTTTGACACTGGTACCATTTATTCATGCACATGTTTAAACAAGGATGTGCAAATGAGGCCTAAAAGTGCTAGAAGCAGCTTCAATGGGTATAAGACCATTTCTTCCACCACCCATGTGTGCTGTGAGTACATCGCCGCAGCATTACTCCAGGTAAACTAGTGCAGTACTTAAGGAAGGCTTGGTAGGCCTCATTTATCAAGTGTCTTTGTTGCCTATAGCAACCAATCAGAGCTCAGCTCTCAATTTGTAAATGGCTCTGGTAAAATAAAAGCTGCTCTGTGATTGGTTAAGGACAGTAGAGACAGATTTTGCTTTTAGACACTTTTTGATAGATCGGCCTCTGCGTGTTTTTTTAGCTGACTGTGGGAATTCCCATTAGAGTGATTTAGTAAAAATTGTAATTTTGTGATCCGGAATCCTGGGCATTCTGCGGTGACTATGTGCTCAGTCAGCTTCACGTTAAATTAAGTGGGGAACACTTTTCCCCTGTCAGTGGAGGATGAATCCACAGTTTTTACAATGCAATCCCTCTGGTTTACCAGAAGAGCAGCATTAGCCTCTGTCTGTAATGCTCTGCTGACGGAGCAGATCATTGCCGTAGAGCACAGTGGTTTTCCGGTCAGCAGATTGCCGCTTTCCATGTGACCCGTGTTACTGTGCCTGGGGCTAGTGACACAACTTTAGGTCTCAATTCACAGAAACCCAGCATTTACCAGGACTACTGGGGCAAACAAAGCGGGTGTGATCGAGTGCAGGAGCGGTCATATCGTTGGTGCAGTCTATGCAGCTGCACGGGGGCCCAAACAGTCAGAGGGACCATTTCCATCTCTAAAGCAGGTGGAATTGTGTCTTATGATGAGCTAAAAGACAGAAAAATAAAGAATGGAATCTCCAGCGCTGGACTTCAGTTAAAAATACATCATTTATTGTAAATTCTTAAAATAGAACAGAAAACCATGAGTAAGACCCTCTAGGTTGAAACGCGTTGGTTGGAGACCACCAGAGACCCCATCTGCCTGTATGTCCTTATCCATACTTTTTTCTGTTCTATTTTAAGAATTTACAATAAATGATGTATTTTTAACTGAAGTCCAGCGCTGGAGATTCCATTCTTTATTTTGCTTCAGTCAACACCCCTGATCAAGGTGACTCCGTGCGCAGGAGGATTATGGATCGCAACCGAGACTGGTGAGCTGACCTCCCTTCATTTTCCCTATCCTTCTATAATTAAAAGACAGAAAAGGGCCAATGTGCAAGAACAATTTATGGGGCCTTAGCTGTCTGTGTCCTCCAGCCATTCAGTGACACTGCCGCCAATCAGCCCTCTGTCTGCAGCCTGTCCGCCATACAGTGCAGAGCTGAGGACCATGATAACAACAAATGTGACATATGGCTTTACAAACATTTTTTATTAGTCCTTGCAATATATCTATATATATATATATATATATATATATGTATATATATATATTAAAATGAAGGAATCACACCACTAAGTAGAAATTCACATGCAGTTTATTGGCCCATGTGCAACGTTTCTGCCCCATATATGTGTATATATATGTACGTATGCGTGTGTGTACTGTATATATATTAGATGGTGGCCCGATTCTAGCGCATCGGGTATTCTAGAATATGTATGTAGTTTATTTAAAGGGAATCTGTCACCCCATTTTTGCTCCATAAGCTGGGGCCACCGCCATCAGGGGCTTATCTACAGCATTCCGTCATTCTGTAATGCTGTAGATAAGCCCCCGATGAAACGTGAAAAATAAGAAAAAAAAGTTAGATTATACTCACCGGGGGCGGTGGGTGTCGGGGTCCGGTTCGGCGCCTCCCATCTTCAAACGATGATGTCCTCCTTGCTTCTCCCTCGGCTCCTGCGCATGCGTACTTTATCGGCCCTGTTGAGGGTAAAGTAAAGCACCGCATTGCGCAGGTGCCGGGAGAGGTCAGAGAGGTCCGGCGCCTGCACACTGCAGTACTCTGCTCTGCCCTCAACAGGGCCAAAAAAGTACGTGTGCGCAGGAGCCGAGAGAGAAGCAAGGAGGACATCATCGTATGAAGATGGGAGGCGCCGGACGGGACGGCGACACGCATCGGACCGGACCGAACGCCGGGATGAGTATAATCTAACTCTCTTTTATTCTTATCTTTCAGGTTTCATCGGGGGCTTATCTACAGCATTACAGAATGCTGTAGATAAGCCCCTGATCACGGTGGCTGCAGCTGATAGGCCAAAAATGGGGTGACAGATCCTCTTTAAATTCCGCACCAATATCGCTGATTTCGGCAAATCCGTGCGGCAGGAAATGACCTGTGACAACCATAGCGGTGGCTTCCGTTGTTCGAATTGTGCGCCAATTCGCGGTTGGACTGCGCCTGTCGCTGATTGGTCGCGCCCGACCGGCCGCGACCAATCAGCAACACGGGATTTCCGTTACAAACAGACAGACAGAATTAGATGATTATATAGTAGATATATATATATATATATATAATGAAACAGGGATTAAGAAAAAATCTATTGTAAGTCTATATGTCACATATAGTGGATAGAGATTGTCCAACAATAGGGTGTAAAGGGAAAAAAATCCTCTGTTAAGCTGGAACAGACCAAGGAGATTGGCCCAGTAGGGTGCATCAATATAGCACCCTTGGTCAACCTGGCCTATCCCTGCACCCCCTTTATAAACCCCTAATCACCCATGAACCTCTAAATGAGGTATGTGCAATATTAATAAACAGGATAGGCATCCTAGAATGTGTCTGTCCACAAATAATAATGCTATAAATGTATTGCTCATGTAAGTATCCTGGAATAAATAAAACTACATATATGATGATGTATAAAACATGCAAGTTGTCCCTACAAAAGACGCTTTTCTGAATAATACACTGTTTTCCCTCCGTTATGGAGAGTAGAGATTCATCAGGGGACTTAATTATATGTCCACAATTGCAGAAAAGAATGTGGTCTCTGGTGTGCCTGGGGGTCCAGAGAACAGGAATACGGAAAACTTCAAGAATGAAGCTCTGTAGCCCCACCATGAATGGAGTGGAGGTGCGCATGTTTGACCTCCGCTCCATTCATTGTCTATGGGACTCTGTAAATAGCGGAGCGCTTTACTTTTTCTAGTAGTCCCATAAATAATGAATGGAGCGGGGGTTCAGCATGGGCACCTCCACTCCATTAAAGGCAGGGCTCTACAGAGTTTCCTTCTAGGGGATAATTGCGATTTGGGAAAATCCATTCCTGCAAGTGTTTGGAGTTAGAATGCCATGGGCACCGCTTTGCTCGGAAGTGGAAGCGAGCGGCACTTGATGGCGGCGAATAACCAAATTAAACATCGGACTTTGCCACGGCAGATCTGAAACACAGAGACGAGCTACTGCACGTGTCATGGCTCCCTCCTTCTCTAGATCTCTACAAGGTTGTTCAGAAACTTGTAGAAGTCCTTGAATACCAATAATATAAAGAAATGATCCCAATTGGCCAATGGATATTCCGCTCAAGAAGGAAACACCCGACAGTCAGACTCCCATTTTTTTTATTATACCAACATCCCAATGATATAGGGGTAGATAGCGCTAGAAATACTAATAAATACCACAGTAAAAATTAGCTTAAATACCTATTAAAATGCTAAATAAATTTTTATTTCAATATATTAGCATAGAAATATAATATAAAAAAATAGTGCTCTTAGCCAAAAACAGAGGCTGCAAATCAATAACAGTCTGAGGAGACCTGAATACATCATTAGAAGTCCAGAATTATAGCGGTCACTGGGGAGCGCATGGAAGCCGCGACAGGATGTTTTGAAGTAGTAGTCCAATGCAGCTCCAGCCGTAGACCTCCAATGGAGGATGATAAGCTAGGGCGATGTGCGTAAACGGTCAGAGGAGCGCCAGGAATAAGAGAAGAGAGCAGTAATTTGTTAAGCCCACGACGCGTTTCGGGAGTAAACTGCCACCTGATGAAGACGGTTTACCGTCGAAACGTGTTGTGGGCTTAAGAAACTACTGCTCTCTTTTCTTATTCCTGGCGCTCCTCTGACCGTTGACTCACATCGTCCTAGCTTAATACATCATTAGCTCTCATAAAGTGCATACAATAATTCCGAAAAATTATTATACAATACTAAATAAAAAAACAATCTCTTTAAGAAAAAATTAAAGTGCTAAGTCTTTTAATTGTATCATTTCATGATTATCACTCATAAAGTGCATTACCTCTATTGTATACTATCAACATAAATATAAGCTGACTTCTCATACAAAAATAATGCAAATATATCATAGCCTCAAAAGCGCATAAAGGTACAATTAAACTGCTATTGTGTAAAAGGGCATATTGTGCAGCAATTGGCATATACATAAAATAGTTCAGAGGCTATTAAAAGAGTTATATATAATCTACTAGTACATCAGCCATAAAGTGCCGGTGATTAGTATCATAGTAGTATCAAAAGATGAACAAAAAATAGACTTACAAACTTGAGCTGAGTCTAATGAAGGTGCTCCCGCCGTCCCAACGCGCGTTTCGTGGTAGTTGTTTTTTACTGTTCCATTTTTTTTAGGCTACTGGTAATCTCAAGACTGAATTCCAGTAGGTGGTCAATCATGTGAACTTCCACTTCATTTATTCTTAAAGGAAATTCTGTCTTCAGCTATTTGCTATGTATTCGGGAGGCAACAGGAAACAGTAGCTGAATCACAGATTTCAGCGATGTGTCGCTTATTAGGCTGTGGGCTGTTGCTTATTTACAATGAAGGTTTCATCACTAGAAGACTATCAATGCCCTGACCATGCTCCTTCCTGTAATAAGCAGCTCACTGCCAATAGACAAAGTACATAAAGAGCCTGATGTAGGCTGTGGCAGCTTTTTGAGCTCTGCTATATCTAAGAACTGTGAAAGTGTCACAACTGCTGCACCCAGAAAACTAAATAACACATCGCTGGAATCAGGGTCTATCTTTTTTTTTTATCATGCTGCTCTCAGATGGTAGGAAAATGCCATCGATAAGGGATAACTTCCAAACTTGAGAATGCTATATCTATCTGTCTGTCTATCTATGGATATATATATATATATATATATATATATATATATATATATATATATAGCCAGAAACTAAACCAGCATTGAAGAAAAATACTCAAAACTCAAAAGCAATCTTCTGTAGTAAGCAAAGTTGTCATGGCCTGCATACTTGTAGACAGGCATATCCTTAAGGAGCCAGGGGGAAAAAAAACAATGTATAGCACCACCTGGTGGCGATTGGCAAAATGACAGGTTGCTAATTTAATAAAATAAGGTTGGAAAACAAGAATTTGTACAAACGCATCAAGGTCCCTTCTATTATTTTTTTTTTATATTGTTATACATTAGGAATAACTATTACTGATTCTTGATATGACTAACAAAAAAACCCCCAAACACTAAAAAAAGACAAAAAGCACACCGATAAAATAAAGTGAGAAATAAAGAAGCTGATGGATGTAAATCGCTCTGCATAGTTTCTGCATTTAGCAAAGATGATAAATATGGAGTCTTGTAGGGGAGCGATACGTAGAGGAAGCTCTGTATGTAAACCAGGGTGGTCCGGTTCGCTCCTATAACCTTGGCCCCAAGTGCACATTATACAACGGTTGCTATGGTGATAATTTATGTGCCGGTCAGTGAACTCGCCATTATTTTCTTGAAAACAATTTTTCTCTTTTTTTTTTTTTTGCTCGTGCAGTAATTTGTAATTTCTTTGTCCTGTTCGTTTTTTTTTTCTTCTTTCGTTTCTGAAGCATTCCCCATAAATCAAATTGTGAAATGCGCCGCGCAGCTATCCGGCATCTCGAGTCGTATTTCACTACAAATCAAGTCCCTTTTTATCGACCTCATGGACAATTTCGTAATTCAGCCACCTTCAGGCGTTATAAAATCCCGTACCCCCCCCCCCCAGTGTATTATAAGTGCCATAAGGATCAGGGTCTAATGTTCTCCGTTTCATAAATTATATCTGATGAGTGCTGGCCTATTCTAAGAAAGCTGAAAGCATGAAAGGGTTAAACCAGCCCGGTCCAAAACGCGTCAGTCAACCTTTACCTAATCAGCGATGACCCATGAAATCTGCTTATTATATGGGTATCTGCCCTGGGGCTTAATAAGGCATTTAGCATTGGGTTACACATCACGGCAATGGGCTGTGCATCAACGAGGCCCTAAAATTACTACTGAACCACTGTATGATTACCCCCGAAGAGAAAGTCCTGAAGATTTAATTAGAAGGAACATGTCTTCAGAAAATGACCTATAGAAATAAAATTATTATTATTATTGTTTAAATCAGGTAGTTATGTTACATGTATTTAAAGAACAAAAAAAAGATCATTTTTATGTTTCCCATATTATCCGAATAACAAAAATCAGAAATGTTTCCATTTTCAAACTGGTCACTAGGCCTAATACTCGACTCACACTTTCTGACCTTATAGCAGTATCATTATCATAGATAGGGTTAAACTGAAAGGTAACACCCTCTATATACAGTAGATGTCACAGTTCACCTCCTCATGTACAATAGTAGTACCTCTACATAAACTAGATAACACAGGATCCACCATTTACAGTAGGTGATGTCACAGCTCACCTCCTCCTCCTGTACAATGACTAATAACACCTCTACATAAACTAGATAACACAGGATCCACCATTTACAATAGGTGATGTCACAGCTCACCTCCTCCTCCTGTACAATGACTGATAACACCTCTATATACAGTAGATAACACAGGATCCACCATTCACAATAGGTGATGTCACAGCTCACCTCCTCCTCCTGTACAATGACTGATAACACCTCTGTATACAGTAGATAACACAGGATCCACCATTCACAATAGGTGATATCACAGCTCACCTCCTCCTCCTGTACAATGACTGATAACACCTCTGTATACAGTATATAACACAGGATCCACCATTCACAATAGATGTCACAGCTCACCTCCTCCTCCTGTACAATGACTGATAACACCTCTGTATACAGTATATAACACAGGATCCACCATTCACAATAGATGTCACAGCTCACCTCCTCCTCCTGTACAATGACTGATAACACCTCTATATACAGTAGATAACACAGGATCACAGGATCCACCATTCACAATAGGTGATATCACAGCTCACCTCCTCCTCCTGTACAATGACTGATAACACCTCTATATACAGTAGATAGCACAGGATCACAGGATCCACCATTTACAGTAGGTGATGTCATAGCGCACCTCCTTCTCCTGTACAATGACTAATAACACCTCTATATACAGTATATAACACAGGATCCACCATTCACATAGGTGATGTCACAGCTCACCTCCTCCTCCTGTACAATGTCTGATAACACCTCTATATACAGTAGATAACAGAGGAGCCATCATGCACAATAGGTGATATCACAGCTCACCTCCTCCTCCTGTACAATGACTAATAACACCTCTATATACAGTACATAACACATGATCCACCATTCACAATAGGTGATGTCACAGCTCCCCTCCTCCTCCTGTACAATGTCTGATAACACCTCTATATACAGTGGATAACACAAGATCCACCATTCACAATAGGTGATGTCACAGCTCACCTCATCATTACTTGTGAGTGACTTAGTTAATTATTTCATAGAAGATTAACTAAGGATATGTCATCAATATTAGATGGATGGATGTGATCAGTTGAGGAGCAGAGCAGCACAGCTCCATCAACTGTATAGTGGTCACAGCCGATTACTGCACATCCGCACCACATTTGAATGAATAGGTTTGAACCTGCAGTGCTCCACTTTTACTCTATTATCAGTGATCCGAGTTTTCTGATGTTTTGAACTTTCATCATATTGATATATAGGTAAAACATAAAACTGCACTTTCTTTTGTATTTTATTATCCTCAAGAAATTGCAAAGTTCTGAATTTTTATATTATACTTTATCTCCCTATTTGGTTTCCTTCCCTTTCAAACACTATGCAGCAGCACTGTGTCAGTCCATTTCATGCTCCTTTAGAATCTGCTTTCAATTGCTGCTGTGCGATATCTGTTCAATTTATTCTGACAATTGAGGTGCAGTCAGACGGCTGTATGAATCTGACAGAGACCGGAAACGCAGTGTACGGACTGGCCGGCGGCTCTCCCCATCCGAGCTTGACAGCTTTATGCATTTCTATGCAGCTGTGACTCTCGGGTCGGGAGAGCTCTCTGCTAATCTGTGCACTGCCTTACAATTTATATAGGTGTCTGACTGCGCCCTTAGCGTAAAGGATTTTCCCTGTTTTGACTCGGTGGGTGGGTATCAAAGAGGCTCAGACAAGGGTATCCCCATACTTAAATTGTTTGAATAAATTGAACAGATATTGTAGAGCAGCAGTTGGAAGCAGTTTCTAAAGCAGGACATTGAAACACAACTTCATCATGGTGTTTGGAGGTGGAGAAGCAAAATAGGATCCTAAAGTATGATACAAAAGATTTTAGGTTTGCAGTGCCAGGAGGAGAATTAAACACTATTTGCCTGCAGATATAGCGGTAATATGCAAGTAAATAACTTATTGGACCAGCAGCTACAGGGAGAAAATGAAGTGTTGTTTTCCCTGCAGCTGCTTGGTGCCTGTTATTGGTGCAGCGCAGGGCGCTCTAACAGTCGCACGCTCGCTGCAGAGCTGGCAGTCTACTTACCTGCGGAAATTATAAATAGCATTTCCGGAAGTGGCAAGATCACTTTCAATAAAAAACAAAAAAGAAATGACATTCCTTGGTTTTCAAAAACTCACTCAGACCAATGTTATTCCACGGGACCGTGCACACACTTCCGATATTTTCCTCGGACGTAGCCGGTCCGAGGAAAACAAAAAAATCACAGTATGCCCAAGTTTGATCTGACTGTCAGATTGTACCCAGCCTTGCGAGTCAATGCGTGAACAACATCAGGCCACACTAGGATGAGATCCACAGATTGATGAAATTGAGAAGATGGAGAATTTTCCCCCCCCATCTTCTCATACAATCAAACTCTGATCAGACCGTGATTAGCATATTCAGCCCGACTCTCACTGATGAGTAAAGAGGCTGGTGTGACCCAAGGCTTTGATGAAATCATACATTTCTGATAAATAGAGGACAAAAATGTTCATCAATCAATGGGGTGGATCTAACGACATAAAGTTTTCCAAATGTACAATAGTTGTGTGAAAATATCAGACGTGACCAATCGAACTTTCGGACAACTACGATCACTTGTCGCATAAAAGTTGATTGCTTGCTGCTTAAGAACCATACAACGAATGATCAATTTGGTCAAAATTGTCTATTTAGTACAGCTTTCTTCTAATGTATATGGGGGTCCTAAGCTTTATTATTATTATTATTATTTATTCTTTGTAGCACTGAACAAAATGGTACTATTGTTATGAGAAGTGGCAGTCTGTATTCTGCTGCTTCTGTTGCTATAGAGCAACTATGAGAATGTAATCTGCCGCTGCAGTAAATCTCCGCCAAGGTCAAGTATAATTTGTTGTTAGTCGCTTCATATAAGCGGAAAAAAAAATTAGGTATGAAATAATGGGGCGGATGGAGAATGGAATGGAGTGGATGGAGAATGGTGTGGATGGAGAATGGTGTGGATGGAGAATGGTGTGGATGGAGAATGGTGTGGATGAAGAATGGTATCGGGCGGATGGAGAATGGAATGGAGTGGATGGAGAATGGAATGGAGTGGATGAAGAATGGGGCAGATGGAGAATGGGGAGGATGAAGAATGGTATCGGGCGGATGGAGAATGGAGTGGGGAGGATGAAGAATGGAGTGGGGAGGATGAAGAATGGAGTGGGGAGGATGAAGAATGGAGTGGGGAGGATGAAGAATGGAATGGGGAGGATGAAGAATGGAATGGGGAGGATGACAAATGGAAAGGGGCGGATGGAGAATGGAGTGGATGGAGAATGGGGCAGATGAAGAATGGAATGGGGAGGATGAAGAATGGAATGGGGCAGATGAAGAATGGAATGGGGAGGATGAAGAATGGAATGGGGCAGATGAAGAATGGAGTGGATGGAGAATGGAATGGGGAGGATGGAGAATGGAATGGGGAGGATGAAGAATGGAATGGGGAGGATGATGAATGGAATGGGGAGCATGACGAATGGAGTGGATGGAGAATGGGGCAGATGAAGAATGGAATGGGGAGGATGATGAATGGAATGGGGAGCATGACGAATGGAGTGGATGGAGAATGGGGCAGATGAAGAATGGAATGGGGAGGATGACGAATGGAAAGGGGCGGATGAAGAATGGAGTGGATGGAGAATGGGGCAGATGAAGAATGGAATGGGGCAGATGAAGAATGAAAAGGAGTGGACTGTGAATGGGGAGGATGAAGAATGGAATGGTTTGAATGGAGAATGAGGCGGATGCAGAATGTTGATGATGGAGAATGGTTTGGGACAGATGGAGAATGAGGCGGATGAAGTGTAGTAAAATATGATTTAGATCTTTTTGTGTAATTGTGTTGCCACCAGTAATGTTTTTTGTTATTTGGGGGGGTCAAAGCTGCTACTTAAAATGAAAACACCAGCACAGTGTTACTTTATCTGCTAACTGCATGTCCATGTGTTACTAACAGTGGCTGCAAAGCAACACATAACCAAAACGAAGCTGTGAACAGGTTCCTAATCACGTACTCCGTACGTCCGAGCTGGGTGTGCTGCCACCCTAGACCATTATCAACACAGGAAAAACCACAATAAAGCCAAACTACACCACTGTACCTCCTCCCTATTACTAAGGCTTTATTGTAAGGAATGAATGGGAAGATAAGAGAAAAAAAATCAACAGTATAAAAGTGTCATGGTATAACAAAGGATACAAGTGTGGCAGTAAATAACTAAAAAAAAAGCTGGTAAATTAATACAGGTACAATAAATGTATCTTTTTGTCTAAACCCTTAATATGGATCTGTCACCAAATGTCACAGTGCAAACTTCATACATTATTAAATAGAATTACTTTAGGCTTGATGAGGCTGTTAAACTGACTTGGAAAATCCATGTCAGATTAAGTATTTTTTTGAAAGTTGTCAAAAGCTCTCCAAAAATGTTCCTTTTAATATTCAAATAATGCAGCCATTCTGACCTGCGATGAAGAATAAGTTCACCCGCCTCATCAGTCTTATCAAATCGATTTAATAATGCGTGCATGTTTGCATTGGGAAATCTTTTGCCAGATCCGCTTTCACTGACTTGAACTAGGCTTTCCGATTCCACAGCCCTCGGTATATGACTCTTTTATTTTTCTACACTGGGAGTTCTGCTCCTTCCTAAATAGTTTGTATATACTCATTAGAGCTATCAAATTTAGTGTAGTGAGATGAAATTAATAACATATAATAAATTTATATTATTTAACATTTCTAAATTCCTAGGAAAGCAAATGGGCAACAAGTTATGCATTAAAAAAGTTCCTCATTTTCAAAATCTATAGTATCCCAATTTTTTTTTATTTTTTTTATAATTCCGAAAAAATTACAGAAAAAAATTGCATTTAATTCCATTTATAGAGTCTGACACCCCCAATACTCAAACTAAACCACTTATTCAGACATATAGGGGAATCACTATTTTACATTAAAGAAAAGTGCTGATTAGGGGTCCTCGCTGCACCCTTTGCATGGCCAATGACTCGGTGCACTGTCCCACTCCCTCAGTGAACATCCTCCATAATTCCCCATAGCCCGATTTGAGAGCGCTAGCATTGAGTGCTGCTTGATTTGAATCCTTGGCCCTAAGAGATTACACTGACACTGCTGGAGCCCAGGGAGTGTGCGCACATAGACTGTCAGTACAGGTGTGCTCACACACCCCTCTCCTGTCTGCATCGGCCGCTGTGTGATCCTGTGACAGGAGAGAAGGATGAGAGTGCACTAGCACTGACACTTTGTGCGCTTGCACTTCTTGGGCTTTTACAGTGTTCACATGCTGCTAATACCGCGTTGCCGTCTGGCTTCTTCATGGCAAGGGACGAAAGGTATAATTAATTAATTTATCTAACTTTAAACATTTCTTTTAACTTTTCATATATTTGTGTATTTAAATAGATGTTTTCTATTTAAATACATTTTAAAAATGTACATAATCCCTGATTCCAGCATTATCACTTGCTGAGCTTCTTGCTGTAGCTTTGATAAAACACTCTTCTATATATGGCAGCTCTGCTAGTGATATTAAAGGAATTGTCCAGACTTGGGATAAAAGACTGCCGTCACCCCATATGACTGCAAATTTCTGACTTGTCACATACTTTTGCTCACATTCCAACTAGACGTGCTCATCCTCTCTCAATACACTTTTATTGAGAGAACACTAACCCGTCTAGTTGGCATGTGACCGCAACTATGCAAATTGCATACATGTGGTTATGTGAACGCCCACTCTGAACGGCCACTTCGGAGAATCTAAACCGCGTGCGCACTGCATGCTTCCAGGATTCAGAAGTTTGCAGTCACTGGTGAATGACTGCAGAATTTTATCCCAAGCCTGGACAACCCTTTTAATGCTATTCCTGCCCCTCATAACTGATTGGCAGCTTTCTATGTATGAAAACTTTTTGTTACCAACGATTCACCATATTAAGGTAACAAATAAGAAGCATATAAATAATTTTTAAAAAATTATCTTTTATTAAACAACAATTTTAAAAGGATATAGACAGAACAAAGTGCTGTGAAATGAGGGAACAAATCCTATGGTTGTGCATACAATATAAAAACAGCTCAAAAATGAATGTTTTTTAAATTTCAAAAAATATATATCATATAGGCGATAATATAACCAACATTTTATAGCTGCCTCATATGTGCATGCAATGTTTTGTGACTATACCTTCTAAAGTAAAATGAGTCCTGATTATTCAAAAAATATATCTACAATGCACAGCTAACACCTATGCATGTGAATTATCACCAGAACAAAAATATGAAATTCATTTTATTTTAAATACCTGTCAATTAATGAGCTGTTAGAACCATGGAGTCCCTCTGCCCCGACGCACGTTTCACTTCGCTTCTTTAAAACAAAATGAATTTCATATTTTTGTTCTGGTGATAATTCACATGCATAGGCGTTAGCTGGGCATTGTAGATATATTTTTTGAATCATCAGGACTCACTTTATAATGACCTGCTGCTTATGATAGAATTAGTGCCTAGATAGAAGGTATAGTCACAAAACATTGCATGCACATATGAGGCAGCTATAAAATGTTGGTTATACTATCTCCTATATGGTATATTGTTATGAATGGGTCACCGAGGAGGAAAAAAGCAACACATGCTAAGTCTCAGAAAACCAGAGAGGTTGGTAACTATGCAGACTGCAGAGCCCTGATCTTAACACACAACTAGAAGCAGTCTTGGAGCGTGCCTACGGTGGTCCTGGATGCCTCGTCACAACCGGAGAGCTACATAAGCCTAAAGTAAGAAAAGAGGAAAACTAACTCCCCAGAGCAGACCCCAAAGGAAAGACAGCCCCCCACATGTATTGATGGTGAAGCAAGATGAAAACACAAACAAAGGCAGAAAAATAGGCTGAGCAAACGATGGGGCCAAACTAACTTGAAAGGACAGGAAAGGAAAGATACTGTCTGCAATCTGCCAAAAAACCCTACCAAAAATAATGTCCAACACTTCTGATAACAAAATTAACCCTGAAGTCACTAGACTTCTCCCACTATAACAGCACTCTGGAATATTCTGAGACAGAGCAAAAAGAGGCTAATCTAATAAAGGACAAAAAGGCAAATTGGCAAATACAGATAAATAAGAGTGGAAGTTCAGCACAGCCCAGCCGGGCTGGCTGACCACACAAAAACTGAGTTGTCCAGCAAGAGCAAGTGTGAACATCAGCAAAAAACAAACTTAACTTGAGAAGACTGGAGCAGAGCTGAAGTCCAAGACCTGAGAAACAGACTGAATCACCAGCAACAGGATAGGGCGTAGGCTGTCTTATATCCAGTCTGATACTCCAGACATCCAATCACTATCCTCCTCAGTAGGTGGCAGACCATTACCAATTAAACTAACATCACTACCTCCTGTCACTACCAGAGGGAGAACGGAAGGAGAACTCCCAGCTGGTGGAGCAGAAAATGAGCTCATAGCAGTATATATATTTATTTGAAATGTAAAACATTCATTTTTTAGCTGTTTTTATATTGTATGCACAACCATAGGATTTGTTCCCTCATTTCACAGCACTTTGTTCTGCCTATATCCTTTTAAAATGGTTGTTTAATAAAAGATAAACTTTTTAAATTATTTATATGCTTCTTATTTGTTACCTTAATATGGTGAATCATTGGTAACAAAAAGTTTTCATGATTTATATGAGAAGTATTTTTTGATAGGTTATTCAAAGGACACATTTTGTGATTAAAGCTTTCTATATATGCACAAATGTACAAAGCTATCAGTCAGCGGGTGGGCAGAGAAAATCATTGAGAAGACTAGCAGAGCTGCAACAGAGATAAAGAGATTTTATCAAAACTACAGCAAGGAGCCCAGTAAGTGACACGGTGCTACAATCTATGTCTCTTTTGAATGCTTTCCTAAGATTGAGAAGCAGAAACCTGTTTATTTTTTAAAGGGGTTGTCCAACACTTTAATATTGATGGCCTAGCCTTAGGATAGGTCATCAATGTCTGATTGGTGAGGGTTCAACATCCAACATCGATTTCAAATCAATAGGGATTGGACGTGCAGTACCCGGCCGGGGCCACAGTCAACTGACTCCATTACTGAGCAGTTCCTCCCACCGCAGTCACCGTGAGCTACTAATCGGGTGTTGCACCCCCATTGATCAGACATTGATGACATATCCTACGGATAGCACACTAATGTTAAAGTCCCGGGCAACCCCTTTAAGAATGATTTGTATACAGTCAAATAAAGATATATGGAAGAAGCTAACCTTTTTGGGCTGGATACACTGTTCACTCAATGATGGTTCCTTAAGGCTACTTTCCCACAATGTGTTTTCAGTGAGTTTTTTACTTTGCGTATTTTAAAAAAAAAAAAAGAGTAACCTATTTTACTTAATGGATGTAAAAATGATGCAACATCAATAACTCACCAAATACTCATCGTGGGAACTTGGCCTTCACGTAGCCATAAAGTGGTTTTCACTACCATAGATAAATGGCAAACATGAAGACACAAGCCTTTTCACTCTTTAAATGTGAGACGCGGAAACCAAATAAGTGTCTCTGCCGGAATGAAAATAAAGTTTAGTAAAATAAAAACAAATGATATTGCTAAGACTTTTACTAGTTATTATAGCTCCATAAGATTGAAAGAACTAAAATGATAAAAATGTGCCCAGCGCATTACCAGTTAAAAAAATAATATAATGCATACTTAAAATATAGCAAAAAATAAATAACTTAAAAAAATCTAAAAAAGTAGCATGTCGAGGTACTATCGGCTTACAAAACCTTCACGAACAAGAGTGAATGAAATAGACCATTAAGTCAATGAAACCCATTAATGCAAACCTCAGTCGTACCTCTTCTATGGAGCTGATCAAGTAAACTCCCCTGCCACATACACTGGATTCCCACAGAAACTCACACTTCTCTTAACGCCGACCTCCCCATTTTCTCCCTTCTTTTTTTTTTTTTTTTTACCCCTTTACCCAACCTTCTCTGAGACCTTTTTTTTCATTGTCCAATTGGTTCCTTCCCCAATGGATTTTTCAGTAACTCTCGAACGCTATCAATATTGTATCAATCTCTCTATAGCTTCCCTTTCTTCCCACCTTTGGTGAAGAGCTGGTCTTGCCTCAGAGACAGAACAGACATGAAAATGGTGAGACATCAGCAGCTTTTTTTTTTGCCTTCACCTAACTTTTGTCTTTTTACCCTCCTCCCCCTCTTCCCCACTTTTCTTCCTTTTTGGATCTGTCTCTTTTCTTTATCCATTCTTCTCCACTTTCTCTTCTCTTTTGGATTCTTCTTTCTCTCTCTCTTTCTTCTTTCCACCCATCCAAATCAACTTCCAGGTCACCATTTCAGTTGACGGGATTCTCACTTCAACTGGGTACACTCAAGAGGACTACACCATGCTGGGGAGTGATGACTTCTTTTATATTGGTGGCAGTCCGAACACGGCAGATCTCCCAGGGTCACCTGTCAGTAATAACTTTATGGGCTGCCTTAAGGATGTAAGTATGATAATAATCATTAAACACTGTGAAACCATCAAAAATGTGTAGTGTCCAATGCACCGGAGATGGATTAGAACTTTGTTGTCTTTATTATTCCATGAAGTTAAATTACAAACGTAGAAGCAAAACAAAACTTGAGACGTTTCAGGCTGTTGCTTCTTGTTCTCGTCTTTCTTTGTAAAGACCATATGGCCAAAACATTGCTACAATGTTTTGCTACTATTTTTGTCTTTTAACCTTATGGAATAAATAAAAGATGACATTTTAATCAATTTCCAGTGCCTTGAAAGTTGCTTGTTTCTGCAGCTGGGTAGATGGTCGAGCCAAGTTTGTGCGGCTCTCCTTGTGGTCCAGGAGACAGTAGCTGCCTTCATCTATGGTGTAAAGGGGTTACCCGGGAATAATTTTCCTACCCTATGGCATGAAGTTGCCTTCTCTGCACTGCAATAATCTCGCTTCCGAGCAATCACAGATTGCTTTTGCCGGTGATTCTTCTGCTTCTGGTGAGGTCACGTAGACAACACAGTTCCTTCTTTTCCTCTCTGCTCTGTTGACGGGGCTGCCAAAGGTCAGGCACCGATGGCCATATATTCTCTCATCTGAGAGAATTGGGACATCCTGATCAAGCTCTGATCAGAGTGTGATCCGATTCTTTCAGATGAGGAGAAGATGGAGAAAAAAATGTCTCCATCTTCCCCATTCTGTCAGTGGGATGACATTTGAGTACAGTCTGATATTTTCCTCTCACTCATTGACTTGCATGGCCAAGTGTGATCCAAATATTGTATGAAAATTCGGTCATGCAGTGATTGTTTCCTCGGACAGTCTCTCTCTGAGGAAAAAATTGGACATGTGCAGGTCCCCATTGACTAATATTGGTCTGAGTGTGATCCAACAAAAGATCGGATTGCACTTAGACCAATGTTGGTCTATGGGACCGTTCACAGGAAGATACGCTTGTCAGCACCTGCCCTAACTGTGGGGAACCAGCTGTCAATCAACATTATGTCAGAAATTACGCCCCATTGACAGGGCAAAGCAGAAGAGAAAGGAACTGCTCTGTCGATGTGACATCACAATTGGTGAACCGCTGGCAGGAGCGGTCCATAACTGCTCCGAACTTGAAAAGATCGCAAGGATTAAGCTTTATTAATAATACAACTAAAAACCAAGTCATTCTTAGGCTTGAGCTACACGGTAACTTTGGCCACATCACAGATAACATGGCCAAAGATTATGTATTACTGCTGCATTGCAGTACAATGCAAGTGAATGGGGTCACAGTGCACCCTATAGGGTACCACGACTGTGACAAGCAAGTAGCAAAAAATCAGACCCAGTTGGATTTTGTTTATTACTTGTCACAATGCAAACGCATTCACTTTTACTGCATTGTGATGTAGTAGCGACACATCGCGAGTCAGAAAGTCATCGTGTGGCCCTAGCCTTGTGCTTACATTGCAATGTAGGTGTGTGCATCTTAGTAAATTTGTTGCCTCTTTGAACCATTTGTCATTACACCAGTAATTGTAGCTCTCGGCTACAATGTACGGCAGTTTTATGGCGTACGTTTTAGTACATCTGTCTTGTGGTGTTAGGACATGTTTCTTATGCAATACCCACTTTTTGAAAAAGTGTTGGGGGTGGCACAAACAGGCAAAAATTTTCAAAACTTGTCTGAAATACCCAAGAATTGGTGGTTTTTCACTGTGCCTTGCTAAACGATATAATGACTTCCACTGTCTACATTTTAAAAAATTAGGTATAAAGTTGTATTTTCCTTCTTTCTCATATTAGGTTGTGTACAAAAACAATGACTTTAAACTAGAGCTGTCTCGCCTTGCTGCTGATGGGGATTCAAAGATGCGGCTAAGTGGTGACCTCCTCTTCCGATGCGAAAATGTTCCTTCCTTGGATCCCGTAACATTTCAAGTTACTGAAGCCTTTCTACGCCTTCCTAGATGGGAGACTAAGAAGGCCGGGTCGATATCTTTTGACTTTAGGACCACAGAGCCCAATGGTCTTTTACTTTTCAGCCAGGGAAGACCACGCGCTGGTAGTGGATCAACAGCTGCTGTTCCAGGATCAGTAACCACTGGAAGACCGGAAAGACCACCAAAAGCAGATTACTTTGCAGTGGAGTTACTCGAGGGGACGCTGTATCTGCTGCTTGATCTTGGTTCCGGGGGAATTAAAGTGAAAGGAAGTCACAAAAAGGTCAATGATGGAGAGTGGTGCCATGTTGACATCCAAAGAGATGGCAGAAAAGGTTTGTGTTCATTATTATCTAATGTAAAAAAAAAAAAGGTTTTGGATGATCTAAAGACTCTAAAAATAAACTAAGGTCATTCTCTAATATATTCTATACTTTTTAAGCAAAAAAAAAACTACAACAAAATTATTATTATTTAAAATTATTTGCTATAGCAAATGTGGTGCCAATATTCAAAAAGGGGACAAAAACTGAACTTGGAAATTATAGGCCAGTAAGTTTAACCTCAACTGTGGGTAAAATCCTGGAGGGTTTTCTAAGAGATACTATACTGGAGTATCTGGAGAAGAATAACCTTATGACCCAATATCAACATGGGTTTACAAGGGACTGTTCCTGTCAGACTAATCTGATAAGCTTTTATGAAGAGGTAAGTTCTGGACTGGACCAAGGGAATGCAGTGGACGTGGTGTACATGGACTTTTCAAAAGCTTTTGATACGGTGCCACACAAAAGGTTGATACATAAAATGAGAACAATGGGGATAGGGGAAAATATGTGTAGGTGGGTTAAGAGCTGGCTCAGGGATAGGAAACAAAGGGTGGTTATTAATGGAGCACACTCGGACTGGGTCACGGTTAGCAGTGGGGAACCACAGGGGTCAGTTTTGGGCCCGCTTCTTTTTAACATATTTATTAATGACCTTGTAGGGGGCATAGAGAGTAGAATTTCAATATTTGCAGATGACTTTAAACTCTGCAGGGTAATCAATACCGAGGAGGACAATTTTATATTACAGGAGGATTTATGTAAATTAGAAGCTTGGGCTGATAAATGGCAAATGAGCTTTAATGGGGATAAATGTAAGGTCATGCACTTGGGTAGAACGAACAAGATGTATAATTATGTGCTTAATTGTAAAACACTGGGCAAAACAGTCACTGAAAAAGACCTGGGTGTATGGGTGGACGACAAACTCACATTTAGTATCCAGTGTCAGGCAGCTGCTGCAAAGGCAAATAAAATAATGGGATGCATTAAAAGAGGCTTAGATGCTCATGAGGAGAACATAATTTTACCTCTATATAAGTCACTAGTGCGACCACACTTAGAATACTGTGTACAGTTCTGGTCTCCGGTGTATAAGAAAGACATAGCTGAACTGGAGCGGGTGCAGAGAAGAGCGACCAAGGTTATTAGGGAACTAGGGGGTCTGCAATACCAAGACAGGTTATTACACTTGGGGTTATTTAGTTTGGAGAATCGAAGGCTTAGGGGTGATCTTATTACAATGTATAAATATATGCGGGGACAGTACAAAGACCTTTCTAATGATCTTTTTACTCTTAGACCTGTGACGGGGACACATGTCTAAGACGGGCATCCTCTACGTCTGGAGGAAAGAAGGTTTAAGCATACTCACAGACGCGGATTCTTTTCTGTAAGAGCAGTGAGACTATGGAACTCTCTGCCATATGATGTTGTAATGAGTGATTCCCTACTAAAATTTAAGAAGGGGCTGGACGCCTTTCTTGAAAAGTATAATATTACAGGGTATATACACTAGTTTACTTAATATTGCGTTGATCCAGGGAGCTAGTCTGATTGCCGTATGTGGAGTCGGGAAGGAATTTTTTTCCCCAATGTGAAGCTTACTGTTTGCCACATGGGTTTTTTTGCCTTCCTCTGGATCAACATGTTAGGGCAAGTTAGTATAGGATATGGGTTGAACTAGATGGACTTAAAGTCTCCCTTCAACCTTAATAACTATGTTACTATGTTACTATGTAGTTGGTTGTAGTGTAAAAGGAAGATTACTACAAAATAAACTTTCTTTTTTTGGGAGGTACAAAAGGCTCCATGTATGGACGACCTCTGCCTTTATTAAAATCGTTTACCATAAAAAGAGAAAAGAGGTTCCATAATCAACTCAGGCTTTGGTTAAGTTCACACATTCAGTATTTGGTCAGTATTTTACATAAGTATTTGTAAGCCAAAACCAGGAGTGGGTGATAAATACAGAAGTGGTGACGGGTTTCTATTATACTTTTCCTCTGATTGTTCCTCTCCCGATTTTGGCTTATAAATACTGATGTAATATGCTGATCAAATACTGAACATGTGAATGTGGCCTTTTAATAAAAAAACCTGATGTGAATAATATTGCTTTAGAGGCAAAAAGAATGTAAGTAGATATTGTGGGTACCCAGTTCCGACCTCTAGCCTCATCTTCTGTTGCAGCCGGACTTCATTTTCATGGCCAGCAGCCTCACCTGGCATCTACTTGGCGTCTCGATTGCTTCCCAGTCCCTGTAAAATCACGACCATGTAGTAGTTGGATGGTTACAAAAGTGACCACACCAAATATGATATATATATATATATATATATATGTGTGTATGTATGTTCTGAGAAAAGGGGGTGATATGAACGTATATAATTTATTTATTTATTTTTTTACATTTTAATTAGTTACAAGTTGGGACTTGAGCATGCGATTGCTTGTACAATACTCTGCAATACTTGTTACAGGCTGGGTTTCAAAGGTGCATAAACATGGCATCTTTCAGTAGGTGTTTGGCATCTCAAAATTAAAATTGTATCTCAGAGGACAATGGGTATCAAAAGGGATCCCCACTTCTATTTCTCTTGTTAAATGCTGCTGTCAAAATTGACAGTGGAATCTAAGAGGTTAAGCTAATGGCAGTGGCTAGACCAGGGTGTCGGCTGTGAACCACAGATGCCAGTAGCTAAATCAGGGTGTCTTCTGTGAACCACAGATGGCAGAGGCTAGACCAGGGTGTTGACTGTGAACCACAGATAGCAGCGGCTGGACCAGGGTGTTGGCTGTGAACCACAGATGGCAGAGGCTAGACCAGGGTGTCTGCTGTGAACCACTGATGGCAGTGGCTAGACCAGGCATTGGCTGTGAAACACAGATGGCAGTGGCTAGACCAAAGTGTCGACTGTGAACCACAGATGGCAGTGGCTAGACCAGGGTGTTGACTGTGAACCACAGATAGCAGCGGCTAGACCAGAGTGTTGGCTGTGAACCACAGAATCCAGTAGCTAGACCTGGGTGTCTGCTGTGAACCACAGATGGCAGCGGCTAGACCAGGGTGTTGACTGTGAACCACAGAATCCAGTAGCTAGACCTGGGTGTCTGCTGTGAACCACAGATGGCAGCGGCTAGACCAGGGTGTTGGCTGTGAACCACAGAATCCAGTAGCTAGACCTGGGTGTCTGCTGTGAACCACAGATAGCAGCGGCTAGACCAGAGTGTTGGCTGTGAACCACAGAATCCAGTAGCTAGACCTGGGTGTCTGCTGTGAACCACAGATGGCAGCGGCTAGACCAGGGTGTTGACTGTGAACCACAGAATCCAGTAGCTAGACCTGGGTGTCTGCTGTGAACCACAGATGGCAGCGGCTAGACCAGGGTGTTGACTGTGAACCACAGATAGCAGCGCTAGATCAGTGCATCGGCTGTGAACCACAGATGGCAGAGGCTAGACCAGGGTGTCTGCTGTGAACCACTGATGGCAGTGGCTAGACCAGGCATTGGCTGTGAAACACAGATGGAAGTGGCTAGACCAAAGTGTCGACTGTGAACCACAGATGGCAGTGGCTAGACCAGGGTGTTGACTGTGAACCACAGATAGCAGCGGCTAGACCAGAGTGTTGGCTGTGAACCACAGAATCCAGTAGCTAGACCTGGGTGTCTGCTGTGAACCACAGATGGCAGCGGCTAGACCAGGGTGTTGACTGTGAACCACAGATAGCAGCGCTAGATCAGTGCATCGGCTGTGAACCACTGATGCCAGTGGCTAGACCAGGGTGTCGGCTGTGAACCACAGATAGCAAAGGGTAGACCAAGGTGTTGGCTGTGAACCACAGATGGCAGTGTGTTATGGATGAGTCACCGAAGGAGGAAAAAACAAAAATAATAGCTAAGTCCAGAAAACCAGAGAAGTTGGAAGCTATCGGATTGCAGACCCCTGAACCTATCCACAGCAACTAGCAGTAGCTGTGGGGGGTTCCTACGGTGCCCTAGACCCCTCGATCACAGCCGGAGAACTAAATTAGCCTAAAGACAGAAAGGGGAAATCTAAAGTGCCCCAGAGCAGACCACAAAGCAATAGGCAGCCCCCAACATATAATGACTGTGAAGCAAGATGAAAAACACTAACACAGATAGACAGGTTGAGCAAATGATGGGGCCCAAGCTAACTAAATAGGACAGGATAGAAAAGCTGCTGTCTGCAATCTGCAAAAACCCTATCCAAAAATGAACCAACAGACTGATAGGAAAAACAGGCCCTGAAGTCGCTAGGCTTCAAAAAGACTATATCAGCACTCAGGTATATTCTGAAGACAGAGCCAGAGATCAACAGATCAGAGACAAAAATGGAATTCAGCTCACCCCCGGCCGGGGATGGCTGAACTCCAAAAAACAAGGCAAACAAAACCAGAACTAAAGTGTACAAAAGGCAGAGCAAAACTTAGCTTTGAGAAGCAGAAATCAGACTGGTCTCCAAGAATCCAGCAGGAAATCACCAGCAAGGCAGCAGGGCGTCGGCTGCCTTATATCCAGTCATCAGTTCCTGTGACCCAGTCATCATCTACCTGCTCAGCCGTTTGGTAATCAGCCTCACTACCTTTCTTCGCCAGAAGAGGGAGTTCATCAGACCTCACTGGTGAAGGGAAAAATGAACTCACAACAGCAGTGGCTAGATCAGTGCATCGACTGTGAGCCACAGATGCCAGTAGCTAGACCAGAGTGTTGGCTGTGAACCACAGATGGCAGTTGTGCTGTATTGCACAGGCTTCACTTCTGGACCTGCTGCATCCCCGCAGTGCATTCATCTCCCATTCATGTCCAAAGACAGATGTAGCCATTGGAAGTCTGGATTAAGTGGGACTTTGATAGTTGAACTGCGCTAGAGTTGTGCTTGCATAGCATTTATGTTTTCTGTTTAATATACTTTTTATGATATGGTTTACTGTTCTATGATCATTTTCTTGTCTTGTGTGAGAATTGTGTTTTTTTTTGTTAATGGGAAATGTGAGACTTTTTAATGTGACCTTATTGGAAGCTTTAAAGGGCTTGGGTCACTTACATATTACATCCACTCTAAACTTCAGAAGAATGAATAATTTTTGCAATTTTCATGCTATTGAGAACATAATCCAGGGAAGAGTCCTGACATCATCTTACATAGTATGGTGACACCTGGAGTTCAAAGTGAATAGCGTTGTGCAGTTCTATCTGTGGGTGTTTGCACATGCTCAGTAACTCTCCTTTAGTTCTTTGCTTAGTTATTCCCTGTTCTTTGCAAAGGAGCCAATAGAAATGGTTTGCGTGGCAGAAAACTATTTTTATTGGCTGCTCTGCAGTTAACAGTGAATAACTATGCAGAAACCTGACTGTGAGGAGAGTGACTGAGCATGTGCAAACAGATGCACTTGCACATTTTGCCCCTCCTTCTCAACATCTGCTGTGTATATTTGGCTAAGCTTGATGCCAATATATGGAGATGAGCCCACTATATACCTGGCAGATATCAGCTGTGTTATACACCCATATACTGATGTACTGTAATATATACTATAAACATTTGTAAGTTCAAGTCCTACTAAAGAGATGCCATAAAAAAACTTAATTTTTTAAAAAACACAGATGTTGGCATCACTCCATTTTCCAATGCAAAAATTAAAAAATAAATTGCCATATCCACAGGAGTCCAATCTTTTAGAAAACTAAACTAATTTACCTATATGTTAAACACCGTAAAGCAAAAAAATTAAAACACACATATTGCATTTTTTGGGGGGTGATCTCACCTCTACCAATCAAAATATTTATAGGTGCCCCAAAATTATACCAATATAAACTGCAACTCGCCTTGCAAAAAGCGAGCCCTCACACAACTCCATCAACGAAAAAATAAAAACGATGGCACAAACAATTATTTTTTCAAAGATCAACATTTTTTAAATCACTAAAATATTTAAAAAAAACCCATAAATTTGGCCTCGCTGTAATCCACTGACCTGAAGAATCATGTTGCCAGCTAATTTGATTAATAATAATAATAATAATAATAATAAAGTCTTCCTTAAATAATGGACGGTAATAAAAACAAGATAAAAAAAAAATGGCAAAATAATGCTTTTGTTTACTTTTCATCAATGAAAAAAAGCTCAATTGTTTCTTTTTTTTACATTTTTCAGTGCATTATATGGTAAAGTGAATGGTATTATTTAAACTTGTCCCACTAAAACCAAGCTTTTGTATAGTCATGTTAGGCTGGTTTCACATTAGCGCTTTTTAAGCGCACGCACGGCCGGGGGTAGCTCCGCCCCCGAGCTGGCTCTCTGCCCGGCGTGCCCGCCCCTTGCTAATAGCGCCGCCTCCTAGCGGACAGCGGCGCCTGCGATCGGCGCACCCTATCTTTAGCATAGGGTGCGCAGATCGTGCGCAGGCCGTGCGCTAGTTGCGCTTTGACCTGCGCTGCGCACTTTTGACGGTGTGCCGTGCGCGCCAAAATCAAACTTTTCGGATTTTGGAGCGCACGGCGCACCGTCAAAAGTGCGCAGCGCAGGTCAAAGCGCAACTAGCGCACGATCTGCGCACCCTATGCTAAAGATAGGGTGTGCCGATCGCAGGCGCCGCTGTGCGCTAGGAGGCGGCGCTACAAGCAAGGGGCGGGCACGCCGGGCAGAGAGCCGGCTCGGGGGCGGAGCTACCCCCGGCCGTGCGTGCGCTTAAAAAGCGCTAATGTGAAACCAGCCTTAGCGGAAAAATAAAAAAAAGTTTTAAAGTTTTTGGAAATCGGGGAGGAATCTGATGGGCCAAAAAAAAAATCAAAATTGGTCACTATAGGAATGGGTGGATGGCAAATAAACTGCAAGCATTGTTCATGTTTAATGATTTTTTCACAGTGGATGTGATATGTAATAGACAGCAAACCCCTTTAAATTCGTAGTCTGGTCAAAAATTACAGCCATAGTGCGGACACTAAAATTCAGCAGCACTATGGCAATCTGTATGAAGTGTAAAATTCAATTGTTAGAACTAAGTATAAAACTGTTTTCATAATCAATTATTACTAATGTATTTTTGCTGTGTACTGCTTTGCTTTTATGCCTTTGGTTGGTCACACTAAAAATGTCATTTACCTTGTTCCCCTCAGGGTCTATCTCAGTCAATAGTAGAAACACCCCCTTCCAAGTTGGAGGTGATAGTGAAATTCTTGACCTAGATGGAGAAATGTATCTAGGAGGTCTTCCGGAACCAAGAGAAGATCTACAACTTCCCCCTGAGGTTTGGACGGCCTCTCTTGGCTTGGGATTCGTAGGTTGCATTCGGGACCTTTTTGTGGATGGCAAAAGCAGAGACATTCGACGGCTATCTGAGGTATCGGGGGCTGCTGGTGTAACTCCCTTCTGTACTCGAGAAACCCAGCGCCACTGTACTAACTCCCCGTGTAGAAATGGAGGGCAATGTAGGGAAGGCTGGAACCGCTTTATCTGTGACTGTGTGGGGACAGGATACCTTGGGGACACATGCGAGAGAGGTGAGTTATAACCTACAATTTACACATCATCATATTAGCTATAAGAACACTTTATATTATCCAATACATTGCTGTAAAAGTAGAAAATGTAATTATTAGTGATGAGTGAGCGTTCTCTCCACTGCTCGTTACTCGACCAAGTATAGCGGGTGCTCGAACACCATTCTCGAGTCCCCGGCCCGAGAGAGACCTCTTCCCACACACCCCAACCCCCTGCCCTCCTGTTAGGGTCTTCTGGAAAACTGCTCGAGTTTCCCATTGACTTCCATTACACTCCATACTCATATAGCGCCCGTCTGAGTGTCCAACTTGCTCGATCCGAGTACCGAGCACTCGAGCATTTTAGTGTCCAATCATCACTAGTAATTATGTTCATCAATGACTCAAACTGCTTGCCGAGAGTGCACATAGAGATTTTTGTAGCTTGAAAGAAATTGCTCTAAAAATGCTCAAAAAGCTCTTCCTATTCTCTTCTATTGTAAAACCACTTTGTAGGTCATATGTTTTGTCTATTGAGTGTTTTTTCCACTTCAGATTTTAATAAATGCCTGGTGGGTAAAAAAAAAAAAACAGTCTGTGTTCCATGTTGGGTTAATTTTATTTTACTCACTTATATGGCGCCATTAAGTTATACAATGCTTTACAGACATCATCATCGCTGTCCCCATTGGGGCTCACAATCTTAATTCCCTATCAGTATTTCTTTGAAGGGTGGAAGGAAATCGGGGCACTCCTCATAGGTGACCCACGTAAACACGGGAGAAGATACAAACTCCTTGCAGATGTTGGCCTTTGTGCTCAGTGCTTTTACGTTGTGACACTGGTATCCTAACCACTGAGCCACCGTGCTGTCCATCTCCTTTATTCAGAAGTGCACTACTCCCCGCCTCTTGCTTCCTGCATGCTCCAGAAGATTGACAGCTCATACCAGCAGCACTGTCAAGTGATCCAGCTAACTTCAGTGCAGTGCTTGCAAGCTCTAAAGCTTGCTGTCATCAAACCTGCATATTACCCTGATTGCCATTGCACCAGGGCATCGGGATGAGCAGGGTAAAGCACCAGAATTGGTGGATCTAATATGATGTAACAATTCTGGGCCGGCTACGGGCTTCTATTTTTTGGCTGGGGATGTGCCATTAATCAGAGATTACCCCAGCCTGATAATAGAAGCCAGCAGCTGACTGCTTTATCTGTGCTGGTTTTATAATATGCGGGGGACCCCATGCCATTTTTTAAATTTAATTATTTATTTAATGCACCGACTACAATGATCATCAGTGTCGCCAGGTAGACCAGGATGACCGTTGTAGTCAGCACCTGGCGCCTGTAAATAGCACTAACTGTACTGCTTTTCCCACCCGCTGGGGCATTTAATTCGGGTACGTGTCACACGGATGTCATCAATGTGCACGTGTACGGTACTGCCTCCGTGCCACTGGAAAAAAACAAGAACATGTCTGCGGGTTTTTCACACGGACACACGCAGGGCCGGACTGGGACTAAAATTCAGCCCTGGCATTTGAAGTTACACAGGCCCACTAGTCACATGGTGACTATATAATATCTTTGTACACTTGTAGTTTACAAGAAGTGAGAGGAGATTAACACGACTATATAACATGTAGTCACAGCTGTGCCCAGTATTTCAGCTCAGTCCTATTTATTGCTTTTAGGTACAGTACTCCTCCCAAATCTCTGTCCCCTTTTGTATGCATGATTACAGAATTCCTGGCAGAACTGCTATCCATTGGGCAACCAGACCCCCTGGTCATAGCCGCCCCTATCATACCTCCCAACTTTTGAAGAAGGGAAAGAGGGGCTGCAAATTTTGGCCACGCCCAGCCACACCCATTTCACAACTAGTCACACCTATATCCACACCTAATCGCACCCATTTAGCACTGCTGATCACACTGACTGGTACTGAGGGCACAGTGGCTGGCATTATGGGCACACTGACTGGCACTAAGGAAGAGAGAAAACAGAGAGAGAGAGAAAAAAGAAAACAGAGAGAGCGAGAAAGAAAGGGGAAAGAAAGAACAGTGAGAGACAAAGAAAGAACAGTGAGAGACAGAGAAAGAACAGAGAGAGAAAGAAAGAGGGGAAAGAAAGAAAGAACAGAGAGAGACAGAGAAAGAACAGAGAGAGAAAGAAAAAGAGAGAAAGAAATAAAGAAAGATTCTACAAAGACACTATAGCAGCCCTGCTCCCATTGTAGTGCCGACCTGAGCCTCCCGATGCAGGACATATCATGATCCGCTCACATGGCCAGCATCCCCGATTCCAAGGCGATCCTGCTGTCTGCGCTGTCGGAGGAGGACATGGTGATGGATCTGAAGCATTCCTGGTTCCGTCACAATCTCCTCATGAAATTATCTCATTTCCGGTCAGCTTCCAGCACATCACTTCAGGTGGAACGTCATGTGTGTGTTTTAAAATGCTCCTCGGGGCTCTGCCGTGTACTCCTGTGTCCGTGGGAAAAGCCCGCTTTGTATGCTCCGTACACACTTGGCTCCGCTCCGTACACACACGGCTCCACTCTGTCCACCTCGTACACGCGTGGCTCCGCTCCGTACACCTCGTACACACACGGCTCCTCTCCGTACACCTCGTACGCACACGGCTCCTCTCCATACACCTCGTACACACACGGCTCCTCTCCGTACACCTCGTACACACACGGCTCCTCTCCGTACACCTCGTACACGCGCGGCTCCACCTCGTACACACACGCGGCTCCGCTCCGTACACCTCGCACACATGCGGCTCCGCTCTGTACACCTCGTACACGCGCGGCTCCACCTCGTACACACACACGGCTCCTCTCCGTACACCTCGTACACACACGGCTCCTCTCCGTACACCTCGCACACACGCGGCTCCTCTCCGTACACCTCGTACACACACGGCTCCTCTCCGTACACCTCATACATGCGCGGCTCCTCTCCGTACACCTCGTACACACGCGGCTCCGCTCCGTACACCTCGTACACACGCGGCTCCTCTCCGTACACCTCGTACACACGCGGCTCCGCTCCGTACACCTCGTACACACGCGGCTCCGCTCCGTACACCTCGTACACACGCGGCTCCGCTCCGTACACCTCGTACACACGCGGCTCCTCTCCGTACACCTCGCACACACGCGGCTCCGCTCCGTACACCTCGTACACACAGCTCCTCTCCGTACACCTCGTACACACACGGCTCCTCTCCGTACACCTCATACATGCGCGGCTCCACCTCGTACACACACGCGGCTCCGCTCCATACACCTCGTACACGCGCGGCTCCTCTCCGTACATCTCGCACACATGCGGCTCCGCTCCGTACACCTCATACACACGCGGCTCCGCTCCGTACACCTCGTACACACGCGGCTCCGCTCCGTACACCTCGTACACACGCGGCTCCGCTCCGTAAACCTCGTACACACGCGGCTCCGCTCCGTACACCTCGTACACACGCGGCTCCGCTCCGTACACCTCGTACACACGCGGCTCCGCTCCGTACACCACGGACACACGCGGCTCCTCTCCGTACACCTCGCACACACGCGGCTCCGCTCCGTACACCTCGTACACACAGCTCCTCTCCGTACACCTCGCACACACGCGGCTCCGCTCCGTACACCTCGTACACACAGCTCCTCTCCGTACACCTCGTACACACACGGCTCCTCTCCGTACACCTCATACATGCGCGGCTCCACCTCGTACACACACGCGGCTCCGCTCCATACACCTCGTACACGCGCGGCTCCTCTCCGTACACCTCGCACACATGCGGCTCCGCTCCGTACACCTCATACACACGCGGCTCCGCTCCGTACACCTCGTACACACGCGGCTCCGCTCCGTACACCTCGTACACACGCGGCTCCGCTCCGTACACCTCGTACACACGCGGCTCCGCTCCGTACACCTCGTACACACGCGGCTCCGCTCCGTACACCTCGTACACACGCGGCTCCGCTCCGTACACCACGGACACACGCGGCTCCTCTCCGTACACCTCGCACACACGCGGCTCCGCTCCGTACACCTCGTACACACAGCTCCTCTCCGTACACCTCGCACACACGTGGCTCCGCTCCGTACACCTCGTACACACAGCTCCTCTCCGTACACCTCATACACACACGGCTCCTCTCCGTACACCTCATACATGCGCGGCTCCACCTCGTACACACACGCGGCTCCGCTCCGTACACCTCGTACACACACGCGGCTCCGCTCCGTACACCTCGTACACGCGCGGCTCCGCTCCGTACACCTCGTACACACGCGGCTCCGCTCCGTACACCTCGTACACGCGCGGCTCCACTCCGTACACCTTGTACACACACGGCTCCTCTCCGTACACCTCGTACACACGCGGCTCCGCTCCGTACACCTCGTACACACACGGCTCCGCTCCGTACACCTCGTACACACAGGGCTCCGCTCCGTACACCTCGTACACACGGCTCCGCTCCGTACACCTCGTACACACGCGGCTCCGCTCCGTACACCTCGTACACACACAGCTCCGCTCCGTACACCTCGTACACACACGGCTCTGCTACATCCACACTGTAAATCCTGACCCCACACATACTTACCTCAACCAGCACCATGACAACAGCAAAGCAGAGTCTTGCAGACGGTAGAGGCAAGGCTGAGCGCACAGGACCTGTGATGAGGTCACAGGAGGGGCGGAGTCAGGGGGAGACATGATCGGGGGTCTGGACAAAGGCTCCTGATCATGTGACCCCCTGACTCCTCCCCTCCTGTGACCTCATCACAGGTCCTGCGAACAGAGCGAGCAGGCAAGCGAGTGCGACGCTGTGAGTGGCTGCGGGGGGGAGGGGGTCTCATCTCATGCGGGGGCGAGGTTGGGGGGCGTGGCGGCTTATCTCCTTGCAGTGCGGGAGGAACTTGAAACTATCACCGCCCGCAGAGGGCCGGCGGCAGGAGCAACAGTGGCCGCAGCAGCTGGCAAGCGGCCAGATGATCGGCGCTGCCCGCGGCCCACGTGACAGCGGCCCAGCGGGAAAATGCCCGGTTGGTTATATTGCCAATCCGGGCCTGGACACACGGTCCTTAGGAAAATCATGACGTGACTGCACCACCATTGAATAAAATGGGTGTGTGTCTGTATTTGTGGTCTTTCAAGAACAGACCGCAAAAACGGATGTGTGAAGGGGGCCTCAAGGAAACTTTGAATATGCTCTACGAATCTTCTGTATTTACATAGGTTATATCGAACCAGTAACATGAATTATAGTCAGTGGGAGTCCAACAGCTGGGAATCCCCCACGAATAATGAGAATGGGGGGACCAAAGTCTTGTGTTAATGGAGCGGTTGTGCGCATGCATGAACATCACTGGGTATAGAACCTGTGGACGCACATGCGCACTATTCCTCCATAGATTTATAGAAGTGAATGGAATGATGATCATGCATTAACTTGGGACTTTAGGACCACTGTTCTTGTGATCAGTGGGGGTTCCAGCATTTGGACTTATGCCTACCTTAAATTTATCACTTATCTTGTGCTCCTGTCCAAAAAAAAGTTGGCTATCTGTTTTTGGATGTAATGACGCCTAACAACCTAATTATGTCTCCTATACTTTTTCTCCCTTACATCTTGAAACTGAGTCATCATCATTGGCATTCCTTATCTCATCCATTTCTACTCCTGGTTACAGAAGCAGCAGTCCTGAGCTATGACGGCAGCATGTATCTCAAGGTCCTGCTCCCCGGTGTCACACATACTGAAGCAGAGGACGTCTCTTTACGTTTTATGTCCCAGCGAGCTTATGGACTTCTTTTGGCAACAACTTCCAAAGAGTCTGCAGATACATTACGACTAGAACTTGATGGAGGAAAAGTGAAGCTCACAGTAAACCTAGGTATCTATTCCAAGCCCCTTTTGCCAAGAAGAACATGACCTTGTTAAGCCAATGGCTAGCGTCACAGAGACAAACTATTGATTTTATGAGTAGTAATAAAACACAGCAGCAAAGATCAGTTATTTAAAGGGAGTCTGTTAGCATATAATTTTCTTATAAGGTGACAACATTGCCACGTAGGGCAGCATGCATTAAGAAGTATCTTTAGTTAACAAATGTGTGGCCCAGTGCACCTTCACACCATCAGTCACTTTAGCCAGAGATGCCTCCTGCTTCATGATTAACATCACTGGCTTCACTCAGACAGCTCTGTCTCGGTTAAAATCCTGCACGTGTCCTCAAAACAGTGGCGCACTGCCAATGATGACAGGCCATATGGCCGCTATGGGGCCTGTGAGTCGGAGAGGGGGGACGCTGCTAGTGCTGGCACCAGTTTCCCTTCTCTTGTCATCCTGTATGCCAATATAGTTGAAAGCAATGATGGAGGAGGGTGCATCTTTCTTCGACTGCATCTAAAGTCTTGGTGCAGCGGATGCAATGAAGTCACTACATGGTGCATTATACTGTATGGAAGACTATGGGGAATGCAGTATACTGTATCGAGTACTATGGGGGTACAGTTTACTGTATGGAGGACTAGAGGGAGTGCAGTATACTATATGGAGGACTATGGGGAGTGCATTATACTATATGGAGGACCATGAGGTGTGCATTATACTATATGGGATGTTATGTTGAGTGCATTATACTGTATGGAGGATTATGAGGTGTGCATTATACTGTATGGAGGACTATGGGGTGTGCATTATAATGTATAGAGGACTATGGAGATGCATTATCCTATATTGAGGACTATGGAGATGCATTATCCTATATGGAGGACTATGGGGTGCATCATACTATATGGAAGGCAATGTGAGGCTCATTATATTATATGGAAGACTATGTGGGGGCCACTGTATTATTTGGAGGGCTATGTGGAAACTTTTATATTTTATGGAGGGCTATGTGGGGGCCACTGTATTATTTTGAGGGCTATGTGGAAACTTTTATACTTTATGGAGGGCTATGTGGGGGCCATTATACGGTATGCAAGCAGTTATACAGTGTGAAGATTTATGTGAGGGCCATCATATTGTTTTAAGGGCTGTGAGTGGGTGATTATACTGTTTGGAGGGATAGTCCAGGTCATTATATACTGTGGGAGAGGTCATTATACTGTATGGAGGGCTGTGTGGGGGTCATAGTAGGGGGATCATACTGTGTTGAGGGTCACCATGCTTTGCCTGGGAGTTTAGGTGGAGTAAAGTAGGGTCATCAAATTGTGCATGTGGAGGATACTGTGGAGGAATTCACTATGGGGGTATCATATAGTGTTTGAGGGTCATTTTGGCAATATATTTTGGGTGAAATGAAGGAGGAATCATTGGCTTCAGTAGGAGGAAAATTACTTTGTAAAGGCTGCAAAGTTGTATGATGAGATATGCTCTTCTGTGTTGATGAATAGTGGGGCCCAATTAGAACCTTTGCTATGGAGCCCCATGATTTCTATGTATTGCCTCTGCCTCAGATCAATCTCTCTTCTTGACTTGGTTGTCTGTTCGGTGTATCTGTACCCCGATTTTGTGAGGACAAGCGCTCACACAGGAAGCCGGTGCTGTCAGTCATGAAGTGGCGAGCAGACTTGCCAAGTCTGATTGATTGTCAGAGTGAAGTAAAGTCTAACTCTTTTTAGGATAAGTTGCCCCATTGCGCACTGTTGATACTTTTCAACAGAGTTTAAATAGTTAATTAGCAGTATAATTCAGATAGCGAGTATATCGCTGCTTTGTCATTTTGACTTCAGCCATCTTAACATGCATTGGGGAGTATTTAACAGGCATCTATAAGCTTCATCTCGTGAGACATATATCTCTATTCAAGACTAGATCATTGGTGTGTAAA
Organism: Dendrobates tinctorius; assembly: GCF_039654945.1. Classification (NCBI taxonomy): domain Eukaryota; kingdom Metazoa; phylum Chordata; class Amphibia; order Anura; family Dendrobatidae; genus Dendrobates; species Dendrobates tinctorius. The sequence continues at coordinate 14,966,827 of NW_027361727.1, read as the reverse complement.
CGCTGTCAGCTTAAAAATGAAGCTCTGCGGAATAGAATAATTGAAGGGGGTGAGGAGCTTTCTTTTGTGGAAGAACATTGTCACCAGATAATTATTTCTTCCTCAATTACCCTTCTTAGAAGCGAGTCCCCATTTGGCTTGAAGATATCTAAATATTTATATAATTGCACGATTACAATTGTCGCCTTGTTTCCGGGACTATGACGGAGACACAAGTTGTTTCCACTAAGGATTCTAGAATCTGGACCAATTAACTTAATGAACAGAAGTAGTGCTACTGCTCAGCCTGTTATCCAAAAAAAGGAAGCCCTGAAATTTGGTTAAGGCTCCTAAACATGTTGTATTAATGTAGACTAAACTGGCTGACTTCGGTTGAATTGTCCGACCATCTGATGTTTGGAGGCCAACAGTATCTGCTTTGGTTTGAGTGCGATTCAATGTTTTGTCAGACCGCACTCGGACTGAAAATCCGGTTGTTATTCCATTGGGTATTGCACATGTCCAATTTTTTTTCCAAGTCTGTTTAAGGGGAAAAAAAATCACAGCATGCCCGATTTGCATCCGTAAATTGGATTGTATTCAGCCATGCAAATCACTGGGTCTGTCTAAAACAAAATCCACGCCGAAAACATCTGAGTGCAGTCTGATTTTCAAAGAATTACAGAATGGAGAAGATGGAGAATCCCATCGTCTTCACATCAGAAAACATCGTATCACACTCTGATCAGAGTGTGATTAGTATAATTGGACTGATTTTCATGGATATGAAAATAGGGTTGTGTGACCCAAGCCTTAGGATAGGTCATCAATATCCAATCGTGAGGGTGTGAAATCCAAGTTCTCCACTAATCAGCTGTTCTTGGTTAGCTGTGATCAGTTGTGGGGCTGCACAGCACATTTCCATCAACGATATAATGGCTACAGTGGGGTACTGACCAAACCACTCCCATTTATTTGAATATGGGTGGATGTGCAGTACCCAGCCACAACCTTTATATAGCTGCAAGAGCTTTGCTGTGCAGCTCCACAACTGATCACATCTGGTCACTGTGAGCAGATGATCAGTGGGTGTGTCTGCTGTTGCACCCCCCACCGATCTGATATCGATGACGTATCCCAAAGAAAAGTCATCAGATAGAAAAGTAATGGACAACCCCTTTAGAACCTGATCCATTTGTTTTGAGAGGACATAAGCTGCTATCAGGGCCTTTCTCAAAAAATAAAACCTATATGGATGAGTAGGCAGAGAAAGCTGTCAATAAGCAAGTGTTCAACCAACTCCAATGATCTCGATACGGCCAGTTTTAGAAGCAGATCAACTACTCCATTTCAATGGAGAGTCTATTATTGCGGATTTTGGATCATCTGCGATCAGCTGACTGCAATAGGATCATCAGAACCGTACAGGAGGCGCTGTCCAAATGGAACCACTATGTGTTCATATACAATCTTATGCAACCAACTTGGCAAAAATTCAGGTTACCTTTTCTTTTAAAATGATTTTCCAGGTTGCCACATAATTCTTGTTCGTTTATAGACCTCATTTTTTCAATTCCACGAAGGCTACGCTCCCACAATGAGTGCTTGGCAAGTTTTTGATATTGCAGATTTTCGGAACCATTTTTGCACCCATTAGGTAAAATAGGTTACTTGCCTTTTTTTGAAAATACGCAGTGTAAAAAAATGACCTAGAACTCATCGTGGGAACCTAGCCTCAATATATTATTTTTTGTTCAGGTATTAGTTCTGCTATCTCCAATTGAGCACAGGATGGTAAGGATGATACTTGACTCAGGGGTGAGCATATTGCTGGTGAATTAAGTATTGAGCACGTCACCAATTTTCTAAGTAAATCAATTTCTAAAGATGCTATTGACATGAAATTGTCACCAGATGTCGGTAATAACCCATCAAATCCACACAGACAAAGAAATCAAACCATAGATGTCCATAAACTAAGTTATGTGTAACAATGAGAAATGACACTGGGAAAAAGTATTGAACTTTTTAAGAAAGAGAGGTGCAAAAAGCCCTGGAAAGTCCTGACACTAGCTGAAATCTATGAGTAATTAGAAAACAATCCTGCCACTTAGTGAATATTATCAGCTGGTTCAACTGATGACCTATAAAAATGTGTCTCATTACCAAGGTGCCACCCAAGAAACATCTCATGATGGGTAAAACCAGTGAGCTGTGTCAAGACCTTTGCAACCTTAAGCCCCCCGTCACACATAGCGATCTCGCGAGCGAGATCGCTGCTGAGTTACAAGTTTTGTGACGCAACAGCGATCTCACCAGCAAGATCGCTGTGTGTGACAGTGATCAGTGACCGGCCCCCCTGCCGGGTATCGCTGATCGTCCTGGAATGGCCAGGACATTTTTTTGATCGCTGGTCTCCCGCTGGCCAGCACGCATCGCTGTGTGTGACAGGCGGGAGACCAAAGATCAGCGAGCTGCCGCTGGTAACTAAGGTAAACATCACGTTTCTAAGCGGCGCGCAGCGCTTAGAAACCCGATGTGTACCTTAGTTACCAGCACGCTGGTGCAGGGAGCTGGTAACCAAGGTACACATCGGGTTTCTAAGTGCCGCGCGCTGGTAACTAAGGTACACATCGGGTCATGCGTCGCTTGTTACCCACGTGTCGCTGGTGCTGATCACTGGTGAAGCTGCCTGTTTGGCAACTCACCAGCGATCATGTAGCGACACACCAGCGATCCTGACAAGGTCATATCATTGTCGGGATCGCTGGTGCGTCGCTATGTGTGACCGGGCCCTTACTGTTGCAAAACATACTCATAGCATTGGTTACAGAAGAATTTCTAAACTACTGAGGGATTACAGTGAGCAGCACTGTTGGGGCCATAATCCAGAAATGGAAAGAACATAATTTCACCATAAACCAACCACGACCAGGTCCTTTCAGACAGAGGAGTAAAAAGAATTAACAGAAAGGTTGTCCAAGAGCCAATGACCTCCTGTGGAGAGCTACTAAAAGACCTGACATCAGCAGGTACAATTGTTTCAAAGAAAATAATAAGTAATGCACTCAACCTACATGGTGTGTATGCACGCTCACCACGCAAGACTGCATTGCTGAGCAAAAAGCATGGTCAAACGCGTTAAAGGTTTGTTCAGCAACGTTTAGACAATCCTGTGAAATAATGGGAGAATATAGAATGGTCAGAAGAGACCGAAATTGAACTCTTTGAATGCCATAATAGACAACATGTTTAGAGGCAAAAAAGCACTGCATATCACCCCAAAAACACCATACCACCAGTGAAGTCTGGACTTTGCAACATCATGTCGTGGGGCTGTTTTTCAGCAAACTCCATATAATTAAAAAAGTATGAATGGACACATGTATCAAAATATTCTTGATAAAAATCTGCTGCGGTCTACCAGAATGTTAAAGATTAAACCGATTGGACATTTCAGCAAGACAATGATCCCAAACACACAGCCAAGGAAACTCTCTCAATTGGTTTTAGGGACAGAAAATAAAACAGATAGAATGGCCAAGCCAATCACCAGACATGAATCCAATAGAAAATGAATGGAAGGAACTAAAGCTCAGAGTTCATAGAAGGAGCCCACCGGACCTTCAGGATGTGGAGAGTGTTTGTGTGGAAGAATGGGCCAAAATCACACCTGAGCAATGCCTGCGACTAGTTTCTCCATACAGGAGGCATCTTGAAGCTTCATCACCAACAATAGCAAAATAAATTTCAGCAATCGTGTTCAATACTTGTTCCCTGTGTCATTTTTCATTATTACGCATAATTTATGGAAATCCATGGTTTGATGTCTTTGCTCGTGTGGATTGGATGGGTTGTTATCGACATCTGCTGATAATTTTGTGTCAATAGCACCTTTATATATTTACTTAGGAAATTTTTGACGTGTTCAATACTTATTTCATCCGCTGTATCATTGGTTCCACCCTTAATATACTGTAATCTGTGGGAATTTTGTGTATTTTATTATTACTTTGCATGATTTATATTTTAGACATTTGTAGCTATACTAATACATTAAATATAGGTGTTTGTCTCTGTGACTTTTGCCATATTACCAGTCAGCCATGCTTTATGCATTGAAGTGTGGCTGAGTGGTGTTTTATTAGTTTTCTTCTTCTGTTAGTTTCCTCTCGGTGTTTGCTTTGCTGAAAACCCTTCAGACACATCTGGTCTGTCAGGCACGGAGTGGACATTTCAGAGTGACAAAGCCCTGCCCCACTGTACTCTTCCTAGACGATCACCCATTAATTCTCATATTATGGCTATTGTGCTTCTTCACTTCTCACTTTTTTTCAATTTCATTTTTGGAGCATTCATTAGATAGTCAACAAAGCGGAGAATTAATATTCTGTTGTGTGTAACAAAAGCAAGTGATTCATTTCCAAAAAGTAAATAAACATGCAAGCACTGCTGAATTAGATGGCCATAAAGCAGAGCTGCCATTGTACACAATTCTTCATGATATAGATCAGTTATCGGTGGACTTTCAAAGGCTTGAAGGAAACGGTTTAATGAACACTTTAACTTTGCTACATTGAAGATTTACTACTTTTTTTTTTCTACCAAATGAACCAGAGCAAACCTCTTTTATCATGTTATCCATGTACAGACGTATCATACATTTGTATGTGAGGCATGTTCGGCGGGCCCTTATAAGTTTTCCTTTTTGAGAGATTATTATTTTATTTAGATGTGTAGACAGAGAGTGAGACCCCTCTTCCATGAATGCACTGGACGTAAGTAGTTGCTTTGCCTGAAATATAGTCCCAAAGTCGGTATCACTATAGAGCTAAAATTGAGTCCTTTTGCTGAGTTTTCGAAGAACCTCCCAAGTTCTGATCAGTTTCTGCTCCAAAAAGACTCCATGTGGACATAGCCATTCAGCGGAAACTTTAGTTTTTGAGGAGTTTTGAGATGTGAAGGAAGATTTGTAGAGGTTCTGCTCCTAAAACGAGTCAACGAGTGGAACAGGCTACCTCGAGAGGTGGTGACTTCCTTCAATGGAAGTCTTCAAACTGAGGCTGGAGGACAGACATCTGTCTTAGATGGTTCAGTGAATCCTGCATTGAGCAGGGGGTTGGACCAGATGACCCAGGAGGTATCTTCTAACTCTACCTTTCTATGATCCGATTAAAAGTCCATGAAAAATTCTGTGTGAACATATCTTGAGAGTTTGTGCACACAACCTTTTTTTTAAGGCCTGGAAGTCACCTAAAAAACTGGCAAAAACGCCAAACAGAATAAATAGAATGCACTACAATGCCGTGTTTAGTTTGTCTTTTGTTGCTTCTTTTAACCTCTTCAAGCTTTGACATCCATGAAGTGGTTAAAAGAAGTATCCTGTTTATTCTTCGTGCGGCTTCCATTTTGGTCCTCTGGCATCTTAAAGACGTTGAGTGCACATACCCTAAAGTTTTGTACTGACAGTTTATTTACATGGATTATGGAGCGAATTCTGTTCTAAAATCTAGTTGAAAAACTTTTATAAACACTCTTTAAATATGCTGCCTATTGATTTCAATGGGAAAATACTATTTATAGTGTGTGGTGCTGTTTTTACACCACTGTGGAAAACAAAAGCAATGTCAATTTAAAAAAAAGCTCCCAGCTCCACCACCAAATTAGCGGAAACCGAAAAAAGCCACATTCACAACAACATACAAAAAAACAAAACACAAAAACCTATAAATACGTGTTTCTTTTAAGGCTATATTCCCACAAAACATATTTGCTGTTGACCTTTGTCAGTGAAGCGAAGGTCCTGTAGTGATACCTACATTGCAAAAAAAGGTTTGGCGAAGCCGGAAAGAATGAAAATTGCACCTACATCCGGAGCATAAATGGATATACTGCAGATCTAAAACCCATCGGTTTGAGCTGCAGATATGTTTTGCAGCACGTGCTGGAGATTTTTAAAAAAAATCTCATGTACTTGGTGGCACTGTAAAAATGCTATGGATTTTTGCACCTTAGAAACTTAACTTTATGTGATTTCTAGATGTGGATTTTTCACCTAGAACATCCACTTTAAAAAACTGTATTACCATACCCTCAGGGGGAAATGTATAAACATTGGCATTTAATTTGTCAATTTTTTGGGGAACGGGAGACTTATTTAGAATTTTGTGACATTAAAAAGTCATAATTGTTGTTTTAACACCGAAGATTGTGACTTTACAAGACACTTGGCACTTTTGAGAAGTTGATGGGAAAGTGGCTGCAGCAACTAGGCAAATAAGTCTAAGCTAGAAAAGTTGTATAAAAGTTTAAATTCTAATTCAAGTAGGGAAAATAGCTTAAAAATTGAAAAAAATAAATCATCTCTACAGATGCATCAAATTTATTGAACACTGCAAATTTGAGCATACCGTAGATAAAGGCAAAGCAACCTCCAGCAAAACTGACTTTAAAAATTCCTCTCGCGATAAATGCACCCCTAAATATCTAGCCAGAGTGAGCAAAATTAGGTTAATTTATTAAGAGGTTCAAGTCTGGTTGTCTGTCCAGAAAGTCAAGTCTATGCCAGCCCATGGGCATATCAGACATAAAATATAGAAATATTTCAGGCGTTGGTAGAAAAATAAAAGTCGCAAACTATTGAGCACATGGGGTTTGCCGTCATTTTTTATTTTAATAAATCATCTCATTAATATTTGGGAACCCCTTTAGTGCAGAGAGAGGATGTTTAATTATGCCCTTGTGGTTTTGTACCTGTAGCATGGGACTGTAAGAGAAACTTTTGAGGGTGACCGAGGGTGTTGGGTTTCAAAAAACTTTAAGGTCTACAGTCCTCCAAAAATTCTCTTCTCAATAGTTTTCACAACTTTTCCAAAATTTTCACAACTTTTCTTGCTGTTCCTCTTGCAATTGGAAAGCTTTGACTGTCACGGAGATGTTATTTTAATATATATTTACTAATATCACAATAGATCATATCCTCACCTTCAAATCAAATCATTCATATTCTTCATGTTCTACTTACTTCAGGAAAGAAATGTAAGTGGGGTCTGGTTCTGCCTCTTTATTGTCCATGTCCCCTTTTCCGTCGCGGTTGACGACATGTGGTGACCACAGCCATCAGCCCCAGATCAATTCCTTCTCTTCTGTTAAGGGAGCAGATTGGGTTGTTTCTGAAGGAGACCGACTGGGGGGAGTATCGGTCCCACCTCTAAGTTCAGTGGTAGATTGGTTAATTGCCAGAGCATAATACGTTCTGAAATGACCTTTCAGCCTAGATGTATGAGCTTAGAGGGTAAATATCTCGGGACCACCCTCTTTCTTGTCTGCTGTTGGCTGTAGTTTGCAAGGTGGCCATGTCATAAAGGGCAAGTATGTGAAATCGAAGTATGGGAATAATTTCCTGCAAATGGTATTTTTCAGGTTAGAAATTGGTAGACTCCTCAAGTGCTGGTGCTAACAAAAGTGAAGGACTTGCAGAACAAATCACTAGATTAAAGCTGTTAATTTCTTTTTAAACTTAGAAATTTTACCAAAATTTTTGAAAAATTGTTTTGCCAACTACTTCACTTTTCACTTTTTGTTAGTATCGATTTATGACGCCGAGTGGGTTTATGATAGAATGAATGAATCATACAAGGGCACAGTTTTACCGTATTTTGACATATTAAGCAAAGCCTTAGTATTTTCCCTAAACAAAGGCAAATTTTACCAAAATTTTAACCTTAATTAGTATACTGTAGTGTCAGTTATGAAATGGCCCCTGAGACACATGTACGTCCCCGGAATATGTGGGTGCTGAATTGTTCTGTCTGCAGAAAGATCTGAAGGATAACCCAGGCTGTCTCTTTCTCTTCCCCTCAGACTGTTTACGGATAGTATGCGGGCCCAGTAAGTCTCACGCTGTAACTTTGCTCTGACTGTGCTTTCTAACAAACCTGTTCTGCTCCTCACCCTCTTTCCTGTCTTCTCTTCAATTTCTCCTCTTGCATTCTTTCTGTTACTGTATCCTCAGAATTCTCTCTTTGACTCTTTATGACAATTTAAATTGTTTTTATTCTTTTGTATTCAGTTTGGAATAGTTTTTATGACTGTGATTTATTTGTGTTTTCTTTGTTGTTGTTTTTTCTAATATTTCAATGCTTTTCAGTTTGTTGTTGGTCCATGAATTCCGTTTAGCTAGCAATCACCAATATCACCAAATCAAGAGCACAATACTATTCTAATCTATAATTTAATACTTTTCTATGTTTTTTTTCTACTTTTATAGTCTGTGTGAATCCAATAATAGCAATATATCACAGTACATTACATAACAATTAAAATTAAGTAACTAAGTTCTAATGCACGAAACTCAAGACTAGAAATTGAAAACTTCACACTTAAAGTAGCACTCCAGCAAATGTTTTGAACACTCGATGCTTGCTTACCAGTAATATCCTACGTGTGTACTTTTTGCATCCCAGCTCAGTTACATCTATACTTTTTGAACGATGGAATTATCGACCAATGTGTCTTGTGATCTACAGTCTAACCACCAGTCCAGTACATGCTCTGCTGTGTGGATAGTACTTTTCTGACTTCCTGTAAACTACAGAAGGACAAATGTGAAAATATTATTTCTCTGGCAGCTCTCAGAAGCCTACTCTCTCCACTAAGTTTCACCATTGTTCTTCTGTATGCGCCCATGCAATTTAACAAATAATATTTGCATAATACAAGAGAGCAGTGATCTAGTAGGTCAGTCTATATACAATGATAAACTTCAGATAGATACATATCCCCTGACTTAAACTGACTGTGCACAATATCTGAGAATCATAACTAACCAATCTCTAGCATACATACTGCTTGCCTGTACTTTTGTATTTTAGAGAACTGATAGGGAGAAGTCTATCACAAGCAGGAGGCGGTGCATGCAGATGAAAACCATTGAATGAAATCGCAATGGCATACTAATTAAAACAGATATACTGCACATGAGGCATATATGAAACATCTACATTTTTATTTTTTTAAATCATAGCCTATGCTGCACTATATGCACAAAATAGTTTTTTTCTTGGCTGGAGTGCTGCTTTAAAGTGTAAGTTAAACATTAGGTAGGTTGTAGCCAATAGGTAAGAAATCTAAAACTAAAAGGATTGTGTCATGTACAGTGTGGCAAGACTAAGTGAAACACGAAGAGAAGAGAAGAAAAGTCCAAATGAAGGAAAGGGGAAGTGGAGACCCCTAGGCAGATCTAATTGCACCCTGCCTCCCCTACTGTCCCTATATTGGTTCCACACCAATCGCTAAGCAGGAACTTAAGCCCTGTATATCCCTAGAACTTGGCCCTGAATAGGGAAGGGGGTGAACACTGGTCAGTCCCCATTGTACACTAAAGACAAGAAGGGAGAAAAATAAGGGGTAAGCAACGTAACTTGAGCAGACTCAGAGAGGTAACACCAAACATCAGAGATAAAGTAAGCTGACTGCTATAGCTCCAAACCCTTCACAAGGGAAAAATGTGAATCTCACCGGCGACTCCCAGAAGCAGACTGGGAGTCTATAAACACCCAGGTCAAGGTGTGTCAATAAGTACCAGAGGGAGGTTGCCACTGGGTCCAAAAGTCAGGAGGCTTAAGAAGGCGTATGCAATGCCAAACACAAAGATCTTCTGCAGCCAGATGCAGAGCGACTGTCTGTAGCATCTGACACACCCGTGACAGATTGTCTGATATTAAAAGGAGTTGTGGAGGATTGGAAGACCGGGTCATATGTCATATCTATATAATTATTTTGCATCTAGCTGTGAAAGGTTGTGTCTATCTGCCTTGACATATCCGATATAGTCCATGGAAAATCCAGTGGGACCATTTCAGGAAAAAAAGTATGTATTTTTTTCTAGTTGTCCACAAACCATTCACTGACCTATTCTGCCTCCACAGACCCTTTTCACACTTGGTTGTATTTGTTGTCGGTAAACAGAATCATATTATTATCTAACACATATATCAATTCAGTCACATACAAGCTCAGTTTTCACTGGAGGTCCTGTGTCATGGCCTATGATTTATGATGAGCTCAGAGGGCTGAAGACTAGGCAGAATCACTCACTCCTGTGATAAAACAGACAGGGCAAAGTGTTATTTCAGAAACAAAAGTAGCTATGAGCCCCTGCCATAAGTGACTTCTCTGACCAAGAGATGTGGCATACCATGACCATGAAGTGGAGCAGCTTTTCATGGTCATACACCGCAAATAAAACAGTACGTAGAAGGGACACTTTTATAAGAATATCTCGGCCCAGGAGTATTTTTTTCTTACAATTCCAATGTCTATTAATGAAAATGTACAATGCCTGTGGGATAATGCCTTTAAACACTTTAGTTTTTTTCTATATCACTATTTATAATTAAAAAAAATATAAAATCTTTCAGTTTTCGATCTAGCTGCAAAGTCTAATACCGAGTTAAGTCTTCATGTCTTGTAGAGATCAGTTTTCAGCAGTCAACTCATTATCAGCAGATGCAGGATTATAGTTGGGTAATGTAACAGAACTGCACTATCTACTTTAGGCGATTGTCACAGTTCACCTCCTACCCCCTCCCTGCATAATGACCTCTGCACAGATCACAGAGCATGCCTAGAGAACTCTCAACTCCATTTTTTTTTCTGAAAAATTGCAAGATAAATATCTCCATAATTAAGCAGGGAAAACAGAATGAAAAAAAAAATGACAATCAGAAAATAAAAAGAGATGAGATAAAAAAGAATGTTTCGCCAGCGATTTACTTTCCATTTAAGTTCTGTTCCCTCAACTGCATCAAATCAGCAGCAGATAGAAAGAGTTCCAGTACTTGAGCAAAAATATAATAATTTATAGGTAGACCTGAGCCTCTTTCACTCTAGATAATTTGTACTAGGGCATCATGTTAGGAGCTACTTTTCTGCTGTTTTTCGCAAATTTGATTCTACACATCAATTTGTCGCAGCTTCCATCACTCCGAGTTATAGGTATGTGTTTGAGAAAAAAAAAAAAGGCTTATGCGTAGCTTTACACTGCATCCCTGCTCCTTTTAGGTAAGGGCCCAGAGACTTTGTTTGCTGGCCAAAAGCTAAATGACAACGAATGGCACACAGTACGAGTACTCCGCAGAGGGAAATACCTCCAGCTCAGTGTGGACAATGTCACTGTAGAAGGTAGGTGGGAATGGTTTTTTTTTTGCACATCTTTTTTTTTTTTAATCAGTTGAATTCAATTGATTTATTGTTGTCTGTAGTTTAAATTAAATTAAATTAAATGCACTATATGCTATAAATGGCGAGCCTCATACACGAGAATAAAGATGAGTGAATTTCCAAAGAAAATTATTTTGGGTTAGAATCTGTCGAAAATTTGAAATTTGAACGAAACAGAGAGTGCCCCAAAAAGTTTACTATGTTCTGAGGTCTATCCAGACCCCATAGTGTAATAAATGGATGGGATGGAAGGGGCAAAAAAATAAGGTCATACAGTTGTGGCCAAAAGTATTGACACCCCTGCAATTCTGTCAGATAATACTCAGTTTCTTCCTGAAAATGATTGCAAACTCACATTCTTTGTTATTATTATCTTCATTTAATTTGTCTTAAATGAAAAACCACAAAAAGAATTGTCCTAAAGCCAAATTGGATATAATTCCACACCAAACATAAAAAAGAGGGTGGACAAAAGTATTGGCACTGTTCGAAAAATCATGTGATGCTTCTCTAATTTGTGTAATTAGCAGCACCTGTAACTTACCTGTGGCACCTAACAGGTGTTGGCAATAACTAAATCACACTTGCAGCCAGTTGACATGGATTAAAGTTGACTCAACCTCTGTCCTGTGTCTTTGTGTGTACCACATTGAGCATGGAGAAAAGAAAGAAGACCAAAGAACTGTCTGAGGACTTGAGAAACCAAATTGTGAGGAAGCATGAGCAATCTCAAGGCTACAAATCCATCTCCAAAGACCTGAATGTTCCTGTGCCTACCGTGCGCAGTGTCATCAAGAAGTTTAAAGCCCATAGCACTGTGGCTAACCTCCCTAAATGTGGATGAAAAAGAAAAATTGACAAGAGATTTCAACGCAAGATTGTGCGGATGTTGGATAAAGAACCTCGACTAACATCCAAATAAGTTCAAGCTGACCTGCAGTCCGAGGGTACAACAGTGTCAACCCGTACTATCCATCGGCGTCTGAATGAAAAGGGACTGTATGGTAGGAAACCCAGGAAGACCCCACTTCTTACCCTGAGGCATAAAAAAGCCAGGCTGGAGTTTGCCAAAACTTACCTGAAAAAGCCTAAAACGGTTTGGAAGAATGTTCTCTGGTCAGATGAATGAAAAGGGACTGTATGGTAGGAGACCCAGGAAGACCCCACTTCTTACCCCGAGACATAAAAAGCCCAGGCTGGAGTTTGCCAACACTTACCTGAAAAAGCCTAAAACGGTTTGGAAGAATGTTCTCTTGTCAGATGAGACAAAAGTAGAGCTTTTTGGGCAAAGGCATCAACAGAGTTTACAGGAGAAAAAAAGAGGCATTCAAAGAAAAGAACATGGTCCCTACAGTCAAACATGGTGGAGGTTCCCTGATGTTTTGGGGTTGCTTTGCTGCCTCTGGCACTGGACTGCTTGACCATGTGCATGGCATTATGAAGTCTGAAGACTACCAACAAATTTTGCAGCATAATGTAGGGCCCAGTGTGAGAAAGCTGGGTCTCCCTCAGAGGTCATGGGTCTTCCAGCAGGACAATGACCCAAAACACACTTCAAAAAGCACTAGAAAATGGTTTGAGAGAAAGCACTGGAGACTTCTAAGATGGCCAGCAATGAGTCCAGACCTGAATCCCATAGAACACCTGTGGAGAGATCTAAAAATGGCAGTTTGGAGAAGGCACCCTTCAAATATCAGGGACCTGGAGCAGTTTGCCAAAGAAGAATGGTCTAAAATTCCAGCAGAGCATTGTAAGAAACTCATTGATGGTTACCGGAAGCGGTTGGTCGCAGTTATTTTGGCTAAAGGTTGTGCAACCAAGTATTAGGCTGAGGGTGCCAATACTTTTGTCTGGCCCATTTTGGGAGTTTTGTGTGAAATGATCAATGTTTTGCTTTTTGCTTCATTCTCTTTTGTGTTTTTTCATTTAAGACAAATTAAATGAAGATAATAATACCAAAGAATTTGTGTTTGCAATCATTTTCAGGAAGAAACTGAGTATTATCTGACAGAATTGCAGGGGTGTCAATACTTTTGGCCACAACTGTATGCTCCTATACTAGGACGGCCCCTTCACTTGTCTTGTCACCACAGCTCCCAACCCAGTTCTCCAGTCTTGGTTTTGGATCTTCCGGACTTTGCATCTTCTTGGCCTTTGGATCTTCCGGCACTTCGTTGGTCCAACTTGACCAGAGACTGGAAAATATTCAAAGACCAAACGGTATAACAGGTAATGGGTGAGCCTAAAGAAAGTTAGTATAGTTTTTTATTATTATTTTTTAACCCCTTCTCAGCCCATAGAAAAAGAATCCAGCAAAATGGCGGTTGTCTCGCCAACATTTTGCTGGATTCGAGTAAATCAAACATTAAAATATTCCTATTCCGGTGAATGGAATTTTTTTGGTAAAATTGATGGCAAATTTGAATTTTTACTAATTGATTTGATTATCTCCAGTTGTGCTGTTTCAAACCAGCCATCGTCAGTCTTCACATGTATACTGGCAGCAGTTACTACAAATAAACACATATTGGGTTAAACTCCTATTTTATATGCCTTTAATTGTGTTTTATCACGATTGGAAGTGGTAGCATATCACTAGGATCTATTGCAATTCTGTAATCAGTGGGAGACCGAATGCTGGGAAAATGACCAATGAGTTTTACAGCTCCATCACAGTTCTTCTCTGCATTGCAGTGCTCCTGTGCACCAGATTATAGAGAACGATCTCCTTCCTCCTGACTGAAGCTGTGCTGAAGTTCCCTGCACAGTTGATGGACAGGAGCTCCACTATGCGGAGAAAAGCTGCGGTCCTGGGTGCTTTGTTCTCTTAAAGGATGAGGGTCCCAGAGGTGGAATCCTCACCTATCATCATGGAAAATACAGCAAACTATATAAGTGCATCTCAGGACTAATTTTCTACACAGATAGGTAGACAGACAGACAATATGGACAAAATGATTGGGACACATGATTTAATTTGAATGAATTCAGAATTTTCATTAAGTCCCATTGTCACCAGCATATAACATCCGTCGCCTCACCCCCATTATATAACATCCTGCCCCTCGGCCCCATTATATATAACATCCAGCCTCACCAAACCAAATTTTATAACATCCAGGCTCTCGGCCCCCATGATATAACATCCAGTCCCTCGGCCCCATTATATAACATCCGGCCCTTCACACCCATTATATAACATCCAGCCCCTCAGCCCCATTATATATAACATCCAGGCCTTCACCCCCATTATATAACATCCAGCCCCTCACCCCATTATATAACATCCAGCCCCTCACCCCCATTATAAAACATCCGGCCCCTCGCCCCCATTATATAACATCCAGGCCCTTGCCCCCCATTATATAACATCCAGCCCCTCACCCCCAATTATATAACATCCAGACCCTCGCCCCCATTATATAACATCCAGGCCCTCGCCCCCCCATTATATAACATCCAGCCCCTCACCCCCATTATATAACATCCAGCCCCTCACCCCCGTTATATAACATCCAGCCCCTCACCCCCATTATATAACATCCAGGCCCTCGCCCCCATTATATAACATCCAGGCCCTCGCCCCCCCATTATATAACATCCAGCCCCTCACCCCCAATTATATAACATCCAGGCCCTCACCCCATTATATAACATCCAGCCCCTCACCCCCATTATATAACATCCAGGCCCTTGCCCCCCATTATATAACATCCAGCCCCTCACCCCCAATTATATAACATCCAGCCCCTCACCCCATTATATAACATCCAGCCCCTCACCCCATTATATAACATCCAGCCCCTTACCCCCATTATAAAACATCCGGCCCCTCGCCCCCCTTATATAACATCCAGGCCCTTGCCCCCCATTATATAACATCCGGCCCCTCGCCCCCATTATATAACATCCAGGCCCTTGCCACCCATTATATAACATCCGGCCCATCAGCCCTCAGTGTGTAACATCTGGCCCCATTACCCCCTTGTATATAACCTCTGTCACCTCGTCATGCCAACTGACTTAAGTAGCATGTGTCAGAATGGCTGGTAGTGCAGAGCTCACTGATACCAGCGCGGTCCTGTAAAAGGAGCCACCGTGGTAACAAGTCCATTCATATTTGTTCACTCTTGAATCTTTCCCCATCACTTTTGAGTGATATTAATGAGAAGTGGAAGGAACCGCAGCAACTCAGCCATGAAGTGGAGATCCCATAAAGTGCTGACGGGTAGGGGGCAGAAAAGTCACCAATGCTCTGCTAACTCTGTAACTACAGAAACTAGACCTCCTCCAGTATTAGCACAAACACAGCGCCCCTGCGGGGAGCTTCATGGCCGACCAGCTACATGCAGCCTTACATCACCAAGCACAATGCCAAGCATCAGATGAAGTGGAATGAATTAAAAGAATTAAAGCCGCCACCACTGTATTTTGGAGGAAACGTGTTCTGTGCAGTGATTAATTACACTACCATATCTGGGGTCAGATGGAGGAGTCTCGATTTGGAGAGTCCAGGAGGATGTTACCCACTTGACTGCACTGTGCTATTGTACAGTTTTGGTGGAGGAGGAATAATTCTATAGGCTTGTTTTTCAGGGGATGGCCTCGGCCCATTAATACCAGTGAAGCAAAATCTTTCTGCTTCAGCATTCAAGACATTTTGGACATTTGAACATTGGTAGCTTCCAGCTTTGTTGGAGCAGTTTGGAGAAGGCCACTTTCTGTTCCCATTGACAT
This sequence comes from Dendrobates tinctorius, assembly GCF_039654945.1. Taxonomy (NCBI): domain Eukaryota; kingdom Metazoa; phylum Chordata; class Amphibia; order Anura; family Dendrobatidae; genus Dendrobates; species Dendrobates tinctorius. The sequence goes on along the minus strand of NW_027361727.1, from coordinate 14,950,888 downwards.
TGCCCACTGCGCAAGGTCTATAAAGATATGGTTGAACAGGACCAGATGGACAGAACCCGGACCTCAACCCCATCCATCAACTTTAGGATGAACTAGAACGGAGATTGTGATCCCGGACTCTCCTTCAACATCCGTGTCTGACCTTACAAATGTTCTTCTGGATGAAGGGGCAAAAATTTCCACTGATGTCTCCATAATCTTGTAAAAGGTCTTCCCAGAAGAACGGGAGCTGTTATATCTGCAGAGGCGACTCCATATTAATGTCTATGGAGGTAGAATGGGAGGTCAGAAAAGCTCCTCTAGGGGAATGTGACTCTCTGTACTTTTATCCTTACAGTGTAGGTAGAGGAGACTTCTCTTCTCCCGAATCATCTAAGCTCTTTTCAGTATATAAAGCTGTAACCATTGTGAGAATCATGTCTTCCAGTTTATTATTGACCTAACCTCTACCATTCTCATAATTCCTCCATAATACAGGATAATTAGGACATTATAGCATCGCTCCCATATGCCTTCTACAGACTCACGTTAATTACTACATTGCCCTCTAGTAACTGCTGAACCATACCGTTATAGGCATGTAATCATTGTTTCCAAGTAACCAAGGAAAATTTTACTTTTACGATACGCTGAGCTCCATTTATTTAATAATTCTAGCTATTCTATAAAACTATGAAGCCTAACCAAGTCTTTCTATTTTCGTGAATACCAATGGGCTTCAATTTTTTTATAGACCAACGTGCTATACATTAGTTGAAATTATGTGTTTTATCCACCATATATGTATTAGTTCACATAGAAACTATTCATTTTGTGCTTCTTGCTGTTTCAGGACACATGGCTGGTGACCATACACGACTGGAGCTTCACCATCTGGAAACGGGCATAATGACTGAACGCCGTTTCCTTTCGGCCCCACCTTCAAATTTCTTGGGTCACTTAACAGCTCTCCGTTACAATGGCGCCCCATATCTTGACTTATGTCAGGACGGTGAATTAGGCAGACGTTGTGAACTAAATGCTCGTGCCGGGGGTCTGCGTCCACTGCTAGCCGATCCTGTAGTGTTTCGGTCGGGACCGGCGTACCTTGCCCTACCTCGACTACAGGCGTATGCCTCCATGCATCTTCTCTTCATGTTTCGTGGGCGGCATCCAGATGGGCTCTTACTTTACAATGGAGGTCAGGGGCCGGACTTTATTGCCGTGGAGATGGTGAAGGGGTGAGTGAAATTATTTGCTCAATACTATTGATACATTGACTTAAAGGACGTAGGCAACTTCAGCGGCAATATATTTTGTTTCCACTTAAATGCATGTATTTTAGGATAAAAAAAAATGTGCAGTTGGGTTTTATTAAAAAATTTTGCTCAGTTCGCCTCTTACTGGCTTTTCGTTTCGCTACACATTTATGGCTGTTGAATGCGTTAACTAAGAATCCATCAGAGAGCTTATTCTGACTGGGAGTTTGTATCTCTTTTGTCTGTCTTTTTTTGGGTCTTGATAAACTATTTGGGGTGACAAAAGCGCACACAGAGCAGTATCGCCTGGTAAGGAAGTTAAAAGGCGGGAGTATGCGCTCACCTGACAGTGTTGTATGAATGCAAAACACCTGTAGACACATGTAACTGCTGCTGCGGCTCCATGGCTGGAGGAGCAACACTTCTTTCAGATGATTAATAGTCTAGGACAGTGGTTCCCAGACTCCAGTCCTCAGGGACCCCACAGGTCATGTTTTCAGGATTTTCATAGAGTTGCACAGAAGAGAGAATTCATGATGCCTTGATGATACTTCCACCATATGTGCAATACTAAGGAAATCCTGAAAGCATGACCCGTGTAGTCCGTGAGGACAGGAGTTTGGGAAACACTGGCCTAGGAGAACGACATTATATTGAACGGACTGAGCTGCGGGAAATGAGAAGTCTTTTAATTCTCCAAAATGGTTCTTTTATTGACCCGACGCAGTTCGGCACTGGACCGTGCCTTTCTCAAGGTGAAAAACCAAGAGTGACTCAGTGCCGAAACGCGTTGATACAAAAAACCAACAAATTTGGGACACACAAGGCTTCTCATTTAATGCAGCTGGTTCAACGTGATATTGTCCTTCTCTACTATTTTTTCGAGTCTTGGCTCATTTATGATCACATCAAAGTTCAGCCAACTTTGATGCGGTCCGTGAGCATAAATCGGCACAGAGAAATTGAAAAAAAGACATAAGAGAATAGCAAACTTTGTCAGGCAAGCTCACTAATGGATTCTTAGCAAACTGATACTGTGGAAAGAAATGTGCGGGGGGGGGGGAAAGCATGTTAGAAAAGGTGCAAATTTTTCAAGTATATACATAAATGAGTTGACCCTAAAGGTGTCTATATCCTTTTAGTTATGTCAAGTAGAAAATCTGCTGTGATCCATACTGGTTATCAGGTAGCCCATTAGCCTTTTTGTATTACTGGTGACGAAAAATCCAGAACTTTGTAGTGAGCCCAATGAGTACCTTCCGTGATCTAAAGACTTGGAGAAATGTCGCAGGCAATGTACAATAGCAAAAACGAGATGGACAACCCAAGAGGAGCAAAGTAAAAAAAGAAAAAAGTTTCCTCCTCTATTTGTATCCAGCAGTGACTTCTACAATCATTACATAATAACACGCCCCGAGTGCTTTTAAGTATCAGGAATATTCTATTGTATGAAGTTGTGTATCTCTCGATAGATGCACAGGGGGAGATTCATCAAGAGTGTTCGAAGGTGCATGAATTTATGAGCTGGCTAAGTGCTTCAAATGGAGCAAAATTTATCAGAATTCCTAACACTGTGATACTTTTTGTGCAATTTTCTGGACTTAAAGAAATACACTTTTTTTCTTTTCCCTCTGACTTGTCACGGCTACATTTTCCAGTACATGTCATTTGTAAGCTTGGTGCATTGTATGACTTCCTAGTCACAGGTTTAGTACCAGTTTTACAGCATTCCACATAAGCAAAAAAATACTCTATTCTCAGTCTACGGTTATTCTGGCACACTATATTTTAATGGCGAAACCTTTTATACATTTTTATAACTTGTATATTTCTGCATACACACAAATGCTAAAACTCTAAAAATGGGCCGGGCAAAATTGTTGGCACCTTCAACTTAATATTTGGTTGCACACCTTTGGAATAAATAACTGCAGAAAATTGTTTCCTATAACCATCTAGGAGCTTCTTGCACCTCTCAACTGCATTTTGGAGCACTCTTCTTTTGCAAACTGCTCCCGATCTCTCATATTTGACAGGCGCCTTCTCTCAACAGCAATTTTAAGATCTCTCTGCAGGTGTTCAAAGGGATTTAGTTCCGGACTCATTAATGGCCACTTCACAACTCTCCAGCGCTTTGTTTCCATCCATTTCTGGTGGCTTCTTGAAGTATGTTTGAGGACATAGTCCTCCTGGAAGACCCCCGACTTATGACACACACCCAGGTTTCTGACACCGGGAACTGCATTGTGACCCAAAATCCTTTTCCTAATCTTCATATTTCATGATGCCTTGCACACAGTCAAGGCACCAAGTGCCAGAGGCAACAAAAAAACAAACAAAACTTCTTTGAACCTCCACCATGTTTGACTTTAGGTACTATTGTGTTCTTTTCTTTGTAGGCCTGATTCTATTTTCAGTAATGTGCTTTACCAAAACCTCTCTCTTGGTCCGTAAATTGCTTTCTCTGCTGGATCTCAGCTTACTCACGTACATTTTGGCAAAATTTCGGGCTACCTTTTTATGTCTCTGTGTCAGCAGTGAGGTCCTCCTGGGTCTCCTGCCATAGCGTTTAATTTAATTCAAATGTCAATGGATAGTTGGCATTGACACTGATGCACCTGAGCCTGCAGGACAGCTTGAATTTCTTTGGAAATTGATTGGGGCTGCGTATCCACTATCTGGACTATCCTGAATTTAACCTTTCAACAATTTTTTTCTGTCATTCACTTCCAAGGAGATTAGCTACAGTGCCACAGGTTGTAATCTTCTTGATTTATGTTGCGCACTGTGGACAAAGGAACATGAAGATCTCTGGCGATGGACTTGCAAAGTTGAGATTGTTGATATTTTTCAACAATTTTGGTTCTCAAGCCCTCAGACAGTTCTCTTCTATTTTTTCTGTTCTCCTTGCTTCATGTGGCACGCACAGACACACAATGCAAAGATTGAGGCAACTTCTTCCCTTTTTATCTGGTTTCAGGTGTGATTTTTATATTGTCCCCACCTGTTACTTGCCACAGGTGAGTTTGAACGAGCATCATGTGCTTGTAACAAAGTTGTTTACCCACAATTTTGGAAAAATGCCAACAATTTTGTCAGGCCCATTTGGGGGATTTTGTGTGAAATTATGTCCAATTTGCCTATTTTTTGCGATGTTCCAGTACACACAAAGGAAGTAAACATGTGTATAGCAAAACATGTGTAAACGCAACAATTTTCTTGGAGAAATACACTTTCGTCAATGACTGTGTGTGTGTACTGTATGTATATAATTTATACATACACACACTATGCTGATGTTCCTCATCTTCCTCTCAGAGAAATGTGCTCAAGAGAATTAATTACACAGTTTGGAAAACAAGAAATTACTGCCCTTCAGGTAACCAATGCGTTACTTGGATTTAATAGAGATTGACTTTTTAAGCAGTGAGATTATCGATACGTTCCAGCAGGGAGATTATTTGCTAATTTTGAGATGTGTGCGGTGGTCATGGCAACTCTTATTAGAACCTGGAATTCGGCTGACCGCTATGACCTGGGTAATCGCTGTAAATGCAAAAAGTGTAATCGTAGAAATGGGTAAAAAAAAGAAAACGTAAAAACCAGTGTGATGAAAAATGCTGAGGTCTGCAGACACAATGGACGTGTCATGGCAAGTTTGTATGAGGGAAATGAATTTAGGGTTTTACACAATGTGCATTTGTGTATCAGTGTGAGGATACATTTGCAGATACAATACATACAGTACATCTGTTTTTCCGCTTGCTGAATGTTTGTGCTGCCAGGGACTCTGTCACCTCATTTTGGCACGGTATTTAAATGACTTGGGTCCAGTCCGATGGGTGGTGTTTGGGCTCCTTTCCTCCACCCCTCCTTGACCGCTGTCCGCAATATTTCAGGTAATTTCCTTAGTTGTCCTCCATATTACGCGCATGCGCATTGCAATCTGGACTCGCACAGTATGCTTTGCCCAACTGCTGGCAAAGCAGAAAAGCATTAGTGCACATGCGCCAGTACACTATGTCCCGGAACACAGCGAAATACTTCTGGGACATAGTTCACCGGCGCATACACACTAATGCTTTTCGGCTTTGCCTGCAGTTGGGTAAAGCATACTGCGTGTGCGCGAGTCAAGATTGCAATGTGCACGCACGTAATATGGAGGACAACTAAGGAAATTACCTGAAATATTGTGGACAGTGGCCAAGGAGGGGTGGAGGAAAGGAGCCCAAACACCGCCCATCGGACCGGACACAACTCATTTAAATACTGCACCAAAATGGGGTGACGGATTCCCTTTAAAGGGAGTCTCTGAGCCGAAACAAACCAAATAAACTAAACACGAAGCCTTATAGGGGATATCGCCACTATAATAATTGCAACTTTAGTGCTCTAATCACTGCCTCCAATCTGCAGAAACTGAAGATCATTCACATATGCTAATTAGCATGTTCACAGCACCCTGGGTGTGGCCAAGAGGCTCAGTGCATTGTTCTGCCCACTGGTTTTACACGCCCCGCCTCCCTCACTGGTTATTGACAGCACTGGCTTGCCAGGGGCAGCTCTGTCTGCATAGAAAGCTCAAGCAAACAAGCGTTTTTCATAAAAAAATTCAATAAACATAGATGTTTCCCATTTCCCAGTGCATTATATGGTAGCATTAATCATGTCATTCAAAACTACAACTCGTAAAAACTCGATGGGGGAAAAAAACGAAAGAACAGGAGGAGAAAAGAAATCTACAAAAATGTGAAATTGTCCGGTCCTCAATGGGTTAGACACCACTTCTCCTTCCCTATATAGGGTAGTCAGTGGTTATCCAGGGTCAAAACTTCTAACAGACTCCCTTTAAGCATGGGGATATACATACATGGTGTTACTGTAGAATACATACTGTACATGTTGCGTTTTGAATGGTGAGTTGGATTGCTGGTTGGCCATGTCCCAAGTTAGTGTTCAATCTATCTATAAACAAAGAAGTCATTTAAAGTGTCACTGTCTCAAATAAAACTGTCTACAAAAGTATTCCATCCATATGTTTAACCCCCTTTGTGATGACATCTGTAAACGTAGAAGTGCATTATCATTGTATAGAGCGGGCTCAGGAGCTGAGACTGCTCCAAGCAGTGCCTGTGCTGGCCGTCTTATACAGCCGGCACCCAACTATAACTGATTCAGTTGGAGCTAATGTGACGGTGGACATGCACCACTGTGATACATATTTCCCATTCACTAGGTGTCCGTCAGCCACCTTACAGTGTATGTATATGTAGGGATGTGTGTGTGTGTGTATATATATATATATATATATATATATATATATATATTTATGTTAACGTATAAATAAAAGAAAGTGGACAGCAATAGCAAATTTTATATACCGTATATACTTGTGTATAAGCCGCATTTTTCAGCACTTTTTTTGTGCTGAAAACTCCCCCCTCGGCTTATACACGAGTCATTGTCTGGGGAGCTGCGGCAGGAGCTGGCAGCTGTGGCTAAAGCCTGTGCCACTAATAAATAGAGCGCACAGTGTCATCTGCAGCCGCCGGCTTCCAGAAGACATCATACTTGCCCTCCTCCGCGCCGTCGCTGCATCTCCGTTGGTCCCGGTGCTGGGAGCTCTTCCTGTGCTGAGCCATCACGTGGCACCGCTCATTAAGGTAGTGAATATGCACATGTCTCCACTCCCATAGGTGTGGAGTGCATATTCATTACCTTAATGAGGGGTGCCATGTGATCGCTCAGCAGGAAGAGCTGCTGGAAGTCGGCACCAGCGAGTTGCTGCGAGGGCACACTGGAGGAGGGTGAGTAAGATTGGGTTTTCTTTGTAATAGCAAGCATGCATACCAGGAAGGAACCGGGAAGCCATGCATACAACGACGGAATGGGGGAAGCCCATGCATACAACGATGGGATGGGGAGAGCCACGCATACCAGAACAGCGACAGGGGGAGCCACGCATACCAGATGAGGGGACAATGCATACCCGGCTTATACTCAAGTCAATAAGCTTACCCAGTTTTCCGTGGCAAAATTAGGTGCCTCGGCTTATACATGGGTCGGCTTATACTCGAGTATATACGGGTATATTAACTTTTTTATAGCAATTTTTTAATGTCAATATATAAATTGAAAAAATTGGACTGAAATAGCAAATTTAATAAAGAGAACTGGGGTTTTTATTGACCCAAAATGAACAGGAGACAGCCTTTCATCTCAAGAGCAACTGAGCCTTATGTATAAACTTGCAGACAGGTCTCCTTAAAGAATGGCCCGCATTTCGAATCAATGTTGTAACCAAAAGCGTCACCATTTTTTACATTTTATTACTCCTGCAAGTTTTTTTTTTTCTTCTTTAACAACCAGTAGGAAATCCTCCTGAAATATATTCATAAATAGCTGTGAACATTCATGTATAAATATAGGATCAGGTCTATTTTACGATAACTCTACATTTCAATGCTTAAATTCTGGAAAGTGCCTAATGTAAAAAAAAAAAAAGAAAAAAAAACAATATAATGATACAGAACAAATCCATCTCCCCCGTAGTGTGCAAATGATGATTAACGCAGCAGTGACTCAGGCAGGTTCCTTCAGTGTAACAGAGGTAAAGCTTGGGAAGCGTGAAATCCATGAATAAAGCAATGGTTCCAGCTCTGATAGGCGCCAAGATTACGACATTGCTTTTATAGCAGATCCATAGCAGCACCGACAGCGGAGCTTATGTTCCGGATGAGCCGTGACTAAGACTAAAACACAGGAACTTAGACACTTTTTGAGATTTGCAATAAAAGTTGCGTAATAATCCTGACATTTATGAGCGCGGCCGTAAGTGCAATATTCATCCAGTCTGGGATTAGGGGGTCCCTCTCCACCATTCACCATATCCGAAAAGTGCGTTTTCACGTACAAATCCGGACCTAGGATTGACCATGTTTTAGCGAATAGGCTGCTGCGGGTGATGTTTCAACTCTCATAGTCAGTGCTCATGTCCTGCGGAGTTAAAGTGTATTCCCAGCAGGAATTAGGAACCCACGGTGCATGTATATTACATAGCGCTGTGCAATCCTAAAGCAAAATGGTTGATGCATTATACAGTGCGCAAGTGTCTTACTCCCCCACTTAGTAATTAGAACTGTCTATTTCTGTATAATTTAAAAGCATTTTCCTGTTTGCTCCTTTCAGTTGCGCTTTTAGGTCTCCGTGACTTGCTGCTTTGCATACGTAAAGCAGGCTGACGCCGAGATACATCGGAGCTCTATTATCGCCAGCTTCTAGGAGCGCCGCTATATGACATCAGCATCCTAGTCCCAGCTCATAGATATATGTAATATCGCCTGTCACTAGTAATAAACAGTCATTGTGTCCTTGCAAAATACATATTAACCAGAGGAACGCCATAACGCCCATGTTAGGCTACTTTCACACATCAGGTTTTCGCCGTCAGGGGCGTTCCGGCGTTGTGTCGGATCCGGCAAATGTTTTGTAAAACCGGATGTGACGGATCCGGTTTTCTGCCGGATCCGTCTTGCGCATGACAGTCAAAACCAAATCCATCTCATCCGGTTCATCCGGTTTTTGATCCGTTTTTCAACGGATTACGCCGGATCTGGTTTTTAAAAAGGCCCCTTGTGGCCTTCCGAACGGGATTGGCTACTGAAAAACTATATATACCGTGTTCCTACAGCCCTTCTTTGACAGGTTGTAGAGGAGAAAGTGCAGGTTGGAGAGAAGAGCAAGTGACTGGCGAAGATGGATGTTGTGATTGGAAATATTTTGAAGAATTTGGCGGATTTTACAGCGGAGGCGAATCGTTTGAGGGTGATTGTTCTGGAGAAGGAGAGAGCGAGACAGCAGCGCATCAGGCATCGTAGATGACGTTTGTGGATCCACCCCATCACAGCCAAGAGAATGACGCATGGGGTCTATTCTACACTCTGCATGGACCTTCGACGAAACCCGGATAAATTTTTTGGATATGTTCGGATCAAAATGGAGAATTTTGATTACTTGGTGGAGCGCATTGCACACCTCATAAGAAAATCGGACACCTATTGTCGCTTCTCCGTTTCACCCGCAGAGCGTCTGATGGTGACATTAAGGTAAGCCACATTTATTGGATATGCTCGCATCAGAGCACACTTTCACTGCAATCTTGCTGGTGGTAGTTTGTATCTCCAAGTGTTATAGCTGAGTTTTGGTATGTAATGCTGTGATTTTAAACTAATTGATTGTTTTTTAATTCCCCACAGATTTATTGCAACTGGAGAATCCCTTTCGTCACTGCATTTCCAGTTCAGACTCTGGATTTCCACCATATCTGGAATAGAGAAGCACACATGCCGTGCACTGTGGGACTCCTTAGCTGAAGAGTTTTTACCAGAGCCCACAACAGAGAGGTGGATTGAAATTTCTGAAAAGTTTCTACAGATATGTCAGTTTCCGAACTGCTTGGGCGCTGTGGACGGGAAACATATCCACATTGTAAAGCCAGCCGGATCGGGATCGGAATATTTCAATTACAAGAAATATTTTTCAATTGTCCTCATGGCCATCGCTGACGCGGAATACAAATTTATTGCTGTTGATATTGGGGCCTATGGTCGCTCAAATGACTCTCAAGTTTTCAAACTGTCTGCCATGGGGCGTAAACTGTATGGAAACACCTTCCAGTTCCCATCCCCTAGACCAGGGTTCCCCAACTCCAGTCCTCAAGGCCCACCAACAGGTCATGTTTTCAGGATTTCCTTAGTATTGCTCAGGTGACAATTGCTTCACCTGTGCAATACAAAGGAAATCCAGAAAACAAGATCTGTTGGTGGGCCTTGAGGACTGGAGTTGGGGAACCCTGCCCTAGACCGCTGCCGCAAACATCTGGTCCACCTATGCCATTTGTCTGTGTAGGGGATGAAGCCTTCCAGCTGTCAGAACACCTTTTAAAACCGTACTCTAGCAGAGGATTGTCAAGAACAAAACGCATTTTTAATTACCGCCTCACAAGAGCAAGAAGAATGGTTGAATGTACCTTTGGTATTCTGACAGCCAAATGGCGAGTCCTATTGACTGCGATCAACCTCAGGACAGAAACTGTGGACGAGGTGATCAAAGCTTGCGTGGTACTCCACAATTTTGTTATCTGCAAGGAACCCATTTCCATTGAGGACACCTCTGAAGAAACCACCTTGCAAGATTACCAGAACATTACCACTAGAAGTTCTGTGACGGTTTCAGTAATGAGGGACAATTTTGCACTATACTTTGTCGCCTCAAGGCAGAGTACACTGGCAGGATGACAGAGTGTGAAAGATTTGTGCCCTAACCAAACTTGTGTACCTTCTGTACCAACAGTATATACCTTTGCCAACCAAAGTTGGCTATCTTGTCCTGGTTTAACTATTTTTACCTTTAGGCCACAGGTGTGCACCTGGTTGTGTTTTATGCAAAGTATTTCACCTTTTAACAAAAGTTGTGTACATTGTTAGGAAATCACCAACAATAAACACAACTTTTTTGGTGAAATAGTTTGCTTCAAACACAACCAGGAACACAACTGTGGCAAAAAGCTAAAATTTATTTAACTTTTACCCACAGTTATATACCTGGTTTTGAGAAGCTTTTAACCTTTTAAATACCCTGTATTTAACCTTTTTTTTTTACCATATGTCGCCGCAGAAAGAAATGACAGACAACCAGTGTAAAACAATAATTAAACTTTTATTGAAATTTTTTTTTTTTAGAATACTTTTTTGAAATTTAAAAACTTTTTGTCATGATCTCAGTGCGGGTTTGACTCGCACACGTGGGGTTAATGTCTGGAACCAGTGCTGATGACTGGCATTTCTGGGGTTAAAGGTTGTGATCCCGATGCAGGCTTACCTGCACACCTGGGGCTATGATTGTGGCCTCTCCCTGGTTCTGGGGGAGGCTTCTTATAGCCTCAGAACGCTCCCATCCCTGTCAGTTATACTTTCGCCCTTGGCATTGTGTGGTGACCCCTGAGTGTGTTTGTGCTGTGTTCTGGTTACTTGATTCTCTGTGTATGACTCGGTCTGTTCCCTGGATATCGCTTTGGATTCTGCCTGGTACCTTATATGTCTGTTTGGTTTTGATCTCTGCTTGGCCCTGATTATCCGCTCTGTCTCATCCCTGGTACTGTACTGTGATCCTGTGTATGACCTTTGGCTTTGTCTGACCTCCCGTCTGTTTATCCCTCCTGTGCCTCGTTTGCCCGTACTGTTGTGACCTCCGTTTTGCCTGACTCTGAGTTGTTGTATGGTGTCCTGTCATATCTGAAAGCAGGACGCTAAGCCACGCCCCCTTGCAGTCACATGGCCATAGGTTCTGTGCAAGCTTGTTCATTTTCAGTGTCCACAGGCCCGTTGGTCACTTTTTTTTTCCCGTTTTCAGTTTACGATTACATTTCGTCCAGGGTCTAAGAATGTCAAGGCTGACACCTTATCACGCAGTTTTCAGCCGGTGTCGCCCCCTGAGCCACCGTCCTCCATTCTTCACCCTGGGGTTGTGATAGCAGAGGTCTCATCTGAATTGGAACGGGAGATTCAGTGGGCCCAGTCGCAGGCCTCGGCGGCCAAGCCGGAGGGGAAGTTGTTTGTCCCAGAGCAACTTCGCCTGAAACTCTTGCAGGAGTTCCATGAATCCAAGCTGAGTGCTCACCCTGGTATTTCAGCCACACGTCTGGCGGTGGCTAGGATCTTTTGGTGGCCTACCCTTGGTTCGGACATAAAAAAATTCATTGCTGGTTGTGGGGTCTGCGCTCATTCTAAAAGCTCTCATAGCCGGCCGGCAGGGGAGCTGATACCCTTGGCAGTGCCCAAAAAGGCCATGGACTCACTTATCCATGGATTTTGTTACCAATCTCCCTCCATCTAAGGGTAATACAGTGGTATGGGTAGTGGTGGACAGGTTTTCTAAGCAGGCTCATTTCGTACCCCTGTCCGCACTACCGTCAGCTGAGACGTTGTCCAGGTTGATTGTGCAGCATGTGATCCGGTTGCATGGGGTACCCCTGAATGTGGTGTCTGATCGTGGTGTGCAGTTTGTAGCTAAGTTTTGGCGTGCTTTCTGCAAAAAATTAGGTATGTCTCTGTCCTTTTCGTCTGCATACCATCCTGAGAGCAATGGGCAGACGGAACGCACTAATCAGTCCCTGGAACAGATCCTCAGATGTCTGACTTCTGCTAGACAGAATGACTGGTGTGATATACTGCCGTTGGCTGAATTTGCCTTCAATAGTCGGGTGAGTCAATCCACTGGTAGGTCCCCTTTCTTGATTAACTATGGGTTCAGTCCTCATTTTGGTGAGTTTTCTCTTCTGGATTTGGGGTGTCCCGGGGCTGAGGACTCTGTTCAGCGGTTAAAAGATACATGGGCAGAAGTCCAGCGGCGTATATCCAGGTCTCAAGGCAGGTATAAGTTTTTCGTTGACAGGAAACGAACACCTGGTCCCACGTTTCACGTTGGAGAGAAAGTTTGGCTCTCCACGCGAAACATTAAGTTAAAGATTCCGTCAGCCAAGTTAGGACCCAAATTCATTGGCCCGTACAAGATTGTGGAAAAATCAATCCAGTGGCGTATAGGCTGTGCCTTCCACCCTCTTTCAAGATCCCTAACGTCTTCCACAAATCTCTACTGAAACCTTTTGAAGCAGTCCGGGGAGACTCCGAGTCTGCTGCTTCTCCTGTTTTGGTCGAGGGGCAGGTGGAGTACGAGGTTGGTCATATCGTAGATTCCAGGTTGGTACTGCGGTCGGTACAGTACCTGGTTCATTGGAAGGGGTATGGACCAGAGGACAGGTCCTGGGTACCAGCCCGGTTGATGCATGCTGATCGCCTGGTGCAGACTTTCCATGCCAAGTACCCGGGCAAGCCTGGGGGTCCAGAGGCCCCCCGTTGAGAGGTGGGTACTGTCATGATCTCAGTGCGGGTTTGACTCGCACACGTGGGGTTAATGTCTGGAACCAGTGCTGATGACTGGCATTTCTGGGGTTAAAGGTTGTGATCCCGATGCAGGCTTACCTGCACACCTGGGGCTATGATTGTGTCCTCTCCCTGGTTCTGGGGGAGGCTTCTTATAGCCTCAGGACGCTCCCATCCCTGTCAGTTATACTTTCGCCCTTGGCATTGTGTGGTGACCCCTGAGTGTGTTTGTGCTATGTTCTGGTTGCTTGATTCTCTGTGTATGACTCGGTCTGTTCTCTGGATATCGCTTTGGATTCTGCCTGGTACCTTATATGTCTGTTTGGTTTTGATCTCTGCTTGGCCCTGATTATCCGCTCTGTCTCATCCCTGATACTGTACTGTGATCCTGTGTATGACCTTTGGCTTTGTCTGACCTCCCATCTGTTTATCCCTCCTGTGCCTCGTTTGCCCGTACTGTTGTGACCTCCGTTTTGCCTGACTCTGAGTTGTTGTATGGTGTCCTGTCATATCTGAAAGCAGGACGCTAAGCCACGCCCCCTTGCAGTCACACGACCATAGGTCCTGTGCAAGCTTGTTCATTTTCAGTGTCCGTAGGTCCCGTGCCTCTTTACTTTCCAGCGCTGACTGGACCCTGACACTAATAGTTGAAGCACGCCTGGTCACCTCTGCTGCCCTGCTCCCCAGGTAACTCTTAGCACTGCTTCTGTACTCAGGACACGCGCACTGGCTCTATGAGCAAGTGTAGTGCGGTGTCTCTGACACTTTTTTAATAAAACTGTTAAACCACAAAATTGTTCATTTATTTAAAAACACACATTCTTATAAATCTGTGTAGTGTGGGGTGGAAATACTGCTGGAGGGGCTGCGGGACACTTCGACACTGGGAGTGTAGAGAGAGGACTGGGATCGTGGTGGGGAAGGAACAGTTAGAGGTGAAGGTGTGGAAATAGCTAGAGAATGGGTGGACATGTGGGAGGCAGAAGAGGTGGTGGGTGGTGGAGTGGAGGGTTGGGCAGGGACTGTAGGAGCAGATGATGTGGATGGAAAGTGGTATGGGGAAGGAGTTTGGTACGGGGAAGGAGTTTGGTACGGGGCAGGTTGCTGGAAGTGGGGAGATGTCTGGTAATGGGGAGGTTGCTGGTACTGGGGAGGTTGCTGGTGCTGGGGAGGTTGCTGGTACTGGGGAGGTGGCTGGTATGTAATAGGAGGGGGAGGATGGAAAGTGGCTGGAGGGGGTGCAGGTGGAGGAACTACTGGGGTGGGAGGAGGAAGTTGGTAGGTAAAGTACTGGAGAGCACCGTGGCACGAATGCATTACATGCATCTGCTGGGTAGGAGAAAGCGTTTCCATGCGCTCCACAACAGAGCTGAAAAAGGTGTGGTTTGGCGAAGATCTTGCTTCTGAATGCATGGTTTGCAGAAGTGTCTTCACCTCCAGAATGCTGGAGTTGATCTGCTGAAAGCCTGCGGTGATTTGCTCTGACAAGACTTTTAGACAGTTCTGGAAAGATGCATTCAGATGCAAGAACTCTGGCGCATAAGTCTTTTCCTGACCCCTCTGCTCTTTAATCTGGGCCCGAGCATCGATGTCCTCCCAGCGGTCCACAAGGAGCGAACAGATTTCCTCCCATAGCCGTCGGGTAACTATCAGGTCAGCATGGCGGTGGTCAGCCATATTCCATAGCGGCTCCCTTTCTCTGACGAGATCGATGAGATGGTCCACATCAATCCCTCCATCCTCACCGTCAGAGTCGGGAGCACGCTGTGAAGGCTGTTAAAGTAAAAGAGAAAAATAGCAAAATTAGGCACCACACTTTAAGACATGAAATAAAAAGTGTACCAAAATTTAACTTAAATATTATACTTACACGCTGGTGACCGCCGCGTTGCTGTCGCCGACGACCCTGGGAGGCACTGCGAGGACCTCTTGGCCGAGCACCAGATTGGGAAAACTAGAGAAGAAAAGAAAAAAAATGTATGTGTTTGGATGTTGGCATTTGTTTGCTGTGTGAGGTCTGCAGTACATTGTTTTCTGTGTGTTGTGTGTAGTGTGATGTTGTGTTTCTGCGTTTGATGCAAAAAACTTACCAATTGTGAGCCCACTCCAGGTGTCTGTCCACCCCTTCCTTCTTCTTCTGGGAGCTCCTCTTCATCTTGTGATTCCTGTTTTGAAATAAAAGCCAATGAATAGACATATATTACAGAGATGATGGATTTTGGAAATAAAAACTTACCGTCAAACGCTGACGATGCGAGGGAGGGTTCCCAGAAGATGTGGTGTCCTCCTGCTGGCCAGACTCCATGCCTGTGGGTGGTGTTGCTGCTGCTGCTGCCAGTGCTGCCAGTGCTGCTGCTGCATCTCTTGGGCGGCTGTTGAATAAAGAGAAACAAAGGGCCAATGAATATCTTGATATTCCATGGCCCTAGTTTTGAGGAATGGGGGATTTGATAATTACCGTCTCTCATCTGCTGCTGGACTCCCCTCCTGTTGTTCAGCATGTTTGCTTTGCTGCTCCATTTGGGGTGGTGGTGGTGCTGATGGTGCTGCAGTGGTCTCCTGCCTTCTCCTGCGCCTGGTTCCTGTCTTGGGTGGCATGTTGGGTGTGGCTGAGGGTCCCACTGTCATGGTTTTATATATGTGTGCTGTGGGCAGAGCTACTGAGCATGCTCAGACCCAAAAAAACGGATCCGGCCACCGGATCCGGCTTTCGCTGGATCCGGCGCATTGCGGCGCTCATAGACTTTCATTGTGTGAAAAAGCCGGACGCGCCGCATCCTGCGGGTCCGGCTTTTTCGCCGGAGACGAAAAACGTTACAGTTGCCGTTTTTTCCAGGCGCCGGATTGCGACACATTGCCGGATCCGGCGAAAACCGGACGAAACACATGGCCATCCGGCACATTCCGGTTTTTGTCAAAAGAGCCGGATCGCGCCTGACGGCGAAAACCTGATGTGTGAAAGAGGCCTTAACACATTGATACATCTCATTTCCCTTAGAAACCATCCACAACCTGGAGGAAATGTAAAAAAATAAAATACTAGCTTTGATAGTTCAGTGACGGAAAAGAACCTGTTCTTGTATTCGGCTTCATAGCATGTGATGGGAATTCACCCAAAATACAATTCCTATATTAATTTGGTTTATTCTTAGTTTTCAATTTAGATTTGGCATTTATCCGATCCATTACACCTCCCTATGGTCTTTCCCCTAGTAACACTTTATAAGATTTAATAGAGGTTTATACCGTTGGTTTTTACGGATAATAAATTCTGCCTAGATAGTTATACCTACGCACTGATTTATTTATTTATTTCAATGTTTGTTTTCTTTCTAATTGTAAAATTCAGGAACCTAATAAATAATATTCATTAAGAATTTCCTACCATTTTGCTGCAAAGTCTGCGATAACTCCTTCACATAGCGGATTGTCCTGCTGCCTGCAGAATAAATCTTATTTATTTATTTTTATCTATTTATTTTTAAACAGATCCTTTTTATAAAATAAAACCACTTTACATACAATTATCCTTTTTTTCCCCCACATTTTTATTTATTTTTTACTTGCTTATATATCGCCTTAAATTCTGCAGCGCTTTACAGACATTATCATCGCTGTCCCCATTGAGTCTCACAATTAAAATTCCCTATCAGTATGTCTTCGGCGTGTGGGGAGAACAAACAAACTCCTTGCAGATGTTGTCCTTGGTGGGATTTGAACTTGGGACTCCAGTAAGGAAACAGTGCTAACCACTGAGCCACCTTACTTGTTGTCACGGGGTCCTTCTCTGATACCATACAATCAACAGAGCATGGGAAGTGTGAACAATCCCAAGACCTTTAATATAGGCAAAACTAAAAGGTCCATAAACAATCCACCACACTGAGGATACAATATTCCGGAACATGAATGAGGTTCAGTAACAGGATAAAATGTCCAAGTAGATGAGAGTCCAATAATCAAGCAGACAGAGGATATAAAGTCCATACACTTCACTTTCTCCCTGATGTGCTCTCTTCACACGATGCTTTCCACACAGGAACTGACTTCCCCCCTCCTGTCCTCCCCAGCCCCCTCCTTATGTCCAGGGGTAGTCAGACAGGTTGGGGCGGTTTTCAGGCTTCACAGATGTGACAAAGGTGCCTTGGGGATTAAGGAACTACAGGGGGTCGTCAAAAGACATAGATACAGTCAGGCTGTAGACATACAAGGCAACAAGAAAAACACTATGAAAATAAGTGAAATAGATATATAAACAAAATGATATCCACATAGCATATCACACCATCACACTTGTAATTAGTTGTAATTTAAGCCACATTTATGGCATAAATTCTAACGAATTTTGTGTGTGCCCTTGGCCAAGCCAAGTCCTGTCTGAGCTCCACTCACTTTTTCTTTATTTTGAGTGTTGTTGACCAGGACTGGAGTAAAATTACCGAAAGTTGCAAGATGGTTGGGACACTTCTAACAGTTTTACGCCAGAAAGTACTTGATTAATTTTGCCGTTTTACTCTAGAAAAAAGGAACAAAGACCGGGATGAATCTGGGAGTAAAGGGGAAAAAACTTACAGAACAGCGATGGAAATGTTGGGAAACCTGATCAAGGATAGCTGATATTTGTAAGCCAAGATCAGAAGTGGAACTATCAGAGGAAAAGTATAATAGAAACACATCACCACTTCTGTATTTATCCCCCAGTCCTGGTTTTGGCTTACAAATATGGATGTAAAATACTGAACATGGCCTAAAGGGTAAATGTTGATGCATTCCAAAGATAAATCAATTTTTACTTGGTTTTAAAGTAGATCCTCACCGGATTTCACAGTAGAAGCTTTTTTTTGGTATTAAAAAGATCTGGGACCCGATGAAGCTGGTGTACTTACTTTGAAAATACATTTTAGAATGGCTGTAAAAATCCATTTTATATATACATTTTTTTTTTGCACGTTTTCTTACCTGATATTAAAATGAGAATTTTAGGAGACTCCTAAAAAAAAAATTCTTGTGTTTTAACATCGGGATATGGATTGCGAAATCTAGTGACAGGTGTACGTTAATCCTGGATAAAGGATGATTGTAATTACCGCCAGCGACAGTTTCAACGCCTTTTTTAGACCCAGATGAAGCAGTAGGAAGTGTTGGCAGATCAATTACTTTATATTTTTTATAATCTTGTATAACTTTCTGCTCTAACAGCAGATGTGACAAATGATATGAGAAATGTCTCAATTCTTCATCTACTATAATTTCTACAGATACTAGTAAGTCACCACGAGACGGGGAACACAAATGTGCAGGGAATCTAACACGTTTTGTTTCATTTCTTACACTGAAGCTACATTTTCTGTATCTACGTAAAAATATTTATTGTGCCGTCGTAGACTAAACCACGTGCCTTTTTATTTTTTTATTTAGGTATATCCATTATGTCTTCGACCTTGGGAATGGCCCATCATTAATGAAAGGCAACTCAGAGCGACTGCTGAATGATAACCAATGGCACAGCGTCGCTGTCTCCAGAGATCCGGGAAATGCTCACACTCTAAGGATTGATGGAAGAACGGTCACGCAGCACTCTACGGGGGCCAGCAATCTAGATCTGAAGGGTGAGACACCAATGAACGTAGCAGATACAGAGTCACAAAATATTCCGTCCTCTCTGTGCACTTCCTTATATTTCCCTATTCTACGTAAAGAATATTCTGATCCCTATATACTGTAGCTTCCAAATAATAGTAGTTATTAAAGGGAATCTGTCACCCCGTTTTACGAGTATCAGCTGCCGGCACCGCCATCAGGGGCTTATCTACAGCATTCTGTAATTCTGTAGATAAGCCCCCGATGTAACCTGAAAGATAAGAAAAATAAGTTATATTATACTCACCAGGGAGCGGTCCGGTCTTGGTCCAATGGGTGTCGCCATCCGGTCCGGCGCCTCCCATCTTCTAACGGTGACGTCCTCTCCTTTGCTGCCTGTTGTGGCTCCTGCGCAGGTGCACTTTTCTGCCCTGTTGAGGGCAGAGCAGAGTCCTGCAGTGCGCAGATGCCGGGAGAGGCCGGCGCCTGCACACTGCAGTATTCCTAATTTTTAACAGGTAGATAGTTGCTAAATGCCCAATCTACTCATGCAGAGAGTGATCAATGGCTACTCCTGCTAGGGGTTCATCTGCTTCACGTCAACAGAGCAGCCCTTGTTCTACCGGGCTGATCTGTCGATGGGGCGTGACTGGTAACGTCATGGTGATTGACAGCCAGCTCCACCAGTTAGGCAGTTGCGAGCCGGCTATCAATCAGCAAGAAGATAACCGCTGCTCTGTCAATGTGACATCAGCGGAAGCCAATTAATTGCCTTCCGGTGCAGTCTGTGAATTCTCTGTGCTGGATGAGAACAGTGCCGGGCACAACAGGCGGATAGTTAATAACCACTTTCCTCTTAGTTTTTAGGCCAGTACTAAAAAAATTAAATAATCTTGGATAATCCCTTTAAGAGTTTAACCCCTTTCCGACATTGGGCGTAATAGTACGCCGATGTCAGTCTCCACCCTGGAGCCCACACCTTTCTGGACACATGACAGCTGATATATACAGCTGACATGTGCCTGCAACAGCCACAGGTGGAATTGTGATCCATCCGCGGCTGTTAGCTAGTTAAATGCCGCTGTCAATCTCTGACGGCGTCATTTAACTCGCGCTTTCAGCAAGCACGTCGAAAATCCCGCCCATTGGCGACCCAGTCACGTGATTGCGGGTCACCGATGGGTTGGCATGACAACCAGAGCTCTCCAGCAGACCTCTATGACAGATTGCTATGAGCGCCGCCTGGTGGTCGGCCCATAGTAAGTGAGCATTTCTGCTACATACAATCGATCTGATCATTGCCTGTATGTAGCGGAGCTGATGGTACAACTGCAGATTCTAGTCTCCCATGGAGACTATTCAAGCATGCAAAATGTAAAAAAAAAAAATTTTAAATATTACAAAAATAAAAGTTCAAATCACCCCCCATTTTGCCCCATTCAAAATAAAACAATAAAAAAAAATCAAACATACACATATTTGCTATCGCCACGTTCAGAATCGCCCGATCTATTAATAAAAAAGGAATAACCCGATTGCTAAATGGCATAACAAGAAAAAAGTCAAAATGCCTGAATTACGCATTTTTGGTCGCCGCTACATTGCATTAAAACGCAATAACAGGCGATCAAAAGATCGTATCTGCACCAAAATGGTATGATTAAAAACGTAAGCTCGGTGCGCAAAAAAATAATCCCTCACCCAACCCAAGCAAAAAAATGGAGATGCTACGGTATCAGAAAATGGCGCATATTTTTTAACAAAGTTTGGAATTTTTTTTCACCACTTAGATAAAAAAGAACCTAAACATGTTTGGTGTCTATGAACTCGTAATGACCTGGAGAATCATAATGGCAGGGCAGCTATTTAACATGGTTAAAAAAACAACTCTGGGATTGCACTTTTTTTTTGCAGTTTCAATGCACTTGGAATTTTTTTTCCTGTTTTCCAGTACATGATATGTTAAATCAATGGTGTCGTTTAAAAGTACAACTCGTCCCGGAAAAAAAACAAGCAATCACATGGCCATATTGACCGAAAAATAAAAAAGTTATGGCTCTGGGAAGAAAGGGAGCAAAAAAACGAAAATGCAAAAACAAAGATATCTATGGTCATTAAGGGGATAATTACTATATTCTGTGTACCTGCAGTAACCACTAGAGGCAGCCTATTGCACATTGCTTATACATTTTCTCTAAAAGTGGTGGCTACAGACAGACAGAATGTTATTACTTAATTCTATGTAAGTTATTTGGTGCAATATATGAGAAAAATATAACTCTAACCACTAGTGTTGGGCGCAAGTGCTTGCTACTCAAGTTTACATTGGGTGCCCGAGTAAGCACCATACACAGGCAATACCAGCATGTTTTTTAACACAAGTAATCACAAAATGCGATTTTAAAATGAAGGTCTTTATTGCTAAGGGAAAAAGAAATCCAAACCTACAGGACCCTGTGTGAAAAAGTGATCCCCCTTCCCCCTTAAAACATAAAGAATTGTGGTTTATCCCATCTTTTGGAAGAAGAGTTCAAATTCCCTAGCCACCCACAGGCCTGATTACTGTGACACCTGTTCTCAATCAAGAAATCACTTAAATAGGACCTGACAGACAAAGTGAAGTAGACCAAAAGATCCTCAAAAGCCAGACATCATGCTGCAATCCAAAGAAATTCTGAAACAGATGAGAAACAAATTAATTGAGATATATCAGTCTGGAAAAGGTTACAAAACCATTTCTAAAGCTTTGTGACTCCAGCAATCCACAGTGAGAGCCATTATCCACAAATGGCAAAAACATGGAAGAGTGGTGAACCTTCCCAGGAGTGACCAGTTGACCAAAATGACCTCGAGCGCAGCCACGACTTATTGAAGAGGTCACAAAAGACCCCACAACAACATAAAAAGAACTTCAGGCCTCACTTGCCTAAGTTAAGGTCAGTGTTCATGACTCCACCATAAGAAAGAGACTGGGCAAACATGGCCTGCATGGCAGAGTTCCAAGATGAAAACCACTGCTGAGAAATAGGAAAATAAAGGCTCATTTCAATTTTTCCCAAAAAAATCTTGATCCCCAAGACTTTTAGGAGAATACTCTGTGGACTGACGAGACAAAAGTTGAACATTTTGAAGGTTTATGTCTCATTACACAGCATTTTAGAAAAGGAACATCATACCAACAGTAAAATATGGTGGTGGTAGTGCGATGGTCTGGGGCTGTTTTGCTGCTTCAGGACCTGGAAGACTTACCGTGGTAAATAGAACCATGAATTCTGCTCTCTACCCAAAAATCCTGAAGGAGAATGTCCAGCCAACTGTTCATGACTTCAAGCTGAAGCGCACTTGGGTTATGCAGCAGGACAATGACCCAAAACACATCACCAAGTCCACCTCTGAATGGCTTAAGAAAAACAAAATTAAAACTTTGGAGTGGCCTAGTCAAAGTCCTGACCTTAATCTGATTGAGATGCTGTGGCATGGCCTTAATAAGGCGCTTCATGCTTGGAGACCCTCCAGTGTGGCTGAATTACAACAATTCTTCAAAGATGAGTGGCCAAATTTCCTCCAGAGCATTGTAAAAGATTTATTGTCAGTTATCACAAACGCTTGATTACAGTTGTTGCTGCTAAGGGGGGAACAACCAGTTATTAGGTTTAGGGGAAAATCACTTTTTCACACAGCGCCCTGTAGGTTTGGATTTCTTTTTCCCTTAGTAATAAAGATCTTCAATTAAAAACTGCATTCTGTGATTACTTCTGTTATCTTTGTCTAATATTTACATTTGTTTTGTGATCTGAAACATTTAAGTGTGATAAAAATGCAAAAGAATGGGAACCGAGGATGGGGGCAAACACTTTTTCACACAACTGTGTGTATATATATATATATATATATATATATATATAATTTATTCATTTTTTCTCATTGAGTATTGAACCAAAATAGAAATATCGTTGATTGGGGATAGGTCATTTTATAGTTCATATTAACACATGTTGCATAATTTCCTACAAGCATCTTGTTAGTGTGTCTTTTATTCAAAACATCAAGGCCTGAGCTGTTTTCTGTATCGGTAGAGTCACGGCCAACATTTCCGTTTGTACACACAGCACAGTTGTCCATAATGATGCGGCATGTGATCAGAGACATCACTTAGCCTCCGCCATTGCAATGCACTCATCCTACTATCTCCATTGGCATCATCAGGACTGGGGCGCAGGTACACTGTGTTTCAATGGGGGAGGCGGAGTGAGTTGTTTGGCCGCTCTCCTACAGCATCCATTACATGGATGAGAGTACGGAACATACAGACGAAAAAGTTGGCCGAGCAAATTTTTGGTGTGATTTTACTAATGGCGCTATACTTTGCAAATAGAGAATGATGGAGTAGAAATTCGTTGGAGTTGAGGGCTTTGAAGCTATATTTCCTTAGTCATTAAGAACGTCGACTTAGGCTGGTTTCACTTGCGTTTTTTGCGCTGTATTTTAGAGCTAAAAAACGCATGCGCTTTTTTTCCTATATTTTGCATGGGATGCGCTTATGTGCGCATACACATGTGTTTGTATGCGTTTTTACGCGCATGCGTTTTTTGTAGTGTGCGCTCGGGCGCACAAAATGCATCCTGTTGCATTTTTTGGGCGTCCGACTTGCCTAAAAAAAAACGCATGCTCGCGCAATGCGTTTTTTTACAGCAAGACACCCATTATAAGTCTATGGGTGCGCATATGTGCGCATTGGCATGCTCATGTATGCGTTTTTTTGCGCATGCGTTTTTTTGTTGACCATTGGTTAGACAATGGAAATTAGGGGTTTGGGTTAGAGTTAGGGTTAGTTAAGGGGGTTTAGGGTTAGGGTTTGGGTTAGGGTTAGTATGGTTTGGTTCAGGGTTAGGGTTTAGGGTTAGGGTTTGGGTTAGGGTTAGTATGGTTTGGATAAGGGTTAGGGTTAGGGTATGGTTTGGTTAAGGGTTAGGGTTAGGGTTAGTAAAGTCATGGTTTGGGTTAGTGTGAGGGGCCAACTAATGTTGGAAAAAAACGCAAACGCGGTAAAAACGCACTAAAAACGCAAACGCATAAAAACGCTGCGTTTTTTTCATGCATGCGCATAAAAATGCTTGAAAAAAGCGCAGCATTTGTATGTGTTTGTACGCGTTTTTTCCATGCGTTTTTTTGCGGGAAAAACGCGCTGCAAAAAAGAGCAAGTGTGAAAGTAGCCTAACGTAAATTTTTATATTGGTATAAGTAGTGTATGAAATGCCTCCAGACAGCTGTAATGCGGCTCCGACTCTATTGTGAAACATTAGGCGGTTCTCATGTATAAAACTTTGATGGAAGTCATGCAGACGCCTTTACTTGTTCCTTAATTATTTCCCAGGATATTTGTAAATACAATATTTGCAAACCGATCCTTTGATAATTCAGCTCGCATCAACGCCATCTGATCTTCTCCAAATAGTTTTCTTAAGAAGTCTGTTTCGGGCTCTGTTTGTGGCATTTCATTGAAGTTTCCATTAGTTTTTTCCATCGCTGTTTTTGCGGTGAAAACAGAAGAGCCTCCTTCATCTGTTGCAGCAAAGAAGCAAAAAAAAAAAAACGAAATAATCATCTACAAATTCAACTTTTTATTGAAAATTACCTACCGTGAGCAATGTTTATAGTCTATAGCATATATTCTAAATATAGTCTTTGAAAAGGGATTAGCGATGAGCGAATAAGGTGTTATCTGAGCATGCTCGGGTCCTAACCAAGTGATATCGGTGTGCTCGAATACCATGTTCGAGTCCCCGCGGCTGCGTGTCTAGCAGTTGTTCGACAGCCACAACACATGTAGGGATTGCCTAATGAGCAGGCAATCCCTACATGTGTTGCAGATGTTAAACAGCCACGAGACATGCTGCCGCGGGGAGTGGAACATGGTATTCAAGCACACCGATATCACTTGGTTAGCACCCAAGCATGCTCAGATAACACCTTATCCCAGCACGTTCACTCATCACTAAAAGTGATCCCATAATAGTAACCCCCTTATATACTAATATTCAAGCGAGAGATTTTTTGGTTTTTTGACATTATTGTCAAGCACATGAATCCGCTATAACTGAAAAGGTCACTGTCATTTCAGCAATCTTTGCATAATTCAGTACTAAAAGGGAATATAGGAAGCTTTGTAATATATTTTATCAGAGAAATATGCTTCTTTCTCCACTTATGAAACACTTTTCCTGCTTCGGCCTACCTTTTCAACTCATCATTCACAATGAAAAATGACTTCAGCGTATACGTCTCAAGGCAAGATAGATTAAGTGTTTACTGCAGCACGGTGGCTCAGTGGTTAGCACTGCAGCGCTGGAGTCCTGGGTTCGAATCCCACCAAGGACAACATTGGCAAGGAGTTTGTCTGTTCTCCCCGTTTTTGCGTGGGTTCCCTCCGGGTACTCCGGTTTCATTCCAAAGACATACTGATAGGGAATATAGATTGTGAGCCCCATCGGGGACAGTGATGATAATGTGTACATATTGTAAAGAGCTGTGGAATATGTTAGCGCTATATAAAGATTATTATTATTTCTGAGAGATCAGATTGAAGTTTATGGAGAGGGAAGAGGGGAGGAGGAGACGCACACAAATGGCGCTGCAGTTGTCTATTAAGTGTCTTGTTTTTTTTTTCACTCCAGAGCTGGATTCATACCTACAATGCTTAGTACTGCTGTATAATGTCCTATAGGCTAATGCTGCTTTTTTTATGTACTAAAAAGAGATTGCTGAGCAGGAATCTGTCGTGTCTCTCTGCCCCATAGCTCAAAGAAAAATGAAATCTAGAGATATAGGCCCCAATTCATTAAGACCGGCATTTTTCATGCTGGTCTTGATGAGGGTGGGGGCAGGGTGGATAGTGAGGCGCTCACCTCTCAATGAATCTGGCGAGGTGCGAAGTGTATAACTTAAAACGTACGCTGACCATACACATTAGGCCGGGGTCACACTTGCGAGAAACTCGTACGAGTCTCTTGTCTTAATACCCGGCACTCGGACCGGAGCGCTCAGCTGCAGAGAAATACATGCAGCCGTACACTCCAGTCCTGAGTGCCGGGTATTGAGATGCAAGACTCGTGTGAGTTTCTCACAAGTGTGACCCCGGCCTTAGATGAATGTCGGTGAATGATGCTTTGGCTGGATCGTAGCCATCTCAGACTACTTTCCCATACAGCTCTCTGGACAGTCTGTTAAGTCTGTGGATGCCTCCAGGTTCCGCTGACATCTAATGTGTATGGGGGCCTTTATTCCAAAAGGTAGTCTACAGTTTTGCGCTTTAATTACAAAAGACTGGAGATGACTACAATGACAAGTAAATTATTGTGCAATCCGCCTTCCAATCAAGCATGTAAAGTGGATTACTTATTTAATATAAAACATTGACACAAATTTTGATTTGAATTGAATCGATTTGCTTTAGGAATTTGATGAACCCGGAGAATTCATATTTTTTGTGATTCACTTCACATGACCTCAGGCAAGCTTCCCAATAACGCAATGCAGCCATGACATCACTTGGCATAGCACAACCAATTGGAACCGACTGTTAGAAGCATGTATAAAAGTTGAAGCAGGGAACGCAGCAGCTATACGGAGAAGACGACACAGCGCAGCAGAGATAGGGAGAGAGAGCCTAAAAAACGGTCCGGCTATGCCGATGAGAGTGGGATAAGTTTTTCTTTTGAAGTGGGGATAAATAAAAGGTTTATGAAAATCGGACTTCACGCTGATGTCATCTGAGTGCGGTCCAGCGATTTTCACGGACCCATTGGCGATTTTGATGTGACACTCTGATCAAAATCTGATATGTGTCTACTTGGCCCGAGAAAAAATTGAACATGTGCACAGCTCCATAGAACATCATGGGTGTCCGCGAAAACCACCGATAGCACTTGTTGGGTGTGCGCGCAAGTTGTTAGATTGAGCTCACACGTTGCAGCCGTGTTGCGGGGTTTTTTTGTGCTGTTTTCTGTGATTTTCGAAAAAAACGCAACAAAGTTATTGTGGTTCTGTTAAAAAAAAAAAAACAAAAAAAAAAACTTGTTTGCAACATGTCAAGTCTGCTTAGAAAAGACAATAGTGCACGTTTTTCAGGGCAGTTGGAGGCTTTGGAGTAATTTTTGATTCGAATGTTCCTGGGAAAATTCAGTGAATCTGGCAAATTTGTATTTTGAAATGATTCGCTCTTCTCTAGGTTTTTTGTAATTGGGTGATTACGTTCTACCATAAAACGTTCTAGCGCGTGTGAAAACAGGAAGAAGGATTAAAATCGTGATCTCCTGAGATTCCAGGAAGGATTTGCCTGGTGTAGGGATAAAAAACACAGAGTGTAGGAGTTCATAATCTGTATCTTGATATTTATAGATTTAACGAGATTAGGGCAGCACTCCGCAGACTTTATTAGTCAACTGAGCGATTCATTCACTTGTCACCACCGGTCACAGACTCGGTGCATCCAAGGCTCAGACAGACTTTTGATATTGCTTCATTAGTGAAGGCTGACACCAATGGATTGACTGATACAGTAAGTCCGTATCAATTGTACGTCTCGGTCTCTAATATTCAACCCTGGAGAGCCATTAATGGCCAAGTAGGGGAAGAAGAATTACTGTAAGTGGACTGTCATTTTTCTAGCCGTGGATTGATTCAAAATAATAATAAACAGAGGCATACTCACCTGCCAGCGCCCCCGCAGATCTATCGCACGCTGCTCTGGAAGTCTCCACCACCTCCAGGAGCGGTGTGTGCCCTGTTCGTAAGTCCTAGCATCAATTAAAGGCTGCAGCAGTGATTGGGAAAGAGCGTGATCGGCTGTGCTGGATCCGCGGGGGCGGTGCCAAGCGAGTTTCCCTGAGATTGTTATTTTTAATCAATCCATGTCTACCGGTAAACAACACCCCTTCAATATTTATTTCAATCCCATCTAACAATGTCACATTTTCCAGCATTTATAGTACATATTTATGTATATTGTTTGCTTTTCTCTTGGTCAACGGGGGTATAGTAGGATTTTTTTTTGTATACAGGTGTCCCTACAGCTTAGATGAATAAATACTCAATTGATCGCCACCAATCGATCTTGACTCCATCCTACGCGTGCATGCTCAATTTGGCTGAGGCTCCCGATGTTATCAATCTAGAGAATGGAGAAACACAAGCAGCGGCTTACTTCCAGTAGAACAAAAGGACCGGGGTTTTTAGACTATGTTCACATGTCCAATAATTATCAGTTAGAACGGATTCAGAAGAAATCCGTTGGCAACTTTTTTTTGTCCGCTCGAAAAAAATGTTTTCAACTGGATTCGCTTTTTATAACATTGAAGTCTATGAAAAATGGCTGAAAAATGGATCCGTCAAATAGCCATCCGTTTTTCTCCCATTTGAAAAAGATTCATTTTTTTTTGCTTACCGGATCAGTTTCAAATAAACGATTACGTCAAAGTTCCCATGTCCAGTAGTTAATGGGAAATATTTGTTTTTCCATCTACGATAAACAAAAAAAAACGGATCCTTATCAAATGGAAGAAAAAAAACGGATGGCTATTTAATGGATCCATTTTCCATGAACTTTAGTGTTAAAAAAAATAAATAAATTGTTAAAAAATAAAAAGCGGATGCAATTGAAGTATTTTTTTCAGGTCAACAAAAAAGTTGTGTTTGCGCAACTTTTTTTGTCAAACGATTACTGCTGGATCAATTCTAAAGGATATCACTTGACATCTGAACTTCACCTTCAACTAGACACATTTTTTTCTCTCCCTGATATCAACTGTTGGGAAGGAGAGTCATTATATCCCCAACCCCCTGAGGAAGCCTGTGAGGCGAAACTTGTTGGGGTGGCTAGGTGAAGATTTTAGTCGGCACTGGCGATGCCAGTGTATATCTTGATTCTGTTTGAGCCGTTTCCAATCCATGAACTGCAGTCTTGGTGGATATAGCATAGCTCTGAATAGAAATCAGATTGATGAATGAATCATACAGATCCTGGAGATTATAACTGTTAGAGAAATAACACAGGTACACTGGTGTTTTTAATTTATTCACCACTTTTTTAAAAAAAAAAAAAATAACGTTCTGCTTTAATGCATCTCTTAATTAGGGTTTATTTCCCCTCTGGGTAATCTGGTAATATGAATTTTTCATCCCTATAGAGGTGTATAAACTTATTAGTTGAATTGGGGGAGTCAGGAGGCACCAATATCAATTAGATGGCGAGCATATCCTGCTGATATTGGCTGGCTCGGATGACTTTTAATCTAATTTGTACGGGGGGCGGGGAGGCTTCACATCTCCCTCTTTCTCTGGTTTAACTTGATGAACCGTCTCCTTTCATGTATCCAACTTGAATTTGCTTGGGAAATAGAACACTTCTATCCAAAAGGACTGTGAGCAGCGAATGTGCCGAAATTGGCCTGCTTGAATTTGACCAAGAAAATCGATTCACGTAGATTTTTTTTGATCCAAATCAAATGTTCCTTGTGTCTCCAGATCTCAAAGCATAATAAACGTTACCATTAGATATGAGAAGATCCCCTCAGGCAGCCCCGGTACACAATCCAGGTCAGTGTTCTCTGGCAATGGACAGGGGCTGAGTGAATGTCCATACCCTTCAGGCTCGGCTTATGATTAGCTGATGATTATATGGGCTAGCGAGACCCCACTTGTCCACCACATGTCGCACAGATGATGTCCCACTAGGCTGGTGAATCATATGCCGATTCGGTGAACTTGGAAGCTCAAGAAATTCACGCATCTCCTGTCCATAGCCAGAAAACACTGACCGGGACCATGTACCAGGGTTGCATGAAGTGATCCGCTCATCTTTCATTACTAGAGTTGAGCGACTTTTGGTTTTTTAGGGTCGCGTTTCGTTTCGTGAAACCCGACTTTTCCAAAAGTCGGGTCGAGCAAGATCGTCCGATTATAGGGAAAAGTCGGGGTCGTCCCGAAACACGAAACCCAATGTAAGTCAATGGGGAATAAAAGTCGGCAGTGAGAGGAGGACAGGAAACACACCTACAGTGCCCATTTGAATGCCAAAAGCATCAATTCTTCTTACTTAAGCTTGTCAACCTTAATTAACTTCATAATACAAGTTACGCACTGAAAAATGGGGGTTATTTGGCTAAAGTTGTGGGGGGGAGGGCTGGCTGCAGGTTTTCATGTGCCCTGGGCGAAAGAGCGCCCCTTTAACACATACCAAAACTCATCATGCTCCGATACGGCAGAGAAATAGCGGTATAGTACAATGAAAAATACCTCACTTTTTACATCTCATGACGAGGCCCATCTATTTCTCCATACAGAATCATTGGTCCCATATAATGTTTGAAACAGTATATGATGAGCTCCACATAATGCTACAGTATATGTTGGTCCCCATGGATGAAGCTCCACTGTCTTATGGGCCCAAATAATGCTCCAAACATAATGGGCCCCATTTCTAATGCTCTAGTGTATAATGGGCCCTGTAAATGCTGCTCCAGTGTCTGATGTCCACCTTTGGAATGTTCCAGTGTATGGTGGGCCCCATCTATCATTCTCCAGAGTATAGTGCTCCCCAAAAATTGCTGTCCCAACATTGAAAACAATCAAATAAGTCTCCTCGCTAGGGAATCCCTGTACTTGTCTGGACTCCTCGTCGTCCCCATCTTCCATCTCACTGCACAGTATTTCAACTTTGCAAGTGCTGTGATCCTGGGCAAGCAGGGGGGGCCCACTCGTTGGCGACGGCACTGGCACAGGGCCCCTGATAGTACGGTGGTGTGTCTGATAGCGGGTGGGCCGAACCTGCACTTTCATCTGCAGCTTCCTCTTTGTCACCGTGTAAGATGGAACTGTATATGGGAAGGGTAACCTGAGTTTCATCAGGGTCAGATTCAGGTCGTGTAGCGTGCGAGGGGAATGTAGTGGTCTGGGTCAATGTACCAGCAGATTCATCGAGCAGTGGCTGGGCATCAGTGCACTTGTGTCGCCCCCAGGAGTACGGTCGCCACAGTGGCATTACCTTCTTCCTAGGGAGTGTGATGTCATGCTTGGGAGCAACGAAGGATCTCTCTAGCAGGTTAACTGATTGGGCGGCGTTATTCCCACGAGTCATGACCCTCCAAACAGCGTTCATGAAGGCAAAGTGTTTGTTTTACGTGGGCAGTATGGTTGCAAAGCTGAACCTTAAAGGAATGTCCAGAAGGGCACCACCAGGAGTGGAGCCTACGGTTAAATTCGACTCCACCTGGGAAACCTCAACCATGCCAGCTACAGAACAGATGCACACATTGCAAGCTTAATTCCGTTAACGAACGAGACTCCGTCATGCCCCGCGGTCCGAGTCCGGCTTACTAGAGGGACATGTGAGGCTCTGGCACATGAGATTGGCCAATAACTGGTGTGTCATGCCCTTACATGTCCGTGGCTACATGTGCGCTACACTGAAAAGGCCAGCGTTTGTCGCTTACAGGTGCAGATAACCCGCTGAACAACGTTAGTGATTGGGATCACTGATTACAATTATTACCCGCGAACAATGATTTCCCAGTAAGTGCAGGTCAACCGCAGTTCCGGAATTAGGCCTAACCGTCATTCCTGAAAAAATGAAAAACTTAAGTGTGCAAACCACAGGTGCTGTAGCTTGCTTAACAGCTCGCCAGCCATTCTCACGCCCAGTATGGATTACACGTGATTGCACAAAGGTGAGAAAGGGTACCGTATCCCCAGATAACATGTATGGATAGCGTACACATTCAAAATATATGTCTATACATCAGGAGGCAGGCTCAGACGGTGTTAGGCCCAGTATGGATTGCACGTGATTGCACAAAGGTTAGAAAGGGTACCGTTTCCCCGGATAACATGTATGGATAGCGTACACATTCAAAATATATGTCTCAGGAGGCAGGCTCAGACGGTGTTAGGCCCAGTAAGGATTGCACGTGATTGCACAAAGGTTAGAAAGGGTACCGTATCCCCAGATAACATGTATGGATAGCGTACACATTCAAAATATATGTCTCAGGAGGCAGGCTCAGACGGTGTTAGACCCAGTATGGATTGCACAAAGGTTAGAAAGGGTACCGTTTCCCCGGATAACATGTATGGATAGCGTACACATTCAAAATATATGTCTCAGGAGGCAGGCTCAGACGGTGTTAGGCCCAGTATGGATTGCACGTGATTGCACAAAGGTTAGAAAGGGTACCGTTTCCCCAGATAACATGTATGGATAGCGTACACATTCAAAATATATGTCTATACATCAGGAGGCAGGCTCAGACGGTGTTAGGCCCAGTATGGATTGCACGTGATTGCACAAAGGTTAGAAAGGGTACCGTATCCCCAGATAACATGTATGGATAGCGTACACATTCAAAATATATGTCTCAGGAGGCAGGCTCAGATGGTGTTAGGCCCAGTATGGATTGCACGTGATTGCACAAAGGTTAGAAAGGGTACCGTATCCCCGGATAACATGTATGGATAGCGTACACATTCAAAATATATGTCTATACATCAGGAGGCAGGCTCAGACGGTGTTAGGCCCAGTATGGATTGCACGTGATTGCACAAAGGTTAGAAAGGGTACCGTTTCCCTGGATAACATGTATGGATAGCGTACACATTCAAAATATATGTCTATACATCAGGAGGCAGGCTCAGACGGTGTCAGGCACAGTATGGATTTGACGGCCCAGATTACACAGCGGAGGAGCAGGGAGAGGTAAAGATTGCAAATGCTGGGGCCCTGCCCAAGCAAGGGGGGCCCACTCGTGGGCGTCGGTACTGGCACTGGGCCCCTCATAGTACAGCGGTGTGTCTGACGGCGGGTGTGCACCACCACCGTCAGAGACACTTGATTGCACTATGAGGGACCCTGTGCCAGTGCCCGCGCCCAAGAGTCGGCCTACCCACCTGTCCAGGGCAACGGCACTCGCACGGTGTCGTGCGCTAGGTGGTGACCCCGGCCATGGGGGGGGAGGCAGCACAGTTAGGGAGTTTTAGAAAGTGGCATATGTTGATGTTGGACATTCAGCTGATGCAAAAGGCGAAATAGGTGAAGTCCCAGGAAGAGGTGGACCAAAGCAAGCCATTTTTCTGTCACCCTATGTGTCATCAGGGGAAGGTGGGACAAAATCCTTGGAAACCCATGCATGGTTCATTTTAATGAAGGTTAGATCATCCACATTTTGGGTTGACAGACGGGTCCTTTTTTCTGTCAGGATTGATCCAGCTGCACTGAAGACTCTTTCCGATGGCACACTTGCAGCTGGGCAAGCGAGCTCCTGTAAGGCATATTGGGCCAATTCAGGCCAGGTGTCCAGTTTAGCGGCCCAATAGTCAAAGGGGAATGACCTGTGTGGGAGAACATCGATATGGGAGGAAAAGTAGTTTGTAACCATAGTTGACAACTGCTGTCTCCTGTCACTTTCCATCAATGCAGTATTACCAGTTGTGTGAGCGGTATTTGAAAAATCAGTCCACAACATTGTCATGAAACCCCTGTCTCCAACGCCACTTCTGCTGTGTGCACCACGAACACCTCTGCCAAGCTGCCCCCGGCCCGTACGGCTCGTGTGAGAACCATCACCGCTGCTGTGTGCTGGGAATGCCTCAAGCAACCGATTTACCAGAGTTGCTTGTTTATTAGCCAATATTAGGTCAAGGTTCTCCTGTGCCATGATGTTTTGTAATTTGCCTTTATAGCGTGGATCCAGGATGCTGGCCAACCAGTAGTCGTCATCGTTCATCATTTTGGCAATGCAGGGGTCCCTTTTTAGGATCTGCAAGGCATAATCTGACATGTGGGCCAATGTTCCCGGTGTCAATGATGCACTGCGAGTGCTGGGTGGAGGAGCACTTTCTGGCAAATCCACATCCCTCCAGTCACGCACAAACCCTGTACCAGACCTTGCCACGCCAACATTTTCACTTGCCCCACGAGATGCATCCTCCTCCCCTAAGTAATCATCCCCATCATCATCCTCCTCCTCCTCTTCTTCCTCCACCTCGTCCAGGAGAGGTCCCTGAGCAGACAATGGCTGAATGTCATCAAGGATTCCCTCCTCCTCTTCTTCCTCATCAACATTGGCTGCAGACGCCTGCTCCTTAAGGTGCGTCAAAGTTTGCATGAGCAGACGCATAAGTGGGATGCTCATGCTTAGGATGGCGTCGTCTGCGCTTACCAGCCATGTGCATTCCTCAAAACACTGAAGGACTTTACAGAGGTCTTTCAGCTTTGACCACTGCACACCTGTCAACTCCATGTCTGCTCTCA
The DNA here is from genome assembly GCF_039654945.1 of Dendrobates tinctorius. Taxonomy (NCBI): domain Eukaryota; kingdom Metazoa; phylum Chordata; class Amphibia; order Anura; family Dendrobatidae; genus Dendrobates; species Dendrobates tinctorius. The sequence goes on along the minus strand of NW_027361727.1, from coordinate 14,916,830 downwards.
AAGTGCCTGGCCGTGTATCCTCCCACAAATGCATTATGGCCTGCCTCTGCTCGCACAGCCGCTCCACCATGTGCAGGGTGGAGTTCCACCTTGTTGCAATGTCGATAATGAGGCGGTGGTTGGGAAGGTGGAGCAATCGCTGCAGCTTCTGCATACGAACGGAGTGTACAGGCGACCGGCGGATGTGCGCGCACAGTCTTCGCACCTTCTGGAGCAGGGCTGTTAACTCCGGATAATTTTTGAGGAAGCACTGCACTACCAGGTTCAAGGTGTGAGCCAAGCAAGGTATGTGGCTGAGTTTTGAAAGGGCTATGGCTGCCACAAAATTACGGCCGTTATCACTAACTACCTTGCCTGCCTCAAGATGTACACTGCCCAGCCATGACTCAGTTTGTCGCTTCAAGTACTCGGCCAGCACCTCGGCGGTGTGTCTGTCGCCCAAACACATCATCTGCAACACAGCCTGCTGACGCTTTCCACTAGCTGCTCGATAGGGGGACACCTCGTGTGCAACAGTGGCAGCTGCAGATGGAGTGCTCGTACGACTGCGCTCTGTGGATGAGCTTTCGCTTCTGGAGGAGGAGGAGGAGGAGGGTCGAACGCCTACAGCCAACTGTTTCCTATACCGTGGGCTAGGCAGCACTGTCCCACCACCGCTGTCCCCTGTGGACCCTGCATCCACCACATTAACCCAGTGCGCAGTGATGGACACGTAACGGCCCTGGCCATGCCGACTGGACCATGCATCAGTTGTGAGGTGCACCTTTCCGCTCACTGACTGCTTGAGTGCATGGACAATGCGGTCTTTCACATGATGGTGGAGGGCTGGGATGGCTTTGCGAGAGAAGAAGTGGCGACTGGGTAGGTCATAGCGTGGTACTGCATAGGCCATGAGTTCGCGGAAAGCTGTGCTTTCCACCAACCGAAAGGGCATCATCTCAAACGAGATTAGTTTGGCAATGTGGGCGTTCAAACCCAGTGTACGCGGATGAGAGACTGAGTACTTTCTTGACCTACTCATAGTGTCTGGGAGGGTGAGCTGGACTTGAGAGCTGCATATGGTGGAAGTAGCGGTGGACAGGGCGGACTGAGAGAGGGTTGATGATGGTGATGGAGTTGGTGTTCTTTCTGATGGCCTAGAATCAGTCTTTCGTTGATATAACAGTAGATTTCGGAATAAATTCTTGGACTTTTGTGCGCTACCAGACAAAATCACCAATCCAGTGTTCAGGAGAAAGACCAATCCACCTATTTTCCAACGCGTTTCGAAATGTATACCATTTCTTCTTCAGGGGATGACATATATGATCAGACAGAACTGCAGCTAGGCGGCTGTCACGTGACAGCCACCTAGCTGCAGTTCTGTCTGATCATATATGTCATCCCCTGAAGAAGAAATGGTATACATTTCGAAACGGGTTGGGAAATAGGTGGATTGGTCTTTCTCCTGAACACTGGATTGGTGATTTTGTCTGGTAGCGCACAAAAGTCCAAGAATTTATTCCGAAATCTGATGTTTGAAGCGGTCGCAGAGTTGACCTTTGGACGTGCAGCAAGCAGATTACTGATCCCACATGCTTTAATCTCTCCTAAAAAGGGTGAGTAAATTCTAATCTATTTCTCCAGCAATAACCCGGATAAGACCCTATTGCGCTTTTTTGTTCCTTTAGTTTGATTACGTTGATATAACAGTGGGATTCCCTGACTGCTGTGGTCTTGCAACGACACCTCAACATTTGCTGCTGTGCTAACCGGTGGGCTTACAGTGGGGGAAACAATGTAGCGTTGCTGACTACCTTCGTTGTGATCAGTTGCACATGTGGCACTTGAGGTTTGGTGTTGTGTCCACGCTTGCAAGTGCATGCTGGTTAAATGTCTAAGCATGCAACTGGTATTCAAATTTTTCAGATTTTTCCCTCGGCTAAAGGTCTTTGCGCACTTCTTACAGATAACCTTGGCCTGATCATGAGGATTTTGTTCAAAAAAGTGCCACACTGCACTCTTCCTACTTTGGCAGACATTTTGCGGCCTAGCACGCTGTGATATTTTGACCCTCTGGACAAGCTGTCCAGCAACTCTTTTGATGTTTGGAACCTGTCTTTGGAGTGCTCCGGGCCTGCCAGATAACAACTGTTGCGATGTCGATGTCTGCTGTGGATGCTCTTCCCCCAATGGATGCCAATCTGGGTCAACAACTGGGTCATCCATCACCTCCTCTTCTATGTCATGTGCACCTTCCTCTGTGTCACCGTGTATGGTGGTATAGTGTGCGGGAAGGGGCACCTGAGTCTCATCAGGGTCAGAATCTGGCTCTGTACACTGCGAGGACAATGTAGTGCTCTGAGTGAATGTACCAGCAGAATCATCCATCAGCGGCTGTGCATCAGTGCACTCCATGTCAGATTCATCTTGGCCTGGGTAATTCACCATTTCACTTGATAATCCAGGCATGGTATGTGAAAACAGCTCCATGGAGTAATCAGTAGTATGGCCTGCGTCATCCTTCAATCTTGGTTGGGGTGAAGGACACAAGGAAAGGTGTGGTTCATGAACATGAGCCTCCAATGACGACTCAGTGCTTTTACTTTTTACAACTGAAGAAGAGGAGGCGATAGAGCTGGAGGCTGAGTCAGCAATGTAAGACAAAACTTTTTCCTGATGCTCTGGCTTTAAAAGCGGTTTGCCAACTCCTAGAAAACTAAGCGTTCGAGGCCTTATGTAGCCAGACGATGACGCAGGTTCAGCACCTCCTGCATTCGGTTCTATTTTGCTCTTGCCACTACCATCAGATCCACCACCAACACCATCATTACCAGCTGCCAACCCCCGCCCAATTCCACGGCCTCTTCCACCAGCCTTCCTCATTTTTGGTAGAAATGTAGACAAAATCCAACAAACTATATAGTAATGTAAAACAAGGTACAAGGTGTCTATAGGACAGGGGAGATTTTGAATTTCTGCAGACACTTGTGGACACTGGACACTTTTGGATTGTGTGAGGCCCACTGATATCTGAGCGCTATGTGACAGGCTCGATGGCACAGCTGTGACCAAAGTGACTAGAGGATAAGGGAGATTTTGAATCTCTGCATACACTTTTGGACACTGGATGGACACTTTTGGATTGTGTGAGGCCCACTGATATCTGAGCGCTATGTGACAGGCTCGATGGCACAGCTGTGACCAAAGTGACTAGAGGATAAGGGAGATTTTGAATCTCTGCACACACTTTTGGACACTGGATGGACACTTTTGGATTGTGTGAGGCCCACTGATATCTGAGCGCTATGTGACAGGCTCAATGGCACAGCTGTGACCAAAGTGACTAGAGGATAAGGGAGATTTTGAATCTCTGGACACTGGATGGACACTTTTAGGTTGTGTGAGGCCCACTGATATCTGAGCGCTATGTGACAGGCTCGATGGCACTGCTGTGACCAAAGTGACTAGAGGATAAGGGAGATTTTGAATCTCTGCACACACTTTTGGACACTGGACACTTTTGGATTGTGTGAGGCCCAATGAATATCTGAGCGCTATGTGACAGGCTCGATGGCACAGCTGTGACAAAAGTGACTAGAGGATAAGGGAGATTTTGAATCTCTGCACACACTTTTGGACACTGGATGGACACTTTTGGATTGTGTGAGGCCCACTGATATCTGAGCGCTATGTGACAGGCTCGATGGCACAGCTGTGACCAAAGTGACTAGAGGATAAGGGAGATTTTGAATCTCTGCACACACTTTTGGACACTGGATGGACACTTTTGGATTGTGTGAGGCCCACTGATATCTGAGCGCTATGTGACGGGCTCGATGGCACAGCTGTGACCAAAGTGACTAGAGGATAAGGGAGATTTTGAATCTCTGCACACACTTTTGGACACTGGACGCTTTTGGATTGTGTGAGGCCCAATGAATATCTGAGCGCTATGTGACAGGCTCGATGGCACAGCTGTGACAAAAGTGACTAGAGGATAAGGGAGATTGGATTGCTTTTAAAAAAGCAGTTTGCGGAGCAGTGGGTAAACAGCAATGCAGGAATGTCAGGAAGCCTTAGAAGGCAGCCCAACAACCAACACCACTGATACACCACTATATAGCCTCCCCTTGCACTGCACACACAGTGACTGGTGTGTTGTGCAGGCCAAGTTGCTAGCAGCAGAAGCAGTTTTTTGTCTTCTCAGCAGGACAAAAAAAAAAAATTGGGATTGCTTTTAAAAAAGCAGTTTGCGGAGCAGTGGGTAAACAGCAATGCAGGAATGTCAGGAAGCCTTAGAAGGCAGCCCAACAACCAACACCACTGATACACCACTATTTAGCCTCCCCTTGCACTGCACACACAGTGACTGGTGTGTTGTGCAGGCCAAATCGCTAGCAGCAGAAGCAGTTTTTTTGTCTTCTTCCCTGCCTAACGCTCTCCCTACAGAATCAGCAGCAACCTCTCCCTATACTAAGATCGGCAGAAGTAAGATGGCGGTCAGCGTGCACGCCCTTTTATACCCCCTGTGACGCCCACCAAAGCAAGCCAATCACTTGCATGCCCTTCTGAAAGATGGTGGTGACCCGTGCCTATGTCATCACGTTGCCCACAGTGTCCGTGGATCCTGATTGGCTGAAAAAGAGCGCAAAACAAACTTTTGAAACGCGACTTTGGCGCGTAAGTCGCCGACCTCGTGGCCGACCTCATCCTAGGGTCGGGTTTCGTTTCATGAAACCCGACTTTGCCAAAAGTCGGCGACTTTTGAATTTTTTTCGACTCGTTTCGCTCAACTCTACTGAAATCAATTTGAAGGCCCTTCTGTCTATCTCTACCTTTAACATTGTCTTTGGTTCCTAAGTGCCCTCTTACCGCTGGGTAATCACCATCCTTTCCCAGTAATCGATCAGCCTGATCTGTGATCGGTTGAACTTGAACGCCAGGAAGACAATGCACGATCCCAGACTTTGTGGCAGATTGCCCACTCTCTTACCCTAATAATTAAATCCCCCACCACCAAAACCTGTCTGACCTGCCTTACGCTTCTTTTTCCTAGGCTTTCATAGGACACATATTATTGCAGCAGTGCTACTCCTGTACTGACTCCCCCCTCATCTGCCAACTAAAGTGCCTGTCACACTAAGCGATATCGCTAGCAATATCGCTATAACGTCACTGGTTTTGTGACGTAGCAGCGATATTGCTAGCGATATCGCTATGTCTGATACTTACCTCCGACCGGCTCCCCCGCTGGTTATCTCTGATCGCGCGAGAACATCCTGGGCCGTTTCTCGTCGTCAGCTTCCTGCTGGGCTTCCTGTGGCGCCGACAAGCGACGCGTGGACGAGGGCGGGAGGACGTCAGGATCGCCTCGTCTGACAGGTAAGTAGCGACCCCCGACCCCAGCGATGTCGCTGGTGAGATCTGCCTGTGTGGCAGCTCACTAGCGACCACTTAGCGATGTACCAGCGATCCTGACCGCGTCATATCGCTAGTCGGGATCGCTGGTGTATCGCTAAGTGTGACAGTACCTTTAGGAAACATGTTGGGTTGTGCCAGAGACCAGGACTAGCCTCCCTGACACTCTTCCCTCTTCTCCACCTTTTGGCACCCAACAAGCTGCTTTACTGTCCTCTGCTTCCGTGCTACCTTCTTCCCCCACATGTACCCCAGCAAGCATCTACTAAGAGAGCAGTAAACTCCATTGCATATTATCAGTAGAATCTTGCAAGCTGCTCATTTACAGCCGATATCTGGGCTTCCAAACAATCAGCATGCACACACATCGGGGTGGACATACCATTGGTGTAGCAGCATCGGCACCCGATATGTTATTGGGTCTACTTTATCTTTAAGGTTAAGTTCACATTTGCGTACTAGGGCTTTGCGGAGGGCTGCGTACTTCCTCCGTTAAGCCCTGCCCACTTCTGCATGCGTCCTGCGTATCTATCTTTAACATTGGGTATGCAGGACATGCGGATATATGCGGTTGCATCCGCGCGCGTCGTTTTGACGCGATGACGAACACAACATGTTGCATTTTTGTGCGGATGGCGGGCACGTCAAAACGACGCAGCCGCATACATCCGCATTTCCTGCGTACCCAATGTTAAAGATAGGTACACAGGACGCATGCAAAAGTATGCGGAAGTAAGCGGGGCTTAACTAAATATGCAGCCCTCCACAAAGCCCCGGTATGCAAATGTCAACTTAGCCTAAAACACAGTTTCTTACTAGCCATTAGATTGCACAGAAGGGTATAAACTAATAAACTTCATAGTTCACAATTGCTGGAGAAATAATTAGGTGCTTTAACATGAGCTACGGGATAGTAGGGCCCCATATATAGTTCACAAAGGAGCATGTTACTACTTTCAGCGTTTTTTTCCCTGTTTTACACCCATTGAAACGAATGAGTGGTGTAAACACTCTGAAAAATACCCACCAAAAACGCAGGTATCAGGTTTTGCTGTGTTTTTTGTGCCAAAATCTGATTCTATAGAATGAGACTTGTTTTCAACACTAAACTTTATCAGCATGCACAAGAGACAAATCTAGCATGCCAAAACCGCAGCAAAAAAAGCAAGAAAAACAAGTTAAACATGCTTTTTTTCTGCAACTTCTTTCCTGCCAAGAGATTAGGTATTGCTGCAGGAAAAAAACACTGAAAAAATGCCTAGTGTCAACTTACACAAACACAGGAATATGTACAAATAAATACGATCAGTGAATTAATACAAGTCACTGAACCACACTTAAGACAAACCACTCGCAAGCTCTTCCACTCACTGAACCAAACTTAAGACAAACCACTCACATGCTCTTCCACTCTCTGAACCACACTTAAGACAAACCACTCGCAAGCTCTTCCACTCTCTGAACCACGCTTAAGACAAACCACTCGCAAGCTCTTCCACTCTCTGAACCACGCTTAAGACAAACCACTCGCAAGCTCTTCCACTCACTGAACCATGCTTAAGACAAACCACTCGCAAGCTCTTCCACTCTCTGAACCATGCTTAAGACAAACCACTCTCAAGCTCTTCCACTCTCTGAACCACGCTTAAGACAAACCACTCGCAAGCTCTTCCACTCACTGAACCATGCTTAAGACAAACCACTCGCAGGCTCTTCCACCCTCTGAACCACACTTAAGACAAACCACTCGCAATATCTTCTACTTGCTGAACCACACTTAAGACAAACCACTCGCAAGCTCTTCCACTCTCTGAACCACGCTTAAGACAAACCACTCGCAAGCTCTTCCACTCTCTGAACCATGCTTAAGACAAACCACTCGCAGGCTCTTCCACTCTCTGAACCACACTTAAGACAAACCACTCGCAAGCTCTTCCACTCTCTGAACCACGCTTAAGACAAACCACTCGCAAGCTCTTCCACTCTCTGAACCACACTTAAGACAAACCACTCGCAAGCTCTTCCACTCTCTGAACCACACTTAAGACAAACCACTCGCAAGCTCATCCACTCTATGAACCACACTTAAGACAAACCACTCGCAAGCTCTTCCACTCTCTGAACCATGCTTAAGACAAACCACTCACAAGCTCTTCCACTCACTGAACCATGCTTAAGACAAACCACTCGCAGGCTCTTCCACTCTCTGAACCACACTTAAGACAAACCACTCACAAGATCTTCTACTTGCTGAACCACACTTAAGACAAACCACTCGCAAGCTCTTCCACTCTCTGAACCACGCTTAAGACAAACCACTCGCAAGCTCTTCCACTCTCTGAACCATGCTTAAGACAAACCACTCGCAGGCTCTTCCACTCTCTGAACCACACTTAAGACAAACCACTCGCAAGCTCTTCCACTCTTTGAACCACGCTTAAGACAAACCACTCGCAAGCTCTTCCACTCTCTGAACCATGCTTAAGACAAACCACTCGCAAGCTCTTCCACTCTCTGAACCACGCTTAAGACAAACCACTCGCAAGTTCTTCCACTCTCTTAACCACACATGAGACAAACCGTTCGCAAGATCTTCCACTCTCTTAACCATGCTTAAGACAAACCACTCGCAAGCTCTTCCACTCTCTGAACCACGCTTAAGACAAACCACTCGCAAGCTCTTCCACTCTCTGAACCATGCTTAAGACAAACCACTCGCAAGCTCTTCCACTCTCTGAACCACGCTTAAGACAAACCACTCGCAAGCTCTTCCACTCTATGAACCACACTTAAGACAAACCACTCGCAAGTTCTTCCACTCTCTGAACCACACTTAAGACAAACCACTCGCAAGCTCTTCCATTCTCTGAACCACACTTAAGACAAACCACTCACAAGCTCATCCACTCTCTGAACCACACTTAAGACAAACCACTCGCAAGCTCTTCCACTCTCTGAACCACGCTTAAGACAAACCACTCGCAAGCTCTTCCACTCTCTGAACCATGCTTAAGACAAACCACTCGCAAGCTCTTCCACTCTCTGAACCACGCTTAAGACAAACCACTCACAAGATCTTCCACTCTCTGAACCACGCTTAAGACAAACCACTCGCAAGCTCTTCCACTCTCTGAACCACACTTAAGACAAACCACTCGCAAGCTCTTCCACTCTCTGAACCACGATTAAGACAAACCACTCGCAAGTTCTTCCACTCTCTTAACCACAAATAAGACAAACCGTTCGCAAGATCTTCCACTCTCTTAACCATGCTTAAGACAAACCACTCGCAAGCTCTTCCACTCTCTGAACCATGCTTAAGACAAACCACTCGCAAGCTCTTCCACTCTCTGAACCACGCTTAAGACAAACCACTCGCAAGCTCTTCCACTCACTGAACCATGCTTAAGACAAACCACTCGCAGGCTCTTCCACTCTCTGAACCACACTTAAGACAAACCACTCGCAAGATCTTCTACTTGCTGAACCACACTTAAGACAAACCACTCGCAAGCTCTTCCACTCTCTGAACCACGCTTAAGACAAACCACTCGCAAGCTCTTCCACTCTCTGAACCATGCTTAAGACAAACCACACACAAGCTCTTCCACTCTCTGAACCACGCTTAAGACAAACCACTCCAAGCTCATCCACTCTCTGAACCATGCTTAAGATAAACCACTCGCAAGCTCTTCCACTCTCTGAACCACACTTAAGACAAACCACTCGCAAGCTCATCCACTCTCTGAACCACGCTTAAGACAAAACACTCACAAGCTCTTCCACTCTCTGAACCACGCTTAAGACAAACCACTCGCAAGCTCATCCACTCTCTGAACCACACTTAAGCCAAACCACTCACAAGCTCTTCCACTCTCTGAACCACGCTTAAAACAAACCACTCCAAGCTCATCCACTCTCTGAACCATGCTTAAGATAAACCACTCGCAAGCTCTTCCGCTCTCTGAACCACACTTAAGACAAACCACTCGCAAGCTCTTCCACTCTCTGAACCACGCTTAAGACAAACCACTCGCAAGCTCATCCACTCTCTGAACCACACTTAAGCCAAACCACTCGCAAGCTCTTCCACTCACTTTTTCAGATACCTTTAAAGGTACTTTCTTATCCATAGCTGCAATTAACTGCATGTTTGTGATGGACTGCAGGCCTCAAGGAGCTGCTATTTAAAACATCTTAATCTTAATTAGGTACTCCCACCTCTAATTAATTAGCCACACAACATCCTTGAAGCTGATACCTATTAACCTTTGTGATTATTCCTATACCTCGAAATATGTCCCTTATCACAATGTGATAATTCTTCAGTGAAGACAGATAAAACTACAGTAAGGTACACAATGGCTGTGACCATGAACTGTGCGTTACGCTTTTGATCTACATTATGTCTACTTTGTCGATCTAAGGAACAAAAGTTTGTTGAAACAACAGTGATCATTTAGAGGGGTTGTTCTCTTTTAGGAAATGTTCTGCCCTATTTGCAATTTGACAAATCATAACAAACTATGGTGTACTCGCCTTCCTCTGATTCACCAGCAGGTTTCTGCCGCTGCAACCGGTGTCTGGAATTGGGAGTGACACTAACGTTACACCAGCAGTTCAGCAGCCAATGAGTGACCTCAGTGGCTCTTCTCTTGTAGACAGAACGCCCTCTTCAGAGACTCAGATCTCGCCGACTGGCTGCCACGCTGTTGACCTGATATCAGCACTGCAGCATAGGGAATAGCATGGACAATCGCCGGCAGACCCAAGTAAGGGGTACTTCACACTAAGCGAGATTGATAGCGAGATCACTGATGCATGACCCCGCCAGCGATCTCGTTACGTGTCACACTTATCAGCGACCAGGCCCCCGCTACGATGTCGCTGATCATGCTTGAATGTCCTAGGCCATTTTTTGATCGCTGGTGTCTCGCTGGCCAGCATGCATCGCTGTTTTTGACACCGACGAGCGACCTCGTTAGCGACTCAGAAATCATAGACGCAGGCGGGAGTCATCATCAGAATCGCTGCTGTGTGACAAGGTCCCAACGACCGCCGAGATCGTTGCTGCTTTGTTGAGTAGATCTGATTGTTTGACCTCTTACTAGCGATCATTTAGCGACACACCAGTGATCCTTACCAGGTCGTATCATTGTGGGGATCGCTGGTGCATCACTTAGTGTAACGGTACCCTAAGAGTACAGCATAGTTTACCAAGGACCGAACTCTGTCTTGAAGGAAACAACCCTTTTAATGATTGACATTTTTTTTCCCTTTGAATTTTTTATGTGGTTTTGTGAGGTGGTGTTTGATGCAGAACAATTTTTCTTTATCGTTTTCAGAATTTTGGTGGTGGGGGGGAAATGACTGTGTGATTTTATGTAACTTTTTATAGGAGTTATACTGTTTGTATTTCTTTATACTGTCTGTTTCACACCAACAACTCCTGTTAATTAATTAATTCAGATCATTACGGTCTTAGAAATTCATAATCTTTTGGGGGAGAACGTATGAATGACATAAATAATTTTTACTAAGTCTCCTTTTTGCATATAGATGTGTGTTTTTTTTTTAAATTTGCATTTCTTAATTTGTCATAGAGATTTATGCGGAAATTGCATTTTTTGCATTTTTATTCAGTTTTCCACTGTACCCTGGGCAATTATGAGCCCCAGTTACAGGCGAATCAACCCTCTACACATTAGTCTCTGGCGGAGGTAATTTGGACCTCCTAAGATCCCAGACAGACACCCAGTGATCATGTGATTACAAGGATCAATAGAAGCATCAGCATTGCTCCCATGTTCACTTTGATCTAATTAGTCAAAAAATCTGATTTTTGTGTATTTGTGACATTTTAGTACTTATTGTTTGCTTCATAACCAATGTTAAAAATGTCCAATTTTACTTTTTCTCCCTGACACTTTAGTTTATGTTTCATTCCTTTTTCTCTTTCCTTTCTTTCTCTATTCTCATATCCAGGTGAACTATATATTGGTGGGCTACCTAGAAATATGTATGCCACTCTCCCAAAACTAGTTGCATCTCGAGATGGTTTTCAGGGCTGTCTTGCCTCTGTGGATCTCAATGGTCGCCTTCCTGATCTCTTGGCCGATGCTCTCCATCGAGTAGGCCCTGTGGATAGAGGCTGTGATGGTAAGAGTGTAAAGTATCTGAGAGTTTATCATTGTCCAGGATCTTAGTCATGTAAAAACTCTGTGACAGAAGTGAAACAAAGCTTTGACCATAGGCTGAGACTTGTATTACAGCCCAGCTGGGATCACTTGAGTGTATTTCATGGTCCATATATAGACCCCAATGTCCAGACTGACCGCGAGTATCCTGACATGACTTTTTTAATAAACTTTTATCACAGTTAAGTAATAGGAAGTTTCTAAAACAAAGTAGATATATTGGAAACATGACATAAAGAGACAAAAGTATGATAAAATGCTAATAAAAACCCGCAAATAATGGAAAAACGCAAACAACGAACTTGACTAGAGTGTAGAAAATCTGCAACAAAAATACTCTCTAAATACTGATGGCGGGAACGTAAAGTTTTACGCACATTTTTAATAATAATTGGTGCAGCACTAGAGAATTCTTGGAGATGGGAAAGGGAGGTTTGGAATATTGAGGATTTTAGTTTTAAGTCATTAGTAGAATGGAAGGCATGAATAGGGTGGTAAACTGAGACGAGGGCGAAGATGTAAGGCAGTGCTGAACTGTAGAAAGCTTTGTGGGTGAGAGTGATAAGTTTATATTGGACTCTGCAGTGGATGGGTAACCAGTGCAATGGCTGGCACAGCGTGGAGGCATCGGTGTAGGGGTTGGAAAGGAATATAATCCTGGCTGCTGCATTCAGGACGGATTGGAGAGGGGAGAGGTTTGGTAAAAGGGACATCGATTAGTGGAAAGTTGCAGTAGTGCAGACGAGAATGAATAAGAGCAACAGTAAGAATTTTTACCGAGTCAAAACTAAGAAAAGGTCGAATTCTAGACGTATTTTCAAGGTGTAGGTGACATGAGCGAGAGAATGATCGGATGTGAGGAGTGGAGGCAAGATCTGAATCAAATATGATCCTAAAACAGCAGGCGTTTTACATCCATTGTTGAGGCGTCTGTGCATCCAGAAGTCGCTTCGTAAAAGGTTTTACTGTATTAGAGTAGAACATCGCATGTATGATATGGTTCACTTCCGGAGGGAATAAAATGACACAAAGCAATGGAGTTCGGAGAGCTGTCTTAATTTAACAAGTCGTATTTTATCGCCTGCCTCCGGGAGAGGTTCCTGAGACGTACACCCACATAACACAAGGCGGCTCAGACATTTTTTTCTCATCAACCTTTCCTTTTACTTCTTTCACTTTCATGGAATCAAGTCTCATGTCACAGAAAGACTGAACACCACATCACAGAAACACATCTTTAAATTCTAGGTTCCTAATTAATTCTTGAGTACAGAAGAGCTTTGCACATATAGCTTGGCTTCACACCAAGGTTGTTTTTTATTTTTTTCGGAGGGAAAAATATCACATGCATTTTTTGAAACTAACGTCAGAAATGGATTCAGGAAGCATAAAAAAAAATCTGTGTTTTGCACCATAAAAGCCTTAAAGAGGTTAATCAGAATTAAATAAAACATGGCTGCCTTCTTCCAAAAACAGTGCTCTCCTACCTACAAGTTGGGCACAGTATTACAACTTTGCCATTTTGATTTCAATAGGAATTGGCTGAAAAATCAGACACGACCTGTAGACTGGTAAGGTGCTGTTTTGGGGAGAAAGCAAGAATTTTTTCAGTTTTTGGATAACCCATTTAAAGGGAATCCGTCAGCAGGTTTTTGCTACTGCATCTGAGAGCAGCATAATGTTGGAAAAGAGACCCTGATTCCAGCAATGTATCACTTAGTTTACTGGGTGCAGCAGCTGTGACCTAATCAGAGTTTTTAGCTGTAGCTTGTAGCAGAGCTCAGCAAGCTAACCCTGCCCACTCCACAGCTGTCTGCATACATTGCCTATTGACAGTGAGCTGCTTATCAGAGAAGGGAGTGTGGTCAGACCAGGCCTGATGTGAGCTGTAGTCCAGGCAGTGATAATCTCCTGGTGATAAAAATTTATTGTATTGAAACAGCCCACAGCCTAATAAGTGACATATTCTTGAAATCTGTGTCTCAGCACCTACATCATAGTGCCCGCAGATAATAATAAATAATAATAATAAATTTTATTTTTATAGCGCTGACATATTCCGCAGCACTTTACATTTCAGAGGGGATTTGTACAGACAATAGACATTACAGCATAACAATAATCACATAGATCATAACAGATACCAAGAGGAATGAGGGCCCTGCTCGCAAGCTTACAGTCTATGAGGAAAGGGGAGACACGAAAGGTGGGTGGTAACAGTTGCCCTGATTGTATGGACCAGCCATAATGTTAAGTGTGTAACTGTATTAACACAGAGGGCTAATGGATGCATAAAGCATGTGGGAACATGATGCGGGGAATCTGGTTATGGTAAAACTTTTGGCTGTGCAACACAGGGATAGATTAGGTTAATGTGTTGAGGTGATAGGCCAGTCTGAATAAATGCGTTTTCAGGGCACGCTTAAAATTGTGGGGACTGGGGACTAATTGTATTGACCTGGGAAGTGCATTCCAAAGAATTGGCGCAGCACGTGTAAAGTCTTGGAGACGGGAGTGGGAGGTTCTGACTATTGAGAATGCTAACCTCAGGTCATCAGCAGAACGGAGGGCACGGGTAGGGTGGTATACTGAAACAAGGGAGGAGATGTAGGGTGGTGCTGAGCCATGGAGGGCTTTGTGGGTGAGGGTAATAAGTTTATACTGAATTCTGGAGTGGATGGGTAGCCAGTGTAATGACTGGCACAAGGTAGAGGCTTTGGTGTAACGATTGGTGAGGAATATGATCCTGGCTGCAGCATTCAAGACAGATTGGAGAGGGGAGAGTTTGGTAAGAGGGAGACCGATTAGAAGAGAGTTACAATAGTCCAGACGAGAATGAATAAGAGAAACAGTAAGAGTTTTTGCAGAGTCAAAAGTAAGAAAAGGTCGAATTCTAGAAATGTTTTTGAGGTGCAGATGACAAGAGCGAGCCAGTGATCGAATGTGGGGGGCAAAGGAAAGCTCGGAGTCAAGTATGACCCCAAGACAGCGGGCATGTTGCTGGGGAGTAATAGTGGAACCACACACAGAAATAGCAATGTCAGGTATAGGTACATTAGTAGAGGGAGGAAACACCAGGAGTTCAGTCTTTGACAGGTTCAGTTTCAGATATAGTGAGGACATGATATTAGACACAGCGTTTAGACAATCGCCGGTGTTTTCTAGAAAGGCTGGCGTGATGTCAGGAGAAGCGTATAATTGGGTGTCGTCAGCATAGAGATGGTACTGGAAACCAAATCTACTGATTGTTTGACCAATAGGGGCAGTGTACAAGGAGAAGAGGAGGGGGCCTAGAACCGATCCTTGGGGGACCCCAACAGTAAGGGGAAGGTGAGAGGAGGAGGAACCGGCAAAAGATACAGTAAAGGAGCGGTCGGAGAGATAGGAGGAGAACCAGGAGAGAACGGTGTCCTTGAGGCCAATGGAACGGAGCATAGTGAGGAGGAGCTGATGATCCACAGTGTCGAATGCTGCAGAGAGATCCAAGAGAATTAGCATGGAGTAATGACCATTTGATTTAGCTGTTAGTAGATCATTAGAGACTTTAGTGAGGGCAGTTTCAGTAGAGTGTAAAGAGCGGAAACCGGATTGGAGAGGGTCGAGAAGAGAGTTATCAAAGAGATGGCGGATAAGACGGGAGTGGACCAGGCGTTCCAGGAGTTTAGAGATGAAGGGAAGATTAGAGACAGGTCTATAGTTAGCGGCACAGTTTTGGTCGAGGGATGGTTTTTTAAGTAGTGGATGTATGATGGCATGCTTAACTGCGGAGGGAAAGATACCAGAAGAGAGAGAGAGGTTAAATATTTTATTTAGGTGAGGGGTGACAGCAGGGGAAAGTGACTGGAGGAGATGTGACGGAAACGGGTCACTGTTGCAAGTGGTTGGGCGAGAAGATGCAAGGAGCCTGCTTACTTCTTCTTCTGTGACTTGTTCAAAATCAGAGAGTGAGCTAGATGCAGTGGGGGAGGGAGGATAGTGCATGGTATGTGGTGATTGGGAGATAATTTCCTGTCAGATGTGGTCAATTTTTTCTTTGAAGTAATTGGCCAGATCGTCAGCTCGGAGATCCGTGGTTGGGGCCTGTACTCTTGGGTTGAGTAGAGAATGAAAAGTGTCAAAGAGACATTTTGGGTTATTGGACAGTGAGGTGATGAGGGTGTTGAAATAGGATTGTTTGGAGAGGCGAAGGGCAGTGTTGTATGTTCTAAGCATAAACTTAAAATGGATGAAATCTAACATAAGATAACATATCAGACACCTGCTGGCCGATTCCCTTTAATAGGAATGGGTCATCATAAAATGAATTCTTGTTTAAATCAGGTTTTTATGCTAAATCATGTATTTTTTTTAAAGTTTTTATATTTTATAACACTATCTGGATCAGAAAAAATAACTTTCAATTTTTATACCACTAGATATAATATTTGACTCCTATTTCCTGTTCTTCACATGGACATTAGAAACAACAGACTGACAAATACCCTACTTGTTTTGGATATACCGTAATCATTTTCTGAGCATGCAGTAATCTGTTCAAAGATCATTGTAAAGGAGGGGGAGGAGGTGAGCTATGATCACCTATTGTGGATGCTGGATCCTGTGCTATCTACTGATTATAGAGGTGCTATCAGTCATTGTACAGGAGGAGGAGGTGAGCTGTGACATCCCCTATTGTGAATGGTGGATCCTGTGTCATCTACTGTATATAGAGGTGTTATCAGTCATTGTACAGGAGGAGGAGGTGGGCTGTGACATCACCTATTGTGGATGGTGGATCCTGTGTCATCTACTGTATATAGAGGTGTTATCAGTCATTGTACAGGAGGAGGAGGTGGGCTGTGACATCACCTATTGTGGATGGTGGATCCTGTGTTATCTACTGTATATAGAGGTGTTATAAGTCATTGTACAGGAGGAGGAGGTGGGCTGTGACATCACCTATTGTGGATGGTGGATCCTGTGTTATCTACTGTATATAGAGGTGTTATCAGTCATTGTAGAGAAGGAGGAGGTGAGCTGTAACATCCCCTATTGTGAATGGTGGATCCTGTGTCATCTACTGTATATAGAGGTGTTATCAGTCATTATACAGGAGGAGGAGGTGATCTGCGACATCACCTATTGTGGATGGTGGATCCTGTGTTATCTACTGTATATAGAGGTGTTATCAGTCAATGTACAGGAGGAGAAGGTGAGCTGTGACATCACCTAATGTGAGTGTTGGATCCTGTTATCAACTGTATATAAAGGTGTTATCAGTCATTGTAATCTGTGTAGTCTGTGACAATAATGAAACTGCTGAAAAGTCATCTGAATAGGACAGAAAGTATGACTATGGTATAAGACCCAGTCAGTGTCCAGTGTTAAAATTGCAAGATGTCTGATTTCTAATATACATAGTGATATAATTTTTTTTTTAAATAAATGCATTTAAAGAGAATCTGTCACTAATTTTTTGCTGCACTGATAGTAGCATGATGTGCAGACAAAGACCATGATTCCAGCAATATGTCACTTATTGGGCTGTTTGTTCCAGCTTTTATAAAATCCAGGTTTTGCTTGCAGCAGATGTAGCAGTTCTTGAATGCTGAGCTCTGTATAACCCCTCCCACACCACTGATTGGCAGCTTCCTGTGTACACTGTGCCAATCAGTGGAGGGGGCAGTTTTATATAGAGCTCATGAATATGGAGGACTACCTGGCAGCTGGTTAACTAGTTGTGTAGTGTTAATCTCCTGCTGATAAATCTGTGATTTTTATCAAACCTACAGCAAGCAGCCTAGTAAGTGACACATCCTTGGAATCGGATTAGGTGGCAAAAGCCTGGTGATAGATCTCCTTTAACATAGTAACCTGTTTATATATTAGATTCTTTTGTAATTACACATTTCCTTTTAAGACCTAGATAAAAATTTTCTGACACTTCTAATCTCACCTAGAACAGGATGCCCATATATAAAAACATAAAACATGCCAGGCACTATTTCCATATATTGGCATCGGTCCTGGCAGCTCTGCTTCCAGTAGGGTGTAGCCACATGACTGTTCCTGAAGGGGGCTGGCATGGCTTAGTCACTGGGACAGCCTCCTTGGATGGATTGGTCATAAAAAATAGAGTGGGAATGATCGGCTACAAAAAAAGGAAATCTGCCACAAATCCTCAGCAAAGTCAGTGACAAATCTGCAGGTAACGGATGCAGATTTTGCAGCAAAAAGCGCAGCAATTTTTCTCCTTCAGTTTAATTGTCTAGGTATTGTGTTAATTGGAGCCCTCTATTGCTTTCTGCTATCCCGGCCTTGTACAGAAGTCGGAGGAATACCCGGACTGATTTCTAATGAGGCAACACATGAAAGGACCGAAGGAAAATATAGTCCTCGGTTATTTCTGCAAGCGCTGCAGACAGTTTTAGCGAAGAAAGGATCAGATTACATATACAAAATGAGATTGATCTCAACAGGGGACGAGTGCAGATAAAACTGCGGCAGCGGATACTGTGGAATAAA
The DNA here is from genome assembly GCF_039654945.1 of Dendrobates tinctorius. Taxonomy (NCBI): domain Eukaryota; kingdom Metazoa; phylum Chordata; class Amphibia; order Anura; family Dendrobatidae; genus Dendrobates; species Dendrobates tinctorius. The sequence continues at coordinate 14,898,729 of NW_027361727.1, read as the reverse complement.
GCGCAGTGTTTTTCCAGACAACTGAACGTACAGATAAGGGGATCAACATCTATGTAATTTACAATATCAATGCACTGCAAGAGACATTATGGGCTCCGGCTTAGGAAATAGTTGAAAAATGTTCAAAAAGTATTTATTTCTCTATTTTCCAGATCACATGAAATCACAGACAATTCCGAAATCTTGCAATTTTCACTCTGGCAACTAGCAACAATACTAGACAGATGGGATTACAATGAGGAAACACCTCTACATAACACATGATCCACAATTCATGTCACAGCTCACCTCCTCCTCCTGTACAATGACTGGTAACACATCTATATACAGTAGATAACACAAATCTTTCATTCACAATAGGTGATGTCACAGCTCACCTCCTCCTCCTTTACAATGTCTGATAACACCTCTTTATACAGAAGATAACACAAATCTATCATTCACAATAGGGGATATCACAGCTCCCCTCCTCCTCCTGTACAATGACTGATAACACCTCTATATACAGTAGATAACACAGGATCCACCATTCACAATAGGTGATATCACAGCTCACCTCCTCCTCCTGTGCAATGACTGATAACACCTCTATGTACAGTAGATAACAAATGATCCACCATTCACAATATGTGATGTCACATCTCACCTCCTCCTCCTGTACAATGATTGGTAACACCTCTATATACAGTAGATAACACAGGATCCACCATTCACAATATGTGATGTCACAGCTCACCTCCTCCTGTACAATGACTGATAACACCTCTATATACAGTAGATAACAAATGATCCACCATTCACAATAGGTGATGTCACAGCTCACCTCCTCCCCCTGTACAATGACTGGTAACACCTCTATATACAGTAGATAACACAGGCTCCACCATTCACAATAGGTGGTGTCACAGCTCACCTCCTCCTCGTGTACAATGACTGATAACACCTCTATATACAGTAGATAACACAGGATCCACCATTCACAATAGGTGATGTCACAGCTCACCTCCTCCTGTACAATGTCTGATAACACCTCTATATACAGTAGATAACACAGGATCCACCATTCACAATAGGTGATGTCACAGCTCACCTCCTTCCTCTGTACAATGACTGATAACACCTCTATATACAGTAGATAATACAGGATCCACCATTTTCAATAGGTGATGTCACAGCTCACCTCCTCCTCCTGTACAATGACCTTTACTCAGATCAGAGTAATTCTAGAAAGCCTTCCTATAGAAGACAATGGGGCAATTTATTTTTGCCCCAACAGTTTTCAAGTATAATAAAACATGCACACCATATCATAATTTTCAACTTTTTTAGATTTTTTTTCTGCTTCTCTCAACGCAAGTTCTTAAAAGAAAAAAAAAAAGTGGGGTGAGTTCAGAAAGCGACATAATTTAGAGTACAAATCCATTGCTGGCACAGGGACAGTAAGAGTTGTGCCTAAGGGTGTGTGCACACGTTGGGGATTTTTTTGGCAGAAACCGCAGGATAAAACACGTGCAGTTTTCCTGCGGTTTCCTATCTTTTGTCCAGCGGAATTGATGCAGATTCTTGTGCGGTTTGTGGAAGAGAGAGAGATGTATGTCCCGGAACGAAAACTGCAGCAGCGGTTCCACAAAAAAGAAGTGACATGCTGCGGAAAATAAACCGCAGCAAATCTGCGCGGAATTTTCCGCAGCATGTGCACAGCGGTTTTGGTTTTCCATAGGTTTACATGGTACTGTACACCGCACGGAAACTGCTGCGGATCCGCATGACCAAATCCGCTGCGGAACCGTAGCAAAAACCGCAACGTGTGCACACACCCTAATAATTCAGAGGTGTGCACCTCTTTTTACACATTAGGACAATGTTTCTCAATGTTTCTCCCGTGTGCTTTTTATTCAGTCTGGGAAAAAGAATATTGGTTTTAGTAAATTTCACCAAATGAATCAGTCTGTTATCACCAATGTCCATATGGCAGCTGAAAAGAATAGGCAATATGAGTCTAGTGTTGAGCTTACTACACACTAATAACATTGAAAGAATTCTCATTATTTTTCTTAAATATAAATAGTAATATATATAATAACTAGATGGAGGCCGGATGCTATCGCATCGGGAGGGTGGTAATGTCACGATGCGGCAGGCTTTGTAGCATTGAGTTTCTCTCCCCCCATGTGCTCACCCACCTATCCACTCTCTCTTTCCCCATGTGCTGACTTCTCCCGTCTGTGCTCTCTTCTTTGACCTCTCTCCCCCATGTACTCTCCCCCTTGTCTGCTGTCTCTCTCCTTCCTGTGCTGTGTTCTCCCCCCATGTGCTGTCCCGTTTGAGCTGTCTCTCCCCCTGTGCTCTGTCTCTCTCACCCCTGTGTCTGACCATGTACAGAACATACCACAGCTCCTGGGCAGGGGAGGAAGCAAAAGACAATACTGACATTACAGCAGGAGATCACAGAGGATACATTTTGTGAGGTAAAATATTGTTTAAAAACAGTCAGTGAAATATTTTACCTCACAAAATGTATCCTCTGTGATCCCCTGCTGTAATGTCAGTATTGTCTTTTGCTTCCTCCCCTGCCCAGGAGATGTGGTATGCTCCGTACACGGTCAGACACAGACAATTTTAAAAATTAACTTTCGTTTGTGGGAAAACCCCTTTAATGTGACCGGCTTCCTCTGCCTGTAGACCCGTCGCGCATCGGCCGCCGGGATCAGCCAAATGATTCACTGGGTCTGCGCAGAATTCGTGCAGGCGCAGTGCGACGGTGTTCCCCTTGTGGTACCGCCCAAGAAGCTGCATGAGTGTTTGTGTGGTGCGATGGTGTTGCGTTGGTGGTACCGTGCAATAGGCTGGTACCAGCAGCAGTTTCAATATTGAGACGCCCATCACTTAGGTGTCCCAATATGGCGGTCGGTGAACTTCCTCCGCTTGGAATTCTGGGATACGGTGACATCTGGACAGAACAGGAAACGAAAACATTACAAGGCAATTATATAAATAGATAATTATATTACTACTAGATGGAGGCCCGATGCTATCGCATCGGGAGGGCACAGTGCTCTGCACGTGGGATTTCCATTACAAACGGAGAGATATACTCGCCTTCCGATGGCCCCCGATCTCCTCTCCACGCTCCCGGCATCTTCTGGTCCCAGTAATGCTTAGCGCGAAGGACCGGAGATGACGTCACTCTCTTGAGGTCTTTCGTGCAAAGCATTACTGGGACCAGAAGATGCCGGGAGAGTGGTGTTAGAAGGGAAAGAGTCCGGGGGCCATCGGAAGGTGAGTATATCACCATTTTTTATTTTAATTCTATTTTTTACAGGTTTATGGTACCTAGGGCATGGAGGAGAGTCTCCTCTCCTCCGGACCCTGGGTACCAACCGCACATTGAGCGCTGCGCCGGTCATCTCCCGGCTGCGTCGCCGCTGACCTCCGTGCGGCAGGAGATGACCCGCAGCAACCGTCGGGAGATCAGCGGCTAGCACCTCAGAACTCCTGACGGTAGGGGTGGCATGCGTCGTTCAAATTTTGCGCCAATTCGCGGCCGGACTGCGCCTGTCACTGATTGGTCGCGGCCGGCCGCGACCAATCAGCGACACGGGATTTCCGTTACAGACAGACAGAATTAGACGATTATATAGTAGATATTTATAAAAGTAAATTTGAGCATAAAAAAGGAATCATTAGGTCATTGTCTGATGATACCGTTCCTCTGACAGCTCCTGTAAAAACAATTTATGACTTTTGTTAAGGGGTTAATTAAAAATCACTGCACTGTAATTAATGTCATACGTCACCCCTGAGCCCCACAGGCTGCACATTTCTGGTATCTCTTGAAGACGTTTGCCATGAATGCATGTATTGTTGCACACGTGGTAGACAGCTAATGTATAGATTATTCATCATTACTAGTCGTAACAATTACTTAAATTGGGAGCAAATCTGAGTGGCAATATACATAGAATTAAATATTACTGTGTTTCTGTTAAACGTAATAATGCTAAATTTAGTATTAATTAAATACCGCATTCCTGTGAAAATCCGGCATTAAAAATTGATGTAATATTCTTTGGTTTCGGGGCTTTTGCGTTGAACATAAATCATTGTAACTAGCTAATATGAGTAAGAGTCAGACTGGTAGACTGCCGAGACCCCACTCCGCCAAGATAAGGCACAACGTTATTCCCCATGCGATGAACAGAAGACATAACACATCAGGATTTCGTTTAATGGATGGGGGTCGGTAACGGATGTATTAACTTTAGAAATTGTATATATTAAGGCAATATTGACCAATGCAACAAAACCATGTGGCACGGACTCACAGCGGGAAAGTCAGCCTTTGTTTCCAGAAATCAAGTGAAACTCTTCACTGACTGCCACAGAGGAGCCCAGGTACCAAATACCTCTACACTGGACTCTGATTACTTCCTGTGGCCCCTACTAGGCATTAAGGTCTCCGGGAAGCTGACAGAGAAGATGAATAGGTGGTGGAGTACCTGCGCTCCACCGGAAGCGGGGTCATGACATCGGTCATTACCATATATGAATTGGGGACCGTAACGGCTTAGGTGGCTCCATTTGGGCACGGGGCTATGGGGATTCGCAGTACCAACCATCACACCTTGGGGAGGAGGAGAAGGGTAGAACTATGGTGTCTGCTACTTGGGACTCTGTAGCAGGCTATATCCTGCACTGCTTTGACAGTATTGTCATAAAAAAAAAGTGTGATTAAATATTGGATGTAATAAATGGTGCGTGAAAGAGCATGGGGGCGATATTTCCAAGAAATTACCGCTGTCTAATTTTCTTGTAGGTCCCAGCACCACATGCTCAGAGGAGTCTTGTGGTAATCTAGGTGTATGTCTACAACAGTGGGATGGATTCATATGTGACTGCACTATGACCTCCTATGGAGGACCCGTCTGCAATGATCGTAAGTCTACCAAGATAAAAATGTATATCTCTAATTAAACCTCACATTAGTATCTGAATATTTCCTAGGTTTCATTTTCAAGTTATGTTTAAAATGACATACACTATATCAAGTATCCTGTGACCCACTGGTTTATCACTAGGTACACCTGCCTAAGTACATGTTAAACACTCTACGGTTCACAGCCGACCATTAATGTAATTCTGACGAGCAGCAAGAAGGGTTCTTCAGGCTTGGGCTAATTTTTGGTAAGCAGTGCACTGTTGTATGACAAATCCTAACCATGCGTAACATACACACCATCAGGATTCAGCTCTACTTGCCATTTCATTGAGAGTTTCAGTATGGGTAGCTAATTGGCGCATGATCGCAAGTATACAGATTGGACGCTTGAGGTTACGTGATGACAACTGGAAACGTCAATCGGAACTGAATCATGTTGGTGCGTGTACACTACACACCGTTAGGATTCGGTATGCTACATTGGTTTGCCCAAAAATTTATACAGGCTGGAAAACCGCTTTTAAACTAACAAAAACTGTGAAGATTTATTAACAAGGAAAATATTTGCAAGACACAACCTAGAAAAATCCTTTGTGAAATGTGCATAAAATATAGATTATTTTTGTACACACTAATGTGAACATAGAATATTTTACATGCAAGACCCCTTAGGCATCATGGAAACTTCAGAACCATAGGCCCTCCAGTTGGAACCTTATGGTGGTTCAGTAGGCAATATGGGGCAAAAAAATTACGTGGGGACATAGTAACGTTGAAATATCCCATCATAGTGGAAGATCATCCCCAAAAGGAAACTTCTTATCAAATCTGTGACAGTTGAGCATAGAAACTATGGGTATTCCTGTGTATGAAAAATAACCTGCAAGAGCTTAAGGCCTTCAAGATTTCTCAAACATAATGAAATGAGCCAGAACACATGTGCACATCCACACTGTAGCCGTTTTTCAGTATAAGCCACCGACCATCACCGACTTCCCAAACATTTGGGGGGTTTTCCGAGACTAAGAATTATATCTTAGTGTTACATATTTTTGTTATATATGCCTTATTAATTTGTGATAAGCACTACCCATTCCGGCTCCCACTTTCTTTCTTTGTAACAGCCAGACCAGGACAGTGTCAACGTCATCGGCCAGCACTAGAATGCCGGCATCCTGGGCGCCTCCTGTGATTACTGGGCTCCCGAAACCTCATAGCGCTGTGGAACGCTAGCTCCGAGTCTTCAAGTGTTGTCATGGCTTACATCGCGTCATGACATTGCGAGGCCTAGAAATTGCAAGAGACACCCATTATTCTGGCATTCGAGTACCGGCTGAGGGTTTTTCTACTGCCCTGGCTGAGCTGGAGTGGAAGCCAGAACTAGGAAGTACACATTTTTGTTTTGCTTACCTCTACTATTGATTTTACCCTCACAAGTCTTGTGATGCTCAGTCCTTTCTTCCATGGACATGTCAAAGCCATAGATGATACATATGATTCTCCCCAATTGGGCTTCCACACTGGTACAAGTGTTGTCATAGGTGACATCATGTATAAGGCCAGGCAGAAGCACATATGCTCTAAGTACATGCGTGGTTCAAACTGTGCGCAGGCGTGGGAAGAAAGAACCTGCACATGTTCAGCATGTGACATCTTGTATGGGGAATAAATCAGTGCATGATGTATGATACATGATTAAACAGGTTATCAGAAGTTGGGCCAGATGGTTGCGTGCAACAGCAGTACACCTGTGAGGACATGATTAAGAGGAACCTGTCATTAGATTTATGCTGCAAGAACCATGACCCGCATAAATTAGTGTCTGGTTGCACAATTGAAGCCGGGTATGTTTTACTCTGAAACCCTGAGAAAACCATAGTTTGAAAAGCCGGGAACTATAGGAGGAGATGAGGCTTGTCCAGTGGTGCTCTGGGCCAAAATCTGTCCACTATGCTCCAGTTGATAGATTCCTCCCTATGTACACACGAGTTACCGGTCAATCAACTGGGGTGTTCTAGGGAGAAGTTGGGGTAGCACCGGACAAGTCAGGTCTCTCGCCATAGTCCCGATCCCCAGCCAGCTTCTCCTTGCCACACTCCAGTTGATTGTCAAGTTACTCCCATGTGTGTTTCATGCTGCCCACAGTTCAGGCAGCATGAAACTAATGACAGGTTGTCATCATGATAGATAAAAGTGGGTAATAAAGTGATTTAAAAAAAAAAAAAAACCTTGAAGATCACCTGTCATGAGAAGCACCCCTACATTAGAAGTAAGTTACCAGTCTTGTAACATTCACGAAGTTCCTTTGAAGTCTATCACAACTATGTTAACAAACAGTAGAGCAAAAAACAAAATAAGAAGGAAACCGAAAAAATAAAACAACAAACTATACTGTAAGAAAAAAATAGTCTTGGACAAAAATGAGAGATGCAAAGTTCACACTACATATAGGCATTACATTTTGTGGGACCATGTAAACCCTTCTTCAAGCATGTGCCCTACATGAATGCGAATGCCCATCCAGTCAGTGTCTCTGATTTTTTTTACCCATTGCAAATTATAGTGCAGTATATTTTTTAATTTTTTTTTGCATGAAAATTATCGTTATCAGTTCAGGCAACAGAGATGAAGATGTGCTAAATGGAATGGTTACAACACATTTAGAGGGGTCCCAGACCTATGTGATTAGAGATTTTCATGGCATATTTGCTAAAGGTACTTGCCAAATACTGTGTGATGCTAGCCCTCAAAGAACTCCTCTAATTGGATAGAGATACAATTTAATATATTTAGTTCTTTTTCCAATGAGATATAGTTAGTAGATTTCTAAAAAGACAAACTATGTAGAGTTACATTGCAATAGTCCATTCTTAATTAAACTAATTGTAATTATTCATTGTGCTGTTCTGCCAATAATTGGTATAAACCTTGGCTAATATGTGGTAAGTACAACTTTTTGCACTTATGACAATGTAAACTTTGTATGGATGTCTTCAATGGTCATGGATCTGTAAGATTTGAAGTTGACAGGTGGAATATTTCATTACAATGCAGACAATTCCATTATGTCTACGACTATGTGAATCCATTGTTTTAATGGGAAAAAAATAGATCTATCAAATCTGTCATAATCTGCACTGAAGGCTTAGAATGAAACCTCCATCGAAGGTGTGAACAGGGCGCTACACATTTTAACATAGAGAAAACTTAATGGTTGTTCACCCGTGAAACTGACTATACATTTTCTACATATAGTCGCTATAACCATTTCTGCCAATTGTCCCAAATTTTCAAAGAGTGTTCTGAATTTTGACACCGTTCCATCAAATTTGGGACATCTCGACAGAGCGAGTAGTGATTTTTTTTGTGTGGGCCTGTGGTATCATCAGAAGGGCTGGGATCATTCGTGTGCTGAGTTGGGGGAGAATTTAAATGTCCCTTTTCTCTCAATCTGTAAATATGCTAGGTCTGGTGCCATCCTGTCTGCTGTCTCTGCTGCCCTCTGTCAAATTAAGAAACCATTCTCCTCATCTCCAAAATGTCCACTAGAGATCTCTAGAAAGTCTAAACTTTGCCACTCATATTTTTCATTGGTGTGGGTTGGACTGGTGCTGATGAAGACATAGTCGTTCCGTGGTGGAAAACAGGAAGGGAAAGTGGTGTTCAGACTTTCCAAACTGATTCTGTGCCTCTGCAAGGACTACTGTGGTGAAATGAAGAATGGGGCACCAATTTGATAAATATAGGAAACAGAACAGAGGGTACCGCAGTGGGCCAGATGGCACCCCACCAAGTATAGTGACTTTTTATGTTAAATGTATAATCAAATTCAGGTCTGGGGGAAGAGGGTTGCTTTAATAATACAGTTCTTTATTGGTTGAACCCAAATATCCTACTTCCAATCAAATATGCGTCGTAAAGTTGTGATTTATAAAATTGTTTTATTAGTTTAACCAGTGAAATTTATTATTCTACTGTATTTCTTCAATTTCCTATGCCTGCTTTTATGTTTACCCGTCCTTTTTTTAAAAATTTGCCTTCCATTTGTAAAAATGTATGAAACATTAATGTCCCGGGTCTATTTTAAGGGCAAAGTTATTAATAAAACTGGTGTTTTCGTCATTTTACTGGTACAATGTTAGATTCTGGATATCTTTCACATGCCTTGCCCTCATGTACTGTAATAAAGTCTGGAGCACCTTGCTGGATGGGAACTATTACGATCGCAGTTCTCTTTCATGTTCTCAGGCTAACCTACATTAAAGTTGATTTTCTCGTATTTGGATATGAAGTCCTGGAGTGCCGCTACATTGAAGAGTCTCACTTGTTCTAATTTCAGTACACTTATCATACATTTGTAGACTATTATCTATTTCATGTTCCTTCTGTACTATAGCTATTCCATCCCTTTCACTAGGTTATACACTTATTTTTTTTCTCTTTACTTAAAATAACCTGCACAGAAATGAATGATTCATCCGTCTACCTATGCATAAACCAATTGTTCAAATTATATTCACCCCCTTTCAAGAAGGAAAGATCCCATCTGAGAAGTGAAATTTATCAATTTTTCAAGAAATGTGTCGCATTGAGGAGACCATTAATGTGTTTTAATAATGTAATAAAAAACATTAAATGGTTATCCCAAAGATAGTAACTTATTGCCAATAGCTAGGATGAGGGTAACTTGTGGATCGCTGAGATCCAACTGCTGAGACCCACAGCCATCCCAAGGACGGGGATCTGGAACGTGAGAAAATGAATCTACATAGCCTCATCTAAATGAAGAAGAGGTTGAGCATGAACCTCCACTCCATTTGTTACTTATTGGACTGCTGGAAACAAAGGAACCCTGTACTCAGCTATTTCCTGCAGTTCCTTACACAATCAGGTCAAAGCATTCACATTTCCACTCTAATCGAGATGTTGCTCTGTAGAGCCCTGTTCCCTGCTTCCGCAGCCCCGTTCTCTGGTTTGCTGTGGGTCCCAGTGCTTCATCCCACAACGATACAATGATCAGTATGGAATCCGCTATCCAGTGTATTTAGAAAAAATTGCTTTTTTGTGCAGCACTGTGACTCAGTGGTTAGCACTGGCACCTTTCAGTGCTTTGGTCCTCCTAGATTCAAATCCCACCATAGACAACAACTGCAAGGAGTTTATATGATCTCCATGTGTCAATGTAGATTTTCTCCTGGTACTCAGTTTTCCTCCCACACTCCAATGACTTGCATATTGGGAATTTATATAATAAGCCCCAATGGGGACTGTGATGATCCTTTCTGAGAAGCATGGTCTGTAAATCCCCTTCTATGTATCTACATAATGTAAAAGATGTACTCGAATTTCAGACCTCTACCTTTCCCACCCAGCTTTGCACTCATAGTTCTTCTGCTTGTCATCCCATGTAGCTGAAATATCAATTGTGTTTTAGAACAAAGAGGAGTGATATAGTTGAGTAGTGTGTGTAAACATTAGCTGCATTTATAAAACTTCCCTAACTCAGACTGACTGTGTATAGACATGCAAAACACAAGCCGCGGAGACACCATCACATGTTTCTCAACGGGAAGGGCAGTCTCCAATGAAGGAAACCACCTATGCCAAAACATGGTATCCATCCACAGACAGCTGTTTCTGGGTATTGCCCCTCATCATTGTGGAGTAGGAAACTGGTCAATAAGGGCAATGCCTAGTAGAAGACTGTGAAAAATGAGGATGAATGAACTCATGGAGATCAACATCCAACACTGCGGAGACACCATCACATGTTTCTCAACGCAGTGATTCTAGAGCAATACCCCCATCCCTTATGGCCAGTTTCCTACTCCACACTGATGAGGGGCAATACCCCGAAACAGTTTCCTTCATTGGAGACTGCCCTTCCCGTGGTTGTTCCTTCCCGGGGAAAGACCTGGCTAGTCATTGCTTGCGTTGAGAAACATGTGATGGTGTCTCTGCAGCTTGTGTTTTGCATGTTTTTGCATATTTCCCATAAGGGATGGGGGCATTGCTCTAGAATCACTGCGTTGAGAAACAAGTGATGGTGTCTCCGCAGTGTTGGATGTTGATCACCATGAGTTCATTCAGCCTCATTTTTGACTGTGTATAGAATCTCAAGTGTATTCTCTGAAATGCCTTCTGCTTGTAAGAGCTGACAGTGAGAAACCTATCAAAAGAAGGAGGGAGGATATATTGACTGCAATCTTATACTCCGTTTCCTTCATGGTTGCGTTGCCGTGCCAACATTTTTCAAAGTGTGGCACAATGTTTAATTACACGATGTTTGGCACATATTTAAATATAATCGTTTTCTCAAGCTCTATACTGAGGTGAGAATCGTGGTTTTTGGAATTTTTTTTCAAATCAAAATTCACGATTCATAAACCTGGCTAGGACCCCATTTGCGTAACTAACCATGTTCACTTTCCAGCTACTTTTTATTTTAAAAAGTGTTGAGAGTATTGTAAAATAGCAAAAAGTCACAGTTTTTGTGAACATATAGTCCATGATTTATGCGACTTTTTGAAAACAAAAACCTTTCAAAACTGTCTGGACACATTTTTCCCTTTGGTCTATGTCTGGTTTGACTTAATATTTACATTGCAGTCATCATAAATGTTGGGCCCCTGTCATATCGGTATACTATGTACCCAACTTACACCTGAAGTTTACATCGCCTGTTCTGTGTAGGAGTGCGCACCGCTGTACCCCCTTGTACGTATCTCCATAATGTGAAAGCTAAATCATTGATTTAAGTATGAAATTCTTTTGATAAACGTTTCACATTCAATGAAATTATAAGACATACGGCAAGGATTTGGGAAAAGAAAGTGGTTTCATGTTGAGGTTACCGCGGTTTTCCCTTTTCTACGGTTGCCATGGCGACCTGCTCTTCAATCCCGTGATATGCTGTTTGAAGTACATTTCTTAAATGCAGGTCATTCATTAATATGCATTTATTAATGTCAATAGAACACAAACATCTTTGTCACAGTTAATTATGTTTCTTAATTACAGCGTGATTTAGAGGCCCGGTTCATTCTTTTTGAAGGTTTATTAATTCATTACACATCTTTTTATGTAACTGTAGAACATTGCCATTTGGATACCGTTTACGCAAAGCTTTAGTCATGCATACAGTTCATGAGGCTTCATTGTCTTCATGATGTATAGGCATCATGAAAGGGCAATGTTAATATATGCAATATATTGGATGGGTCCTTGTATGTGAAATTCAGCTGGACGGGGAAATGGTTGGATGGAAATTGTGGGGCCATGCATAGAACAATTTTAAAGAAAACGAAAAAGTCACAAATTCTTGTGCAAAAGTGATAGGAACCAAAATATGCTGCTTTTCATCACCATAAAACTGCACTGCACTTGATTTTCCATATTAGAAACGTATATGCTTCCCTTCTACTTGCCGGCGGATTGCAGCAACGCATGGGAAGAAAGCAGGATGGTGGAGGTAATGTGATCTGCTTTGGTCAATATTTTGCTACGATTCCTTTAGCCTGACATTTATGTTGGTGTTACTTTGACACATACTACATACCTAAACACATTGTAGAGAACAAGCGCGACAATTTTATGACAACAGTATTGTCTAATGGCAGAGGCCTCATTCAGTAGGAGAATGCTCCCCTCCCAAAAGGCAAAAAATATTCAGTAATGGTTTGAGGACCACAACAAAAAAAAATCACGGGGCACTTTCCATCTCCAAAATTCCAAAAAATGAATCTGATTTGAGCATTTGTGAGATGTGGTAGAGAAACAAGTCCAATCCATGAAGACCCTGATCTTGTACCATGCTGATGTCACAGGACATCTTCAGTTGGCTTATGGGCTCAATGCTTTGATGACAAAACTCAAGATAAAAAACGGACGGCACCGCTGTTACCGTGTGACTTCAAATGATGTGCGGCATACAGAAGTCCAGCAGCTGGGAATCTCGGGTGCCAAACCTGGAAACAGTCAATCCTGGGAATCCATGCAAAGAGAAGAGGTCGCACTCATCGAGATGGAAGTTTCACTGATTTATTGACATATCATGAACATGTCAAGTCGGGGGAGTGACATAAGGAGTGCAAGAAAGGCTGACAACGGCCGTTTTGCGCTGCTCGAGCGCTTCAACGGCTCCAAAAAATATTCAGTAATGGTTTGAGGACCACAGCAAAAAAAAAATCACGGGGCAGTTTCCATCTCCAAAATTCCAAAAAATGAATCTGATTTGAGCATTTGTGAGCTGTGGTAGAGAAACAAGTCCAATTCATGAAGACCCCGATCTTGTACCATGCTGATGTCACAGGACATCTTCAGTTGGCTTATGGGCTCAATGCTTTGATGAGACCCAGCCAGGTACGGACTGGGGCTGAAATTCAGCTCTGGCATTTGAAATCACACAGACCCATGATGTTCCCGTCCCCAAGAACCAGATGGGATCTATTACTAATATTACCCTGGATGGAGGAAAGCAAGATTTACTACAAGGCCAATATTTCTAATGATACCCGTGGCCTGCTGGCGTAAGTGAAGGAGTCGGCGACTTTGTGCTCCGACACAACTCTTAACAGTATGGGTGTCTTGAGTACATCGATTCTGTTAACAATGTAGCAGACAAGGCAGCCCACGACCAGACAGGCCCTTCTGGCATTTGCCAGAATTGCCAGATGGCCAGTCCGGCCCTGGAGTTGTTTAGGTGGCGTCAGGCTGACCTATACAAGCCTAAGTGTTAGTGTTCTGAATGATTGGTAAATGTGTATATTTCTATATATAATGCTGTACACATACCACCCATGGGCTGCACATATCTACAGACATGCCGCCGACATACTTGACCCATACTACCCACTTTTGAGTTGGTAACTTCTTGGCGATTTAGTCTTATCCTGGGCTCCACCATAACCTCCCATTTGATGTCCTTATCTTTACCTCTTTTTAGACTATGAATTCTTGAATTTGCCAATATTGTTTCTGAAAGACCAGGACAGTCCAGGCAAATCCAGAAGAGTTGGCACAGATACATGGATACACAACAAGCATGTTCCATTGACCACTGACAAACACAGACAGAAAAGGGCCCCTGTACAAGAACAGTATTCGGGCCCTTGTCAACCCAATAGCTCCTCATAATGCGCATTGCCACCTGCTTTTGGGGGTGGAATTGGGCCCCCTTAACTTATAAGCCCCTTTGTGGCTGCACAGGTTGCACTAATGACGTGTCCGCTCTTTACACTGTTAATCTGAACCGGTTCTGCAAATGTTTTGCTCAGGTGATGGATGCCTGGTGCACATGTGCCGCTCACATTCTGAACACGTACCACCAGAGGCGTAGCTAGGGGTTTAGCTCAGGGGGGGCGAAACATCTGAGTGGGCCCCTAACCAGGTAACCGTGATTACAACTATAGTGGCACACTCTAATAGTCAGCATAGGGGAACCTGCTGATGACCATGGTATTACTGAAAATAAATCTCTATGAAAAAACACTGTTATTACCGACATATGGTGCTAGATACCTCTACTGCATAACATATAGGAGATTACACTACAGGTATAAATAGTGACTTACAGGTGACGATCTTTCTGATGGAAACATTCACGTTTCCTGTCTTCTTCATCTGGCCCAGACCGACTCAACAACTTCTCCAGCCAGGACTCATCTAAATATATTACAACAAAGACACATATGATTTCTCACTTTTCCAGCATGGTTCCCATCTATTCTCCACCTGCACAATCTCCTCATCATACTGCCACCTTTGACAGTCACAAAACTGAGTGCCCCTATAACAATAGTGCTTCTTAAGTGCCCACTTAACATTTAATATTGTCCCGAGTCCCCAAAATGTTACAGCTCCCCTATACACAGAATAAGGGACTCACTGCTCCAATATACACAGTATATTTCCCTTATAGCTCCCCTAAATAAAGTATGGGTGGCCCACAGCTTCCATATATACAGCATTATGGGCTCACATGTTCCCTATACACAGTATGATGGGTCCACAGCTCCTCTATACACGGTATGAAGGGCCTACAGCTGCCCTATATATAGCAGGGTGAGTCCATAGCTGCCCTATACACAGTATGAGGGGCCTGCAGCTGCCCCATACATAGCAGGGTGGGTCCACAGCTCCTCTATACACAGTAGGTGGGGCTTTTGCTCTCTCAAACACAATATAATGAATCCCACAGTAGTCATCTTAGTGTATAAAGGCCCCCACAGTAACACCCACACTATATAATGGCCTCCACACTGTCGAATGGCCCCCACAGTAGCCCCAATACTATATATTGGCCCTCACACTTTATATTAGCCTCTACAGTAGTCTCCACTCTATATGATGGCCCCTTAACTGTAGAATGGCACCCATATTTGCTCTCACATTGTATAATGGCCCTACAGTAGTCCCCACACTTTATATTGGTTCCCACACTGTATGGGGGCCTCTCACAGTAGTTCCCATATTGGCCCCCAAGCTGTATAATGGCCCTCTCCTTAGCTCCCAAACTGTATGTCCTCAACAGTAGTCTTAACACTGTATAATGGCCCCCACATTATATGAGGGCCCCCTCAAATTTTATTCACATTGGACTAAATGGATTGTGAATATAATGTAATTCTTGTTACATTCCTCTCTTGAGTGCTGAGTTCTACTTATATTAACATTTAATAAAGTCCCCTGAGTCCCCCCATGTACAGTAATAATGGCCCATGAGTCCCCCATGTACAGTACTAATGGTCCATGAGTCCCCCCATATACAGTACTAATGGTCCATGAGTCCCCCCATGTACAGTGCTAATGGCCCATGAGTTCCCCATGTAAAATAATAATGGTCCATGAATCCCCCCATATACAGTACTAATGGTCCATGAGTCCCCATGTACAGTAATAATGGCCCATGAGTTCCCTCATGTACAGTAATAATGGTCCATGAGTCCCCCATGTACAGAACTAATGGTCCATAAGTTCCCACATGTACAGTAATAATGGGCCATGAGTCCCCCCATATACAGTAATAATGGTCCATGAGCCCCCCATGTACAGTACTAATGGTCCATGAGTCCCCCATGTACAGTACTAATGGTCCATGAGTCCCCCCATGTACAGCACTAATGGACCATGAGTTCCCCCATGTACTGTAAAAATGGTCCATGAGTCCCCCATGTACAGTAATAATGGCCCATGAGTCCCCCCATGTACAGTACTAATGGCCCATGAGTTCCCCCATGTACAGTAATAATGGTCCATGAGTCCCCCATGTACAGTAATAATGGCCCATGAGTCCCCCATGTACAGTACTAATGGTCCATGAGTCCCCCATGTACAGTAATAATGGCCCATGAGTCCCCATGTACAGTAATAATGGCCCATGAGTCCCCATGTACAGTAATAATGGGCCATGAGTCCCCCATATACAGTAATAATGGTCCATGAGCCCCCCATGTACAGTACTAATGGTCCATGAGTCCCCCATGTACAGTACTAATGGTCCATGAGTCCCCCCATGTACAGTACTAATGGACCATGAGTTCCCCCATGTACAGTAATAATGGTCCATGAGTCCCCCATGTACAGTAATAATGGCCCATGAGTCCCCCCATGTACAGTACTAATGGTCCATGAGTTCCCCCATGTACAGTACTAATGGTCCATGAGCCCCCCATGTACAGTACTAATGGTCCATGAGTCCCCCATGTACAGTACTAATGGTCCATGAGTCCCCCCATGTACAGTACTAATGGACCATGAGTTCCCCCATGTACAGTAATAATGGTCCATGAGTCCCCCATGTACAGTAATAATGGCCCATGAGTCCCCCCATGTACAGTACTAATGGTCCATGAGTTCCCCCATGTACAGTAATAATGGTCCATGAGCCCCCCATGTACAGTACTAATGGTCCATGAGTCCCCCATGTACAGTACTAATGGTCCATGAGTCCCCCCATGTACAGTACTAATGGACCATGAGTTCCCCCATGTACAGTAATAATGGTCCATGAGTCCCCCATGTACAGTAATAATGGCCCATGAGTCCCCCCATGTACAGTACTAATGGTCCATGAGTTCCCCCATGTACAGTACTAATGGTCCATGAGTCTCCCATGTACAGTAATAATGGCCCATGAGTCCCCCATGTACAGTACTAATGGTCCATGAGTCCCCCCATGTACAGTAATAATGGCCCATGAGTTCTCCCATGTACAGTACTAATGGTCCATGAGTCCCCCCATGTACAGTACTAATGGTCCATGAGTCCCCCATGTACAGTAATAATGGCCCATGAGTCCCCATGTACAGTAATAATGGCCCATGAGTCCCCATGTACAGTAATAATGGCCCATGAGTCCCCCCATGTACAGTACTAATGGCCCATGAGTCCCCCCATGTACAGTACTAATGGCCCATGAGTCCCCCCATGTACAGTACTAATGGCCCATGAGTCCCCCCATGTACAGTACTAATGACCCATGAGTCCCCCCATGTACAGTAATAATGGCCCATGAGTCCCCCATGTACAGTAATAATGGCCCATGAGTCCCCCCATGTACAGTAATAATGGCCTATGAGTCCCCCATGTACAGTAATAATGGCTCATGAGTCCCCCATGTACAGTACTAATGGCCCATGAGTCCCCCCATGTACAGTAATAATGGCCCATGAGTCCCCCATGTACAGTACTAATGACCCATGAGTCCCCCCATGTACAGTAATAATGGCCCATGAGTCCCCCCATGTACAGTAATAATGGCCCATGAGTCCCCCATGTACAGTAATAATGGCCCATGAGTCCCCCCATGTACAGTAATAATGGCCCATGAGTCCCCCCATGTACAGTAATAATGGCCCATGAGTCCCCCCATGTACAGTAATAATGGCCCATGAGTCCCCCATGTACAGTAATAATGGCCCATGAGTCCCCCCATGTACAGTACTAATGACCCATGAGTCCCCCCATGTACAGTAATAATGGCCCATGAGTCCCCCCATGTACAGTAATAATGGCCTATGAGTCCCCCATGTACAGTAATAATGGCCCATGAGTCCCCCCATGTACAGTAATAATGGCCCATGAGTCCCCCCATGTACAGTAATAATGGCCCATGAGTCCCCCCATGTACAGTAATAATGGCCCATGAGTCCCCCATGTACAGTAATAATGGCCCATGAGTCCCCCCATGTACAGTAACAATGGCCCATGAGTCCCCATGTACAGTAATAATGGCCCATGAGTCCCCCATGTACAGTACTAATGACCCATGAGTCCCCCCATGTACAGTAATAATGGCCTATGAGTCCCCCATGTACAGTAATAATGGCCCATGAGTCCCCCCATGTACAGTAATAATGGCCTATGAGTCCCCCATGTACAGTACTAATGGCCCATGAGTCCCCCCATGTACAGTAATAATGGCCCATGAGTCCCCCCATGTACAGTAATAATGGCCTATGAGTCCCCCCATGTACAGTACTAATGGCCCATGAGTCCCCCATGTACAGTACTAATGGCCCATGAGTCCCCCCATGTACAGTAACAATGGCCCATGAGTCCCCCATGTACAGTAACAATGGCCCATGAGTCCCCCCATGTACAGTACTAATGGCCTATGAGTCCCCCATGTACAGTACTAATGGCCCATGAGTCCCCCCATGTACAGTAACAATGGCCCATGAGTCCCCCATGTACAGTAACAATGGCCCAGTATTGGTGAAGTGAACAGGTGGTCAAGTGGCCGCAGGCATACAACTTGCAGCCACTTGCGTCGACTACTCTCTTTTGGCTTCTCGCAATTCTTTTTTATTGAAAGACGCCCAACGTATCTAGTCGGCACATGCAAATAGCATACATGAGCTTGCATGACCGCCTGATCGCACCTGATCGGACTCATGGCAGCAGGCACTGTGCACCTTGTCATATGGCAGTCTGTAGTCACATAGATTGACTGCAAACTTTTATCCCAAGCCTGGACTACCCCTTTACAGAGAGCCTGACAGGTGATACAGGCTGCTCAGACTATGTGCAGCGTGTGTCAGCCTTGGCTGTCGTGTGTCAGTCTCTGTAAAGCTGTGACGTTTCAGAGAAAAAAAATACTAATAACTGCTGGGGAGCCCGCGGCGCGGTGCACTAGTCCTGCAGACAGGTCCCTGGCGACCTCTTCCTGCCTGCTGACAGTGACTGACAAGTGTCATCCTACGTGTGCGTATAGCAGAGACTTGTTAGTCACCAGCGGGCGGGGAGAAGCTGCCGGGGACCTGTCTGTAGAACTAGTGCACAGCGCCGCTCACTCCCCAACAGCTATAAGGCTGTGTGCACACGCTGCGGAATTTTCCGTGCGGTTTTGTGTAAAGCCGCGGTTTATCTGCGGTTTATCTGCGTATTAGCCTGCGGTTTTCCCCATGCGGTTTACCACCTGTCATGGAGCAGGTGGTAAACCGCTGCGGAATCCGCACAAAGAATTGACATGCTGCGGTTTTGAAAATTCCGCACAGTGTGCACTGTGGATTTCATTTTCCATAGGCTAAAAGGGTACTGTACAACGCAGCAGAAACTGCTGCGGACCCAAAACCGCTGCAGAATCCGCAGCGTGTACACACACCCTTAGTATGTTTTTTTTCTGAAACGCCGCAGCTTTTGGGTATGTGCAGAAGTTCAGGATCTGGCAGCGCTTTGGATGTAGCACATGCCCGTATCTGCGGGTGAGCTGCGGATGTCGGTGCACGCATAGTGGACTTAGTATTTCTTGAAATCCCATCCACTATGCTGTAACATCTGGACGCTGCGAATGTACGCACCATCCAACCCGCAGCGTTTCCAGACCGTGGGAACATATCTACACTGTAGATAGACGCCGCACAACCCATGAGCGTCCTGTATCACTGGTCAGGAGAGCTTTAATAACTTTATATTATAATATCATAATAATAATAAGTCATTTACTATAACAGTATTACGTATAATGCAGCTCATGCCGCGGTTACTGTATGAGGGCTTGTTATAGGCTTATAAGACCCCTGGCTGTAAGAATAAGCCCCCTGCCCGTCCTCCCTCCACCACCCCGTCAGCTCCCACCCTACCCCCATCTTATCACATACACCCCACGGTAATCATTCATACATCCCTGAATTTAGATAGCATAATACATTCTGGCCGCCTTCAGATGACGCTTGCAGGGGCCCTGGCAATTTCTGATCCATGCAGTGCTGCAGGTGAAGAGCATGAGATGAGGTCAGGCCCAGGCAGTGTCAGGGGAAACTCAAGGGTGAGCACCCAGGCCCATGCGAATTCTTACAATTCACAGCAATTACTTTGCCTGAAGTTGCATTTTGCTGTCGTTTTCTGTAGCTATTCAGTGCCGAATCCACATGGAAAAACCAATGCAAATTCTCCCCAGGTGTAAATATCCGGTGAGTGTTTTATTGTTTAATAATGATGAGCGAACGTGCTGGGATAAGGTGTTATCTCAGCATGCTCGGGTGCTAATCAAGTGACCTTGGCGTGCTCGAATAGTATCTTCGAGTCCCCACGGCTGCATGTCTCGCGGCTGTTCGACAACAGGAACACATGTAGGGATTGTCTGTCTGTTAGACCATCCCTGCATGTGTTGCGGCTGTTTAACAGCTTTGAGACATACAGCCCGAACCATTCAGCAATCCCAAGGATGCGCTGAGTGCCCGTGCTTTGTTTGCACAGTCATTTTCTGCTGATAGCCTCACTTTAAAAACTGTGATATGGACAGATAAGGCCTGTTTCCCGCTTCAGTTTTTTTACGTCAGTCAAAATCCGCTGTTTTGCAAAAAAAAAAACGGATCTGCCATTTCTTTGGCGGATCCGTTTTTTTTCCCATTGACTTGCATTGCGGCGGATTTTGACGGATGGTTGTCCGTTGCATCCGTTTTTTGACGGATCCGTCATAATTTTGGCCTCCGCTCTCTTGAGTGGACGGACAATTAAATGTTTTTTTTGTGTGCGTTAGAATAGCGGATAGCAATGGATCCGTCGCTGTCTGCCAGGCGTTATAATGCACGCCTATGGGCTGCGGATCCATTGCCAACCGTTAATTGACGGAATCCGCCTTTTTATGCTGAGCATGCCCGGAAGATTTCCTTTCATGAGTTTTTTAAACCCCAAATCCCTTTCTGGCAGCTAAAAATTCTCTCTCTCTCTATCTCTCTCCTTTTTCAGTACTTTGACGGCTGCAGCGGATCCGACCAAAAACGGATCCGGTATATCCGTTTGTTCTCAATCGGAAACGGATCTGTTTTTTTTAAGATTTTGGCGGATTTCAACTGACGTCAAAAAACTGAAATGTGAAAAAGGCCTTTGAAGCGTAACTTTATGCTCCGATACAAAATCCGAGAAAAGGGCCCTATTACTCACTACTTTAACAGTTTTGCATCCGATTTAATATCTGGTAAATCCACCCCAGCGATTGCTATTCGCGGCATTCTGCACACATTTTAATATATTTCCAGGGATCTCCTGTTTGCACACGTCTTATGTAATCCAGCAGCTAAACCCCATCCATCCTTTAGAAACGCGAGCCCAATTCTCCAAAGTAGTTTTGTAAAAAGTGTATAAAACGAGCGCTCTGGAGACATCTGCTGGAGGAAAGCGGACACTTCTAGACGGACGGCGTGCAGACTCGGAAGCACGGCCCAGCGCAGTCACAAATCTGTTCTCTTAGGGATTTTCTCCACTTTAATGGCCTCTTATTTTGTACATTTTAAAAAAAGATAAATGCAACGACCATAAAGACCAAATTATTAAGATCCCCGATGCAGCAAAAGTGACCGCTGCGTCATGAGGATCGGTTAGTATAGGGCTCGGTGCTGAAAGCAACTTTGTGACCAGGAAAAGCAAAAGAAAAATAATAAATTTTCATGCTTTTCTAAAATGATTATATAATATTAATCAAGAGCAAAGAAACTATGGTGGGGCGATGATCGGTGGAAACGCCCGTAACTGAAACCGGCGTACCGTAGTTATTGCTCGCTGCCACAATATTCGTGCTGCCTAAACTGCGGACAGCGTGAATCAGAATCTTGCTGCAAACATTAAATTATTTTTTCTGAAAAGCTCCAGTTTTAAGACAGAATATAGCTGGAATATCCGGCTCTTCCCAGCGCTGCACAGAGACCTGTCAATCACCCGAATCAGTGCTGGGAATAGCCGGCCAAGGACAGCAATGGACTTTGTCTTTTCTTCTATCTATATTTTCTCTGAAATCTCCAGTCTCTGTTTCAGGTTCACTTTTAACATATTACACATGAAAATGACCATCACCGTGTTCGGCAGCCCCCATAGTGCTGGTAGGGGTCTATCCAACGCCCGTTGTTTATTCAAAGAAATCTTTTGTAGGACTTTTTTGTTTTAGAAAAACAGAAAATGTAAAAACAGCCTTTAACTGTTCCAAAATTGTCCACAATGTCTACTGAAGCATTAAGATTTTGCTTTACTGGAGCTAAGGAGCTGAGGTCCACCACTGAAGAATGAGCCCATAGCATTATCCCTCCTTCTTCAAACTGTAGAGTGGGCACAGTGCAGTCAGGGGGTAACGGTCTTCTGGAATCACCAAATCCAGACACTAGACAGAGAAGAGTAATCCATCACTGCACAGAATACATCTCCTCCAGAGTCCAGTGGTGGCGGCTTTACACCACTCCATCCAACGGTCTGCATTGTGCTTGGTGATGTAAGGCTGCATGCACCTGCTCGGGCATGAAGCCCCTGGCAGGGGTGCACTGCATGTGCTGATGTTAACACCACAGGAGGTCTGGACTCTGTAGTTATGGAGTCAGTAGAGCGTTGGTGACTTTTCTGCCCTCTGCTCCTCAACACTCGGCCCTCCGCTCTCTAACATTACGGGGTCTCCACTTCATGGCTAAGTTGTTGCTGTTCCTTGCACTTCTCAATAATATCACTCACGGGTGATGGGGGAAGGTTTAGAAGGGAAGAAATGTCATGAACTTGTTACACCGGTGGCTCCAGTTACAGGACTATGCTGGTATTAGTGGGGCAGGGTATTATACACCAGGGAGAGGGGACAGATGTCATACATCACCGGGAGGTGAGGGACCAGATGTCATACATCACCAGGAGGTGAGGAGCCAGATGTCATACATCACCAGGAGGCGAGGGGCCAGATGTCATACATCACCAGGAGGTGAGGGGCCAGAAGTCATACATCACCAGGAGGCGAGGGGCCAGATGTCATACATCACCAGGAGGTGAGGGGCCAGATGTCATGCATCACCAGGAAGCGAGGGGACAGATGTCATACATCACCAGGAAGTGAGGGGCCAGATGTCATACATCACCAGGAGGCAGAGGGGCCAGATGTCATACATCACCAGGAGGCAGAGGGGCCAGATGTCATACATCACCAGGAGGTGAGGGGCCAGATGTCATACATCACCAGGAGGCGAGGGGCCAGATGTCATACATCACCAGGAAGCGAGGGGACAGATGTCATACATCACCAGGAGGCGAGGGGACAGATGTCATACATCACCAGGAGGCAAGGGGCCAGATGTCATACATCACCAGGAAGCAAGGGGCCAGATGTCATACATCACCAGGAGGCAGAGGGGACAGATGTCATACATCACCAGGAAGCGAGGGGCCAGATGTCATACATCACCAGGAAGCAAGGGGCCAGATGTCATACATCACCAGGAGGCAGAGGGGCCAGATGTCATACATCACCAGGAGGCAGAGGGGCCAGATGTCATACATCACCAGGAGGCAGAGGGGACAGATGTCATACATCACCAGGAAGCGAGGGGACAGATGTCATACATCACCAGGAAGCGAGGGGCCAGATGTCATACATCACCAGGAGGCAGAGGGGCCAGATGTCATACATCACCAGGAGGCAGAGGGGCCAGATGTCATTCATCACCGAGAGGCAGAGGGGCCAGATGTCATACATCACCAGGAGGCGAGGGGCCAGATGTCATACATCACCAGGAGGCAGAGGGGCCAAATGCCATACATCACCAGGAGGCAGAGGGGCCAGATGTCATACATCACCAGGAGGCTAGGGGCCAGATGTCATACATCACCAGGAGGCGAGGGGCCAGATGTCATACATCACCAGGAGGCGAGGGGCCAGATGTCATACATCACCAGGAGGCGAGGGGACAGATGTCATACATCACCAGGAAGCAAGGGGCCAGATGTCATACATCACCAGGAGGCAGAGGGGCCAGATGTCATACATCACCGAGAGGCAGAGGGGCCAGATGTCATACATCACCAGGAGGCGAGGGGCCAGATGTCATACATCACCAGGAGGCAGAGGGGCCAAATGCCATACATCACCAGGAGGCAGAGGGGCCAAATGCCATACATCACCAGGAGGCAGAGGGGCCAGATGTCATACATCACCAGGAGGCGAGGGGCCAGATGTCATACATCACCAGGAGGTGAGGGGCCAGATGTCATACATCACCAGGAGGCGAGGGGACAGATGTCATACATCACCAGGAAGCAAGGGGCCAGATGTCATACATCACCAGGAGGCAGAGGGGCCAGATGTCATACATCACCAGGAGGCAGAGGGGCCAGATGTCATACATCACCAGGAGGCAGAGGGGCTAGATGTCATGCATCACCAGGAGGCAGAGGGGCCAGATGTCATACATCACCAGGAGGCTGAGGGGCCAGATGTCATACATCACCAGGAGGCAGAGGGGCCAGATGTCATACATCACCAGGAGGCAGAGGGGCCAGATGTCATATATCACCAGGAGGCAGATGGGCTAGATGTCATACATCAATAGGAGGCAGAGGGGCCAGATGTCATACATCACCAGGAGGCGAGGGGCCAGATGTCATACATCACCAGGAGGCGAGGGGCCAGATGTCATGCATCACCTGGAAGCGAGGGGACAGATGTCATTCATCACCAGGAAGCGAGGGGACAGATGTCATTCATCACCAGGAAGCGAGGGGACAGATGTCATACATCACCAGGAGGCAGAGGGGCCAGATGTCATACATCACCAGGAGGCAGAGGGGCCAGATGTCATACATCACCAGGAGGCAGAGGGGCCAGATGTCATACATCACCAGGAGGCAGAGGGGCCAGATGTCATACATCACCAGGAGGCAGAGGGGCCAGATGTCATACATCACCAGGAGGCTAGGGGCCAGATGTCATACATCACCAGGAGGCGAGGGGCCAGATGTCATACATCACCAGGAGGCAGAGGGGCCAGATGTCATACATCACCAGGAGGCAGAGGGGCCAGATGTCATACATCACCAGGAGGCAGAGGGGCCAGATGTCATACATCACCAGGAGGCAATGGGCCAGATGTCATACACTGGGGAATTTTAGACTAAATGAAAAGCGTGAGTTCAGTGATTGAGCATGATACACACTATGGACAAAAGTATCATTGATCACCACTTATAGTGCCTTCAGTACTTGTATTTTAGTCATTAGTCACACATAATGGTATGGAGCATTGAACCTGCTAGTTTCTGACTCATTATACTTGATGGCAACTGCTAAGTGATCTTCCCCTCACTAAGTTCTCCCCTCTCTAGAGTAATCTAGACTGAGTGCAGTAGCAACATTAGTTTTTCTGCCAATCCACTGTACCAAGGTATTTGTCCTAAAAAACTTGCCTGGTCAATGGAGGTATTCTGCGCTAACAGAAAAAGTGGCATCCACGATAGATAAATGCTGGTTTATTGTCAACGAGCTTCAGCGTCACACATAGTGTGTTACTGATGGTAGCCTTTGTTATGTTGGTCCCAGCTCTATGCAGGTCATTCACTAGGTCCCCCCTGTGTGGTTCTGGGATTTTTGCTCACTGTTCTTGTGATCATTTTGACCACACTGGGTGAGATCTTGTATGGTGCCCCAGATCGAGGGAGCTTATCAGTGGTCTTGTATGTCTTCCATCTTCTTATTTTCACTCCCACAGTTGATTTCTTCACACCAAGCTGCTTGCCTATTGCAGATTCAGTCTTCCCAGCCTGGTGCAGGGCCACAATTTTGTTTCTGATGTCCTTCAACAGCTCTTTGGTCTTCACCATAGTGGGGTTTGGAGTGTGACTGTTTGAGGTTGTGGACAGGTGTCTTTTATACTGATAACAAGTTCAAACAGGTGCCATTACTACAGGTAATGAGTGGAGGACAGAGGAGCCTCTTAAAGAAGAAGTTACAGATCTGTGAGAGACAGAAATCTTGGATGTTTTTAGGTGACCAAATACTTATTTTCCACCATAATTTGCAAAATAAATCTTGCCAAATCAGACAAGGTGATTTTCTGGATTTGTTTTCTCATTTTGTCTCTCATAGTTGTGGTCTACCTATGATGTCAATTACAGGCCTCTCTCATCTTTTTAAGTGGGAGAACTAGCACAATTGGTGGCTGACTAAATACTTTTTTTTCCCCACTTTACCGCCATCACATGCCTACTCCAGCCGCTGGGCATGAGCGCTCACGAAAACACCACAGGCCACAGTTCTGTTCTAACGGGAAAACTTAACTGTATCAGCACAATGCTTCCTGCTCTGACCCTGCAACTTCATGAGACGGAACAGTTTCAATAGCTCCCATCCAGGCTTAGGAACCACAAAAGTCCTTCTGGGGTCAGTCCCACAACACCAGGGACCGTCCACACTGCCCGACAGTCCGAGGCAGCTTGTATTCCCCCGACTGGGGTACTTTCTGTTCCAGGCTGGGGAAGAGTGTCCTGCCCTGGGTAAGCCTGCCCGAACTCTGCTGCAGGAACAGGAAATTCCTTCCCTGTCAGCCTGTTGGACTGACCCCCTTTTTAACTCCTTCTGTCCCTGAACTAACTTATATACACATGTAATCAAATAACATATACAGTACATTACTCATTAACATTATAAAACATAAGGGAACCATTGGGGTGCTGCAGGGGCTTTGTGTGTAGGAGAGAGGAGGTAACTGAGGTTCCCTGCCACCTCCTTACATTGGCATGACCGGTAAACAGCAAGGTGAGTGTTATATTTTTTTCACTCCTTTTCTGGCTCTGAACATTTTAGCAAAACATCAATTGGCCACCATTTTACTAAATTTTCCTGATGTGAATCACAAAGAAAAATTGTGATTCTCAAACCGATTTACCCATATCTAAGGACTGTTTCAGATGTCTTTGCTATCTGTCCGATGTTGGAACGCAATGCCCAGGCTTGGCCGCACATCTCCTGACCCGAGCGTGACCGCTTCATATATTTCTATCAGGTCAGGAGATGTGCGGCCCGTCTGTGTGTTGCGATCCAACGTAGGACCAAATATCACGGACATCTGAGACAACCCTAATGATTACTTTTGTTTTTTTTTCAATTCTCCTCCAACCCTGTTTTCTATGTTTTTACAACAGCTTTTGATGCGCTTTTTTAGCTTTATATCTTTATCTTCTCATTACATCTACTTGCCTTGGGTTCAAACCATCTGCCAGTCATTCAATTAAAAATGAACATATACGGTCCAGCAGAAAGACACCCTCATAGTATATTTCTGCCGCGTAGCAGTGGTCCTCGGTGCTTAGACTTTATTATTACATCTAAATAAACCTAAATCCCACATTCCTAAAATAAATAAGCAGTAAAAAACCTCGTGACTGTGGTGAAACGATATGTGGACTACACAGCATGGTGTCCAGTAAGCTGGCACTCCCACATCATTTTCCAAGAGCGCAGCAATCAATTTTCTGAGCCTGCTGAGCATCAGAGGATTGCTGATAAGTGCATCGCTGTGATTGCTCCGAGGCCATACAGCATCACAGACCCCCATATCATAATCCAAATCAACCTCACACACACAGCGGATATAATTCAAAGTGTCTAGGTAGGAAACTATTGACAAGCTGGCAGTTCAGGACTGGCTACATCACCGGTGATCTAGAGGTAGTCGCAGACAATATGTTCGGGGCTGTGGTGGCTCAGTACATTCATCCAGTTTGATTCTCATTCTGTAAGAGTCGGTTTTCTCTCTGGACATCATTATGTGTGAATATACTGCTTAAATATTCAGAGCAGGCAACAAATCATCAGCAACTGATGCAGTACATTTCTGATAGCTGAGATACAGAGCACAGAGCGCTCTAGAAGTGAAGACTGCGATGGCTTCAGATTTAAATTTAGTATTCTATGATGCGTTGGCCAAATATCCATCTATATAAAACAACTTATAACCAGGTTCCTCTGCTTGTACCCAACTTCAGTTCATAGATGATGGGCTCAGCTGGTGAGGCGGATCCTCCAAGCCCAAGGTCCGGGTGGGCACACGGGCTCGGTGTGTCTGTGGGTGAGGTAATGCACACAAAAGAAAGATAGCATAGATATTGGAGACCAGAGGCGGACAGGAGACTGAGGGACTGGAATCCGCAGGCAGCCAGGAGACGTCTAGCAGACCGCTTCCAGAGATATTGAAGGCCACAGGCAGACAGGACTCAGGGACACTAAAGTCTTAATACCAAGACACAAGATTGTGTCTTGGTAGGCTGTTTTAAACCAAGGCAGATGAACACATGAAATCACTTTGAGTCATCTGCAAAGTCCGATGTGGAGCACAACAAAGTTTTCTGACCATGGTGAAGGAAGCAAAACCCAGAGACAGGTGCATAACAGTAGTTCATATGAAGGGATTGTGCTATCCATGTCTGCCTACTCTCCAATCATACTTGCCAACATTTAAATTGCCTACCTCGGGGAAGGCCCTAAAATGGCTACTTTTGGGCAGTGCTTAGATTAAATGCTGCCACATTGGGGTTTTAGTTTGCAGGATATGAAACTTGAGTGCTCAGTTTCTGTTCTCATGGATCACTTACCATACATGCATAATCACTCTCCATCTTCTTCCGCAACTTATTAGCCGCCACTTCCAGTCTCCCAACCTCCTGAACTCGTCGTTTACTCTGAAAAATAAAACATGGACAACCAAATCAATGAGGGATCAGAATTCAACTATAGTGTTGGGCGAACCCCTTGATGAGATCACTGCTAGTACCATGAGAGAAAGTTTCATGGTGCAGCGCCAAGATGACCTTGATGATGTCACCGCTAGTCACTGAGGCTGCACTCTTAGACGCCCTCCATTGCTAAGCCGTGGGCTTGATGTCACCAGACAATACAAAGGTGACATCAACCCCACAAATATGAACCCCACTTGCCACCACCACAGGGCAAGTGGGAAGAACCAGGCTAAGCGCCAGAACTGGGGCATCTAATAGATGCGCCTTTTCTGGGGTGGCTGCACACTGCTATTTTTAGGCTAAGTAGGGCCAATATCCATGGCACCTTACCAGCCTGACAATGCCATCCCCAGCTGTCTGCTTTAGCTTGACTGGTTGTAAGAAAAAAAATGATGTGGGGACCCCTCTATTCTTGATAACCAGCCTTGCTAAAGCTAACAGCTGAGGGTTGCAGCCCGCAGCTGTCTGTTTTGCCTGGCTGGTTATCAAAAATACAGGGGAACTCACTCCTTTAAAAAAAAATGTATTTATTTATAGCACAGGCGCAAACTGATGAGTAATCCCATCAGCCGCCTCCTTCCCTCACTGTTATTAGTGGCAGCAGGTGTAGTCAGATGAGTGTAGTAGTCTCATCAGCCCGATACCTGTGACTGTAGGTAAACTTTTTACCTCTGGTCACAGCTGCAGGCTCATGCTGTCATCTGACAGTGAAGGAGCCGCAGCACTCAAAACGTCGGTAATATAAAGATCAGAGCCGCCAGTGTTTGGGGAGCCGAACCCGAACAGTAACACGGACTTCCTAGTGAAGTCCGTGTTCAGGGTCCTTGCTCTAACAGTAGGTGTTCTGTATGGACCCCGAACTTTACTGTTCGGTTTCGCCCATCTCTATTCAACTGTCTATCTACATCTAATGAGCGGGAGGAGCGAAGTGAAAGATAGAAACAGAGATCTCTGCTGCTTTCTAGTAAGTGGTTTATCTCACCCTAGAGCAGGAGACATAATTGCACTGCTCAGTATAACCTTGTAATGTTAAAGCTCAATTCTTCTGCTGCTTCTGAACATGTGCTACTTAGAGACTGGACAACAGAAATCCCTCATGTTTGTGTGTGCTGTGTAAGGCTAGTTTCACACTAGTGTTTTGGAGCGCAGCGACGGCCTGCGCACGGCCGCCGCTAAGCCCCGCCCCCTGCTGAGCCCCGCCGGTAGCTCCGCCCACCGGTGCATGACGCTGCATGCGCCCTGCGTCCCCTATCTTTATCACAGGGGGTGCAGGCCGTGCGCAGTATGCATTTGGCGGCGCATGCGTCCTTTTGACGGTGCGCCGACCTGTGCCAAATGCAACCTGCTGCAGTTTGGTTGCGTCAGTGCACCGTCAAAAAGGCGCATGGGCCGCCAAACACATACTGCGCACGGCCTGCGCCCCCTGTGATAAAGATAGGGGACGCAGGGCGCATGCAGCGTCATGCGCCGGTGGGCGGAGCTACCGATGGGGGCACGGCAGGGGGCGGGGCTTAGCGGCGGCCGTGCGCAGGCCGTCGCTGCGCTCCAAAACGCTAGTGTGAAACTAGCCTTAGGGAGACATCTTAGCACTCCTCCCACATGCTCAGAGACGACTGAAAATTAGAAATGAAACCTCTGTAGGAAAAAATTGTCAAATACAAATGATGGTCAGAAATGTGTTATTCCTCATGTGCACGGTTAACAAATAATTAGGGTATTTCTTTTTTTTACTCCTAAGGCTATGTGCACACGCTGCGGATTCTGCTGCGGTTCCGCAGCGTTTTTGGCCCTGCAGAACTGCAGCAGTTCCGCAGACATGGTACAGTACCATGTAACCCTATGGGTTTTAAAAACCGCTGTGCTCACGCTGCGGTTTTTTCCGCGGTTTATAAACCGCAGCATGTCAATTGTTTCTGTGGATTCCGCTGCGGTTTCACATCTTTAACATAGTAGAGGTGTGAAACCGCAGGGCAAACCGCAGGAAAACCACAGGTCACTTTACCTGCGGTTCCGCACGGAAAAACCCGCAGGTGAATCCGCAGCGTGTGCACATAGCCCAACTCTGTTCTGGGTGTATTTGCTGACATGACATTTAGGTTATTTCTGTACACTTAGCTCAGGGTACATGGTAACGCCATATATCAAATCAGGTCAGTCATAGATAAAAGTCTAACACATGCTGCTATTCCTGCAACATCTTGGGCCATGATATTGACACGGACAGACACAAACTTCAATTCAGGATTCAAGAAAAGAAGGGTTAATAAACGTCAACTAATCCAATGAGCTAATTATGGAAAAATGGCCAAATTACTTAATCCTACTTCACATATTTTAGATTTTGTTGCAATGATTTTTTTTGTGGATAATCCAATAAAGAACTACATTTTTTTAATAAGAATTATTGTGACATTTTCCTTGGAGTATCGCATCTGGTAAGAAGTCCTGAATAAATAATATATACAAAATATGTATACAGATTTATCATAGACACAAAACAGCTTATTCTGAAAAGTCACCAAAAACGACAGGTTCACCTTTAAATGTACTTTTTGGAGAAAAACATTGACCCAGAAACTTTGTCTGGTTTCCAGTGATGTAGAAGACGCATAATTGTGTAAGATTGCGGATAATATCATAATTAGATCCAATTTGTACCTTTAATTTTCTTTATTCAGGGCAGCACGGTGGCTCAGTGGATATCACTGCAGCCTTGCAGCACTGGGGTCCTGGGTTCGAATCCCACCAAGGACAACATCTGCAAGGAGTTTGTATGTTCTCCCCGTGTTTGTGTGGGTTTCCTCCGGGTTCTCCGGTTTTCTCCCACACTCCAAAGACAAACTGATAGGGAATTTAGATTGTGAGCCCCACAGGGGACAGTGATGACAATGTGTGTAAAGCGCTGTGGAATATGTTAGCGCTATATGAAAAATAAAGATTATTATATTCAGATAATTTTTGTGGTAGTGCCTAAAAGTAAAGTAAAATATGTAGTCATGCGAGAAAAAAAATAATTTTTCACATAGATCACTTTTGTTCCTCTTTGATCATCCAAAAAGTTTGGAGGTTTTAGTTGTATTCTGCTTTTTTGCGTTCTACTTCTGGCTCTTTCAGCTCTCTGCTATTCGTAAACTATGCAGTCAGTACGAGCAAGGCTATGATTTCTAGCTTCTTAGCGCTTTTATCTATTTAGCAAATTGAGTTTATAGATTATTTTGCTTTCACTATCCAGGACTATTTTTTTTTTTGTTTTACTATGAGCCAAAGAATTAACAGGCAGGTAGTTTCTAACTACCTGCCTGTTGTGCCCTGTGCCGAGCTCTTCTGGCACATAGCAGTCACAGACCGTCCCTGCAGGCGATTCAGCAGCTGCCACTGACTTCACATCGGCAGAGCAGCGGCTTCTCTTCTACTCGGCTCTTTGACCGGGCGTGACTGACAACATCATGCTGATTGACAGCCGGCTCTCCACAACTTAACTGTGGGGAGTCTACTGTCAATCAGCATGACGTTGGCGGTCCCACAAAACAGCCCAAAAGAGGAAGAGCTACTCTGCTGATATGGAGCTCCAGAATCGCCTGCAGGAGCGGTCAGTGACTGCTCTGAGCCAGCATCGGGTAGAACAAGCCTGGTAGTTCCCTCTGTTATCAACTACCTGCCTGTTAGTTTTTAGGCCCATAGTAAATAAATAAAATAGAGTAACAACCCGTTTATCATCAGAATATGAGCCATTGTTAAAATCAGGTTTTTGTGTTAGATTAAATAAAAAAATTTAACTCTTGTAGTTTTCACATTGGTCACTGGAGCATTGTTAAACCTTTTACTTCCTGTTTCAGGAATCAACACATGTACATAGCCAAGGACCTGCCAGTAACATCGATTCTGGGGGCCCACTTTAGGCTAGTTTCACACTAGCGTTTAAACGACGCGCGCACGGCGCCGCTAAGCCACGCCCCCTGCCGGCTCCCTGCCCGCCCCTTCCTGTTATCGCCTCCTCCGAGCGCAGAGGGCTGCATGCGTTATGCGCACCCTATCTTTAGCATAGGGTGCGCAGGCCGTGCGCAACTATGAATATAGCGTGCGCTGCGCATTTTTGAGGTGTGCCGTGCGCGCCAAAATGCAACATGCTGCGTTCGGCGCGCACGGCGCACCTCCAAAAATGCGCAGCGCACGCTATATTCATAGTTGCGCACGGCCTGCGCACCCTATGCTAAAGATAGGGTGCGCATAACGCATGCAGCCCTCTGCGCTCGGAGGAGGCGATAACAGGAAGGGGCGGGCAGGGAGCCGGCAGGGGGCGTGGCTTAGCGGCGCCGTGCGCGCGTCGTTTAAACGCTAGTGTGAAACTAGCCTTACCTGCAAAAATAACCTGACCCTATTACACAAATTTACTTATTCTTTGATGTAATAATAAACTGGGTAGTTTCTTTATTGAATGAATAAATGATTCCTTTGCCTGTAAATAGTTAATCAAGTGTATTGCTATTGCACTTCAGAAAGCCTCCACAGGGGCCCACCGGGAGATTTACCTGTTCTCCTGTGGGCCAGTCCGAGTCTGTAAATAGGGCCAAGGTCTGTCTATGCAAAATCAATTTTGAAGGCGCATGGTTAGATGTGAAATCACATAATGTGGATCCTGTGTTATCAGCTGTGTATAGAAGTTTTACCCATCCTTGTAATCCTGCCTCTAATGATAATGAGGCTGCTGAAAATTCTTCCCGAAAGGATATGAGTGTATGGCCAGTGTGAAGAATTGCAAGGTTACTGTTTTTTTTTTTTTATTTATTTTTTTATATAAATATGGTGAGATGAAAAAAAAAAAACTTTGCCAAAATGCTGTAAAAAATATTCTACATGTAACACAAAAGCAATAGGTCATTCACTGATGATCACTTCATCTTATGTTAAGAAGCCAGCGTTGATCATGCCCTGATCGGCAGGCGCATTAAGCCAGATCTGTTTGTTGCCTGCCATTTTGGTGAAGAGGTGGATGGTATTCGAATAATACGTAATAATTGGGCTTTGCTACCATTCAAATAGACTGGATATTTTTTTCTAAAATTATATATAAAGTGCTGATGCTAATTTACATCTGACTGCTGCATTTCTTTTTATTTTTATTCTTTTTCATTCTTATTAGAGGTTGATCCAGTCTTAATGACAAAACTGTTTGAAAATCCCCAAAGAGAAACTCTGCAGATACATTAATACTAGTAAAACATCTACACATACCAAAAATTAAAAATGCATAGACTCCAGATGCTGAGAGTCCAATCATTAATGCTCAGTGTCTAAACCATCGGGGTAGCGTAATAGTATGTAAAACAAGAAAAAGACATAAAACAGTAATGTTGAATTTGTAATGTAATTGTCCAAGTAGCTGAAAAGCTTTACTAAGGATACTGATAAAGAAACATTGGTTAAAATAACTATTTTCCATTTTCCAAATATTGGCTGTTAAAAAATGAAGGCGTTTCGGTCACATTAAGCCCCATAGAGTTGCATCCATAAAATAAGTCCCTATATATTATGTAGTGCCATGTGTATGAAATCATACCGGTTAGTCCATATCAGAAGTTTGCTGTTGTTTCTGTACGCAGACATATTGTGTCACGTCTAGAGATGAGTGAACCCAAGCTTTAAAGTTTGGGGTTACTGCTAAATGCCGAACACGGACTTCTACCCGAAGTCCGTTGCAATGTTTGGAGTTCCGGAGGAAGGAGAAAAGGACATTTTCCAGCTCAAAAGTTTTCAATGGGGTTCGGGTTCTGGTTCGAGTTTGGGTACAGTTCTGGTCCCCAATCCAAACTTTGAAATAAAG
Source organism: Dendrobates tinctorius (assembly GCF_039654945.1). Lineage (NCBI taxonomy): Eukaryota > Metazoa > Chordata > Amphibia > Anura > Dendrobatidae > Dendrobates > Dendrobates tinctorius. Next base: position 14,863,996 of record NW_027361727.1, on the reverse strand, counting down.
TTAGGGTCATGTACCAGATCCTGAACTTCTACTGGTTTGCTCATCCCTAGTCAAGTCCATGCAATCATGTCAATCCCGACAAACTTTGCACCAAAGTTTTGGGGTGTACAGAAGATCAGTTGGGGGAGTGGGGAACATTAATAAATAGACTTTCAAAAAGGCACAAATTGAAAGAATAATAAGACACAAGTGAAAAACCGGCAAAAAGTTGACAAAAAAAGTGCAAATGCAATGGGGCCACCTACATCCACATCCGGACTCCTCTTTGCTTCAGATATTTCCTTCCAAGAGCTGTTACTTTTTATTTTTTTTTGGTTGATAGAGTTGTATAAGGGCTTGTTTTTGTGTTGCCAATTGTAGTTTTTAATCATTGCCAATTTGGGGTCTGCTTGATTTTCTGATCTTTTTATTCCATTTTATAGGAGGTGAAGTGACTTTATTAATTTTAATATTTTAGTTCGGTATTGACTGTATGGGATAAATATTATATGTTTGGACTTTCACACATGCAGTATCTTTTATTTTTAAGATTTTATGTAATTTTAGGTGTTGAACATTTTATATACTGTAAATAGGTAGATAGACAGGTAATATGATTTTTTTTCGTAATTCCCATTTCTTTTCCTTTTTGTTGTAATTGTCATCCTAAGGGACTTGGGTGACTTGACGTGTCATCGCTGGATTTCTTGTACAGTATACTGTAATATTATGGTGTATTGTAAAAATTAAAAATTACTCTTCCTATGGATGATTTCGCTCGTAGCTGACATGTGGATCTTCGATAAGTATTTAAAGGGATTGTCCAGCCATAGATTGCAAGTCTGCGGTCACTCTTTGTGACTGCAGACTTGTAAATCCTCACATCATGCACACTGCACACTGTCAGGATTCTTTGGTGCTCACACTGAGAGAAGTGGACACGTGACCGTAAGTATGTGATTTGCATACATATGGTCATGTGCCGACTAGATGAGCACAGTCTTGTGCACTGCACGTATTGAGTAAGGCATGATACAATCTAGTTGGAATGTGTCTAGAAGTATGCAAATCACATACTTGAAGTCTCGTGTCCACTGATATCGGAGAATCCCCATAGCATGCAGTGTGCACAATGTGATGATTCAAAAGTTGGTAGTCACATAGAATGACTGCAGATTTGTATCATAAGACCGGACAAACCCATTAAGCTATTATGACAATGCCATCAGTACCCAACGATCATGTTTTTTGGGGAGGGGATATAATAAGAGGCCTCACCCCCACATTTCTGACCCCTTAAATGCTGGTCATGATTGATAGAGCTATGATTGCCGAAGGCGTTACACTTGGAGTCCATTTCATATACAGAGCATGCACATCCACCATACATGTACAGTAGTGGTAGTTCAACTCACTTGGCGGTACACTGAGGTAGAAAACAGGAACACTGTAAACTCTTTAAATCTTCGGTTGGTTTATTATATAGAGGCATAAACCAACAAGAAGGGGAAAGTAAACAGAGCCCTTCAGGCAAAAACAGGAAAACAACAAAGAAAACAAAATGCAGTAACAGAGTCCATACGTTTGTGGTTAGCAGCCATCTCTGGAGCTATACAGGTTCAGTCTTTCCACCTCAAGACACAAAACCATTGGAGATCCTCTCTCCAGTCTTGCTGATCAAAGACTGCCTTTGGAGCCCAGCTGTTTAATCCCCTGACCATGTGACTCCTCCCCCCATGTGACTGAACACATGACTTGCTGATCAAAGACTGCCTTTGGAGTCAAACTATTTAATCCCCAGACCATGTGACTCCTCCCCCCATGTGACTGAACACATGACTTGCTGATCAAAGACTGCCTTTGGAGCCCAGCTATTTAATCCCCAGACGATGTGCCTCCTCCCCCCATGTGACTGAACACATGACTTGCTGATCAAAGACTGCCTTTGGAGCCCAGCTATTTAATCCCCAGAAGATGTGCCTCCTCCCCCCATGTGACTGAACACATGACTTGCTGATCAAAGACTGCCTTTGGAGCCCAGCTATTTAATCCCCAGACCATGTGACTCCTCCCCCCATGTGACTGAACACATGACTGTATGGTCACACAGGTCCTGTCAGCACATGGTGGTGCTGACACTGCAGGTGGCGATACGGCGGACATCCTCCCACCCACTCTATGGTTGTCCACATAAAAACCAGCCCATTTATGTGACTTAGCTTAATCCTCACAACACTTAGAGTGCTGGAGGAAAAATACTCTGGGTTCACATCCCTTACGCCATCAAGCATAGTGACGCATATTTCCTCTCCAGTACATTACCAGGATGTCGCAAATTGAAACCTTGGCCATGAAACTTGTCTATGTTCACCGGGTGTTTGTGCCAGCCGCACCTATGGGCATTTTATGTGGTTCGCCAATCCCATATGGTGCCTTCATGTTCTGCTTTAAAAGCAATGGCATTTTTTTTTCCACTTGGATTTGTATGAAATCGGAAGAAATCTCTTTGATTTAAAAATATGCATTTTTACCTTTTCTGTCTTTTTGTTCCTGTATTAATAATGTATTAAAATAATTAGGCAATTAATTACATTATTGGTGGTTATAATGAGATAAGGCTGATCTTGTGATATCAGAAGTGAGAGGATTCTTACCGGCACATGGACGCAGATTTCCCACCATGAATATTCATGGCTACACAACAGATGTGCATTTAAGAGACAGTACAAAGTGGAGGAGACAAGATACGTGCAAATGGTTTAGCGTTTTGTTCGTCACACACCTGTTTAACATGCAGCTGTGTACTGAGGCTGTTCCGCTTTAAATTTAGAAGACATTTATTTTGTGCGTGATGGCGTTTTTCTAGCAGGAGGCCACTGGGGAATCGCTTTGCTTCTAATTTATTCATGGGCTACTGGGAGATCTGTTTCACCAACACGATAAGAAGATCTTCTCCGAACACTTTATTAACTATCTATAGTAGATTTTAATGGTTTATGGTCACCGGCAGCTAGATGTTTTGTTTTCTGCTTGGGTGGTTGAAGGATAATAAAGTTTAATTGTTCTTTAAAAATTATTACATTGTTTTCTTGGCGACACTCTGTATAAAATAAAGGGGCACGTTTATGATGGCACGATAAACGGGCACAAGTACTATTACTGTCTGACGTAAAAATCTTGCCCATTGTATGACTTTAAGATTATTATTAGTTACGGAAATGGTCAACTATCTACGCAATAGGGGAATCAATCCGCAGGATAGGAGATAACTTCCCGAGTGCTGGAACTCCTATCGATTCCAAGAATAGAGCGGAGGACCATCATGTGCACTTCCTCTCCTTCCACTCTTATGAGATTGCTGAAGACCAGTTGGGTGCAGTGCTCTGCTGTCTCCGGTGGTCCCATTAAGGACGAATGTAGCGGCAATGCACATGACTGGCCAACACTCTGCTCCACTTCCGCAGGGCTCTTTAGAGCCCAGGTTTTCAGGATTGGCGGGGGTCTCAGTAGTCTGACTCCCACCAATTAGAGGATAACTACCAAATTTGAGAATACCCCTTAAAGTAGTGTTCCCCAACTTCAGTCCTCTAGAGTCGCCAACAGATCATGTTTTCAGGATTTCCTTAGTATTGCCCAGGTGATAATTGCATCACCAGGACAGACAATAATTCCATCACTTGTTCAATACTAAGGAAATTCTCAAAACATGACCTGTTGGTGGCTCTTGAGAACCAGAGTTGGGGAACACTGCCTTAGCTTAATATGTAGAGTGTTCCTCTAACTTTGGCCAAACCTGACAATATTGACTAGGTCAGCTAAAGGTCTAATGTGTACGGAGCCTCCCAACTCTCCCCAACAGATGATGTTGGGGGAGAGAAGGATTTAGCGTAACAAATTTCTGATGGCCACTCTTTATTTTCTGGGAGATAAGTCACTGCCATAGTTGTCTGGCAGCAACTTTCTCATAGAGAACACAGGAATACTAGGCTGAGCCACATATTCTTGTGTATGGGGAACTCAGAAGAGATAGCAGTCTGCCGAATTGTCTGATGTGTATGGGGGACTTTTTAAAGTGACTGTCAATTCATGAGCTGAAGAATGATAAATACAGTAAGTCAGTACCTACAAGAATTGCTTACCTACTGTGTGTTTTCCTTAGTGCTTGCTCTGTGGCTGCTTTTTAACTAAGCTTCATTAGGACAGCGCTGTGATCTGTGACTAGAGATCGCCTACACTGCCTACAGGGAGTCTGAGGTAGTCTGAGACACGCCTCCTGAATGCTCATTGGCTCAGGCTGCTGCTCTGTACCTCCCACTAGCAGCTCTTTCTCCTCTTATTGGATAATGTGTATAAATACAAATAATTACATAAAATAATAACAATTTTAATAACATATTTTACTTCTTTTTCAGATCAGACTCGCAATTAAACCTGAACGGTTAACTAAAAAAAAAAAAACATACAGAAATCATGTATTTATCACCAATTTTTAAAGGGAGACTTAAAATTATTAACGTAGGAAGCTTTATTTGGGCTTGTTAAAATTTATATATTGAGATATTTAAACAAATCCCTAATGAATGATGTAAAAAATGGAAATTTAGATGAAAAATTGTCCTTTTTTTATGGATCAAGAAGAGATGATTTGACTTTCGCTTGCCCAAACTCGGCTTTAGCTTGATTTTTCCTTTTTTTGCGTCTTTTATCTTTCATCCTTTCCAACTAAGTCGGACGATCTGCTGCTCTGTATGGTCAATGGTTGATGAAAAAAAGGCTTTATTCGTAGGCATTGATCATCAGCGTTGGTTTTCATACCTATCCAGGCTGTTAATTAATTAGTCTGCCGGTAAATCATGTCCAGCAAGGTGAAACTGAGGCTGCCGCTAGATCCAAACATCTAATTAGATTCTATAGATTTTCTTCTAATTCACAGAGACACGACGCTATACGTCCTGCGAACCATTTTCATCTTCCATGCTTAATAATATATGCCAGCCGTCTAGATAAATGCGGCAGCAAACATCCTTATATTAAAGGTGAAATGAATCACTAAGGGTAATAATGTCCAGAAAGCGCTGCCCAATTCCTGAGATCCGTTGGTGCTAAAGTATCTGTTGTAACGAGGCACTTAGCCCAGAACATAAGTGGTGCGCTAGGTAATTTTCTACATGGCTTGTGTAACACGCAGTAATACATTTCTATTGATTAATGCTGCCGTTTTGAAATTGCTTGGATGTGAATAAAATTGTGTTCTGGTTTATTAGTTCCTATGGAAAGTTATGGCTTTCATGACTGGTTCCTTGTCTTGCTGCAGTGTCGGTTGCTGTCGTTTTCTATTGACTCTTGTTTGTGTGTGCAATCATTGGGCAGCACGGTGGCTCGGTGGTTAGCACTGTTGCTTTGCAGCACTGGGGGTCTTGGGTTCAAATCCCACCAAGGACAACATCTACAAGCAGTTTATATGTCCTCTCCGTGTTTGTGCGGGTTTCCTCTTCATTCTCCGGTTTCCTCCCACGCTCCAAAGACCAACTGATAGGGAATCTAGATTGTGAGCTCTAATGGGGATAATGTATGTCAAGCGCTGCGGAATATGATGCTATATTGTTGCTCAAATTACAGACATTATGGAATCCTGATGCTCTCTCGTTAGGCCTCTTTCACACTTCCGTTTTTGACATCCGCCGATTTGGAAAAAAACCGGATCCGCCATTTTTCTTTGCGGATCCGTTTTTTCCCCCATTGACTTTCATTATTGGCGGATCTTGACGGATTGCCGTCCGTTGCATCCGTTTTTGTGAGGATCCGCCAAAATGTTGGTGTCCGTCAACATCCACAAAGATTTCCTAACGGACCTTGCAATGTTTTTTTGGGCGGCGGATCCTCCAGACACTGATTTAACCCGAAATTCTCTCTCTCTCTCTCTCCTCTTCCCGGCCAGCGGTTCCTTTAAATTTCCTCATTCTGCGGATCCGTCAAAAAACGGATCCTGTGGCATCCGTTCACATCAGTTAGGAACGGATCCGCTTGTCTGCCTTTTTGGCGGATTGTAACTGACACAAAAAACTGAAGTGTGAAAGAGGCCTTAAGGACAGCGATGTTTTACTCTGAAGCATCCGTTGGGTGGTTTGGTAGCATGAAACTGATGATAGGTTGGTGGTTACATTGCTATAACTTTAGACACTTAAAGCAATTTTGGTATTTTTTCGGTAGGGTTTTACTTGAGTTGTGTTTATGTACAAAAGTCAGATCCCATCACTTTATCAAGGCAGTTTTTCATCCACTAAAAGAAAATAATGAAGTTTTCACTGACAACGGGTTGAGAGACCGTTCTTAGAAAGTTTCAATCTGGTGACTTTTCTTTTTTTATTCATCCTGTTGCTAGTCTCTCCAAATATACACTTGTTCCAGAATTACCATATTTAGTTATTACCTTGCCTTATTTCATTGTGATTTTCTATCTGAATATTCAGGAATAAATTAGAATTCATGAACATTATATGGCTTTATGCTCTCTGAAAGAGACCTCCATCTCAGTCATAGGAAGTTCCTTTATGATTACATTGTATGGACTGTACCACAGAAGTTCTTCACAGGAGAGCACAGAAACACCTATCACATTTACTGATGATGACTTGGCAGCTCCTGCACACAGTTAAAATTATGGAAATAACTTATTTAGGAGACTATAGATTGAAGAAGGCTAATAACATTGTTCCCAAAGCAGGCAGAGATCTTACTGGCTCAAGCTGCCCATACAATGCTGTAGTGATGCCTCATGGGATTGTTAGCAGAGTATAGTGTAATAAAGAGTCTATGGTGAGAATTCTTACACTGTTACTGTTCTGTATTTTTTAGAAGCTCCAAGGTTTTTTTTTAAAAAAAGCTTCTTCTCTATATGACTGAAGGCAGTCAGAATTGTATCATTTGTCTATGCAGAGGTCTATATCAGAAATGCTGAACTCATAGATTTAAGGTATATTCATGTGCGGCAGATCATTAGCGCAATTTAAGTAGCTTAATTTATTTTATGTCATAGCATTCATACCGCAATAACCTCTAATTTTTTGCTGTGACGTGAGGTATGCTTACCAGCATAAACCCATCAGTGTTGAAGATTTTGTGCAGGACTTCCACATTAATGAACAATCCTTCAGGCTACAGCACTCAATTCATTGGGAGCTGAGCTACGGTTCCCGAGAGTGGCTACTACACAGTTAAAGGAGCCATAGTGTTACAGCTCTTTACTCTGTGTACACACAAAGCTGCAATCAGCTGATCAGTGGCAGAGCCATATGTTGAACCTCCATGAATTGGTCATCAGTATCTATGTCTTGGACAAACACTTTCTGGTCACCACGAAATCAACACATTTAGGGATCCTGCCCATGACTGTAGTTTTGGTCTGAGTGCGATTCGATAAAACATAGGATAGCACTCGGACCAATGTGGAGCCATACACATGTCTAATTTTATTTCCTTCTTCAAACAGAGCTGGATCAGGGAGAAATTGCAGCATGCCTGTGTTTTATCTATCGGATCACACTCGTCCATGCAAGTCAATGAGTCCGTGTTAAACATTGAACCTCACTCGCATTACATCGGAGTGCAGTACAATTTCCATCGAATGACACAATGGAAAAGATGGAGAATTTTTTATTTCTCCATCTTCTCCTCATCTGAGAGAATCCTATCACACTCCGATCAGAATGTGATTTGCATAGTTGACCCAATTATCTCAGATGAGAGAATATACGCTCCTGTGACCCTAGCCTTACAAGAGAAAATTTGGTAAAATTTTAATCTGCAGTGATGGATTTTTGGCTGTTGATATAACGCGCCAATCTTGATGAATTGTTCCCTCTTGTTCCAAAGTCCAATATGCCTTGTTGTAAGTGCCATATGTTTTCTGCATTGACACCTTGAGGTCAACCTGAGATCTACCACTTTCATTACTTAAGCTCACCTGATTCTGCAAACTGTGCCTCTCTGGATGTTGTGAATCCAAGTTTCCCACGATGCTGTTGAAAGAATTCTGACTTACTTATCACAGCAGTTAGAAATTGATGGCAGCTAAAAGTAGTTTGATGGTTGATGGCTGCAAGATTAGAGAGCCAAATGGCTAAATTGTGGCACTTTGGCCGCAACATGTGAAACCATTCCTAATAGAAGATCTAACAACTTGCTTGGAGCAATTGGTAAAATATTAGATGATACAGCACTGAGGACTGATTGCTAAAGATTATTCACACAGATAACTTCATAGTTTACACAATGGAAGTGAAAGCTCCATGCTGAATCACCTTTGAATTATTCTTTGTCTGTTTTCTTAGAATCACTTTTACTTTGGCAGAACGAGACATTTGCTATTGTCCATGGCCTTCTAGAACACGGTGTGACATATGCTATCATCATACCCATTCTGTGCTGAAATGTCCTCAAAGAATTGAGTAATATAATACTAATAGAACAGATAGTAAACTATTAACCTTTTTAAAGGAATGTATAATTAGAAAACGACCTGTTTACCAGGTTTTTGTGTTTAATGTATTTTGAAAAAAATCTATAGATTTTTATTTTCATATTATCTATGATCTGTAAATGTTTTAAAAAAATCATTATCAACATTATTTTGTAAATGGTGTATTTTGGTATTTTTTTTTCTCATAAGCTTTTTAACAGGATTTGAAAAATGCCAGGAAAAATGCATGTATGAAATCTGCTCTAAAATATTTTGATCTACTTTACTTTGTCAGTCAGGTCCTATTTAAGTGATCTCTTGATTGAGAACAAGTGTGGCAGTAATCAGGCATGGGTGTGGCTAGGGAATTCTGACTAAAGATGTGATAAACCAGTTAATTTGTGTTTTGGGGGGAGGGGGCATACATTTTAGAAAACTTCAGAAATGTTACTCCAGTCTCTGAGCCATAGCCATGTCTATATTTCTCTCTTGATCTAGGCTTACAAGTAGTGATCCAAAATACATTGTGGCTGAGTAATGAAGACTGGCATAGCACAAGCTTGCGCTATGCCAAGCTTTACAAAATGCATGACACTGGGTCCATTAGGGCACACATGCCACTTAATGAATTCCTCTCCTTTGTGCACTGCACAAGAAATGCTACTGTAGTAGCATTTTTGGCATAAAAAACACTGGTAGATTTGATTAATTTGAAGGGGGAGTGGCCACGCTACAATCCGCACTCAGACTCCTCCCCCAGATCTCCCAATTTTGGTAGAGGTGAGCCAAAAAAAGCATGAAAGTAATGAGTCGCAAATATCTAATACAATTCCACGTTGCATAAAAATGTTACGACTTTTCTAAGCTCTTGTGTCTTGTTTGTGGTGTAAAAACTTCGATAAACCGTCCCATTATCTGTAATCTGTAGTTTGCAAGCCAAAATCATGAGTGGAACCTATAGAGAAAATGTATAATGAGAATGTTTATACATGTTCTGTGTTTTTTGGATTTACTTTTAAGGAGTCCTATGAACTGCGCTGCTATCGCCATTAAATAATTTGGATACATTGGCACCCCATCTACAGATTGGTATCCATTAGACCCTCTTAGACTCCAGCAACAATTCAAGTGCATTTTATTCATATGGAAGCAATGAGATTAATGACTATAAAGCCTGTCACAAGTGATACAACAAAACTAGAAAGTAGATATACAAACAAGTTAATACTGTGGAATTTGTCACAAGTAAGAGAAATCTGCTGGCAAACACTTCAGCAGCACTTCCTTCCTATAAATGCAGTCTGTTTTTTTTCACTTTCATAGCCCCTTTTCCCACCCTTCTGGCAGAGTATCCTGCAGTGGTATCACAATTCCTCACTCAGAGGCATTTGTCTCTGGCTAATCTCTGCATACACAGGCTTCAGCACTCAGTTGTGCCAATCTTCAGTGAAGGAATAAACTTCTGTGTTTCCCTTTGCAGTATATAACTTTTGCACTTATGGCAGTTACTTCACCTTTTTGGAATATTCACTTCTCACTCACAGTTATATACCTGCTTTCTGCTCTATGTTGGCCGTCCTTGCCCTCTCTCTGTAATGGTGGCTCTCTCATACAGGTAGAATAATCTCTTCTTCCTGGGGCAGACTACAACCACTTCAGTGCAGGATGGTGCTTCTTAGGCCTCTTTCACACATCAGGTTTTCGCCGTCAGGCGCGATCCGGCGCTTTTGACAGAAACCGGATCCGGCGAAATGCAATGCCGGATCCGGTTTCCCCCCCATTGACTTGCATTTGCGCCGGATCGCGCCGGATGGCCATGCGTTTCATCCGGTTTTCGCCGGATCCGGCAATGTGTCGCGATCCGGCGTCTGGAAAAAACGGCTACTGTAACGTTTTTTGTCTCCGGCGAAAAAGCCGGACACGCCGGATCCGGCGCGTCCGGCTTTTTCACACAATGAAAGCCTATGAGCGCCGCAATGCGCCGGATCCGGTTTTTTGGTCTGAGCATGCTCAGTAGCTCTGCCCACAGGAGATATATAAAAGCAAGACAATGGGACCCTCAGCCACACCCAACATGCCACCCAAGCCAAGAACCAGGAGCAGGAGAAGGCAGCAGACATCTGCAGCAGCAGCACCATCAGCACCACCCCAAATGGAGCAGCAAATGGAACATGCTGAGGAGGGGAGTCCAGCAGCAGATGAGAGACGGTAATTATCAAATCCCCCATTCCTCCAAACTAGGGCCATGGAATATCAAGATATTCATTGGCCCTTTGTTTCTCTTTATTCAACAGCCGCCAAAGAGATGCAGCAGCAGCAGCAGCAGCAGCAGAAATGGCATCACTGGCAGCAGCAACAGCAGCAGCAATACCCACAGCCATGGAGTCTGGCCATCAACAGGACAGCACATCTTCTTCTGGGAGCCCTCCCTCACATCGTCAGCGTTTAACGGTAAGTTTTTATTTCCAAAATCCATCATCTCTGTAATATATGTCTATTCATTGCCTTTTATTTCAAAACAGGAATGACAAGATGAAGAGGAGCTCCCAGAAGAAGAAGGAAGGGGTGGACAGACACCTGGAGTGGGCTCACAATTGGTAAGTTTTTTGCATCAAACGCAGAAACACAACATCACACTACACACAACACATAGAAAACAATGTTCTGCAGACCACACACAGCAAACAAATGCCTACATCCAAAGACATAACATTTTTTGTTTTCTTCTCTAGTCTTCCCAATCTGGTGCTCGGCCAAGAGGTCCTCGCAGTGCCTCCCAGGGTCGTCGGCGACAGCAACGCGGCGGTCACCAGCGTGTAAGTATAAATATTTTTGCTTTGTTTTTTTGCACTTTTTATTTCATTTCTTTTGTGGAGGCTAATTATGTTATTTTTGTCTTTTTCTTTAACAGCCTTCACAGCGTGCTCCCGACTCTGACGGTGAGGATGGAGGGATTGATGTGGACCGCCTCATCGATCTCGTCAGAGAAAGGGAGCCGCTCTGGAATATGGCTGACCGCCGCCACGCTGACCTGATCGTTACCCGACGACTCTGGGAGGAAATCTGTTCGCTCCTTGTGGGCCGCTGGGAGGACCTCGATGTTCAGGCCCAGATTAAAGAGCGTAAGTATATACAGTACCGGTTGCTTGATGTAAACCAGTGTTTCCCGAACTCCAGTCCTCGTGGTCCCCACGGATCATGTGTTCAGGATTTCTATTTACTATGGAAATCCTGAAAACATGACCCCTGGGGACCATGAGGACTGGAGTTTGTGAAACACTGATGTTGTATACTAACCACTCCTTTCTCGTTTCAGGGAACAGAATTGTGAATCGGTGGCGGTCTGTGAGGGATCGTTTCAGGAAGGAGTTCAATAAAAAGATGCGGGCCCCGAGTGGATCTGGAGGACGCAGGAGCAAGTACAAGTACGCACAAGCCCTGTCGTTCCTCCGGGAAACAATGCTCACCAGAAGGTAAATATTACACACCACATGTGAAAAAAATGTTAGATGTAACTTTTTTTTTCAGCCAGGGCCATACCATGTCAGTATTTTAATTGTTTTTTTTTCTCTTTATTCCACAGCACGGTGAGCAGCACTCGGGAGCCTGCACGATTGGACCCTTCTGAGGCGATCCCTGAGGAGACCGGCACCGAGGGACACTTTGACCGCCCCGGTACATCTGCACCTTCCCAGCCTTCCCACACATTCGACCCATCTGTCCCATCCACCAGCACAGGAGCATCGTGGCCGCCTACATTACATGAAGCTGCTGGTGAGGAGATCGCTTTCCCTTTACCCCACCCTTCTGCCCCTGCCACCTCTAGTACACCTGCGGGTACTGGGCGGCAGCGGCAGAGGGGTCAGGAAAAGAGTTATGCGCAAGAGTTCTTGCATCTGAATGCATCTTTCCAGAACTGTCTAAAAGTCTTGTCAGAGCAAATCTCCGCAGGCTTTCAGCAGATCAACTCCAGCATTCTGGAGGTGAAGACACTTCTGCAAACCATGCATTCAGAAGCAAGATCTTCGCCAAACCACACCTTTTTCAGGTCTGTTGTGGAGCGCATGGCAACACTATCTCCTACCCAGCAGATGCATGTAATGCATTCGTGCCACGGTGCTCTACAGCAGGTTACCTCCCAACCTCCACCTCCCACCACTGTAGTTCCTCCACCTGCACCCCCTCCAGCCACTTTCCATCCTCCCCCTCCTATTACATCTGCACCCCCTCCAGCCACTTTCCATCCTCCCCCTCCTATTACATCTGCACCCCCTCCAGCCACTTTCCATCCTCCCCCTCCTATTACATACCAGCAACCTCACCAGTACCAGCAACCTCCCCAGTACCAGACATCTCCCCACTTCCAGCAACCTGCCCCGTACCAAACTCCTTCCCCGTACCAAACTCCTTCCCCGTACCAAACTCCTTCCCCATACAACTTTCCATCAACATCATCTGCTCCTACAGTCCCTGCCCAACCCTCCACTCCACCGCCCACCACCTCTTCTGCCTCCCACATGTCCACCCATTCTGTAGCTTTTTCCACACCTTCACCTCTAACTGTTCCTTCCCCACCACGATCCCAGTCCTCTCTCCACACACCCAGTGTCGAAGTGTCCCGCAGCCCCTCCAGCAGTATTTCCACCCCACAGTACACAGATTTGTAATGTGTGTTTTTTGTAATAAAAATGCCCATTGGGTTTAAAACCTTTATTAAAAAAGTTTTTTGCACTTTAAAAACATTTTACAAAAAAAAAAAAAATTTTAAATAAAAGTTAAATTATCGTTTCACAATGGTTGTCTGTCATTTCTTTCTGCGGCGAACTATGTTTAAAAAAAAGGTTAAATACAGGGTATTTCAAAGGTAAAAAGGTATTCAAAACCAGGTATATAACTGTGGGTAAATTTTAGCTTTTTGCCACAGTTGTGTTCCTGGTTGTGTTTGAAGCAAAGTATTTCACCTAAAAAGTTGTGTTTATTGTTGGTGATTTCCTACCAATGTACACAACTTTTGTTAAAAGGTGAAATACTTTGCATAAAACACAACCAGGTACACACCTGTGGCTTAAAGGTAAAAATAGTAAGACCATGACAAGATAGCCAACTTTGGTTGGCAAAGGTATATACTGTTGGTCCAGAAGGTACACAAGTTTGGTTAGGGCACAAATCTTTCACACTCTGTCATCCTGCCAGTGTACTCTGCCTTGAGGTGACATAAAGTATAGTGCAAAATTGTCCCTCATTACTGAAACCGTCACAGAACTTCTAGTGGTAATATTTCCAATGACAACATCCATCTTCGCCAGTAACTTGCTCTTCTCTCCAACCTGCACTTTCTTCTCTACAACCTGTCAAAGAAGGGCTGTAGGAACATGCTATATATAGTTTTCCAGTAGCCAATCCCGTTCGGAAGGCCACAAGGGTCAATTTTAAAAACCGGATCCGGCGTAATCCGTCGAAAAACGGATAGAAAAACGGATGAACCGGATGAGACAGATCCGGTTTTGTCTGTCAAGAACAAGACGGATCCGGCACATCAGGTTTTACAAAACATTTGCCGGATCCGGCATTCCGGCACGACGGCGGATCGCGCCTGACGCCGAAAACCTGATGTGTGAAAGTAGCCTTACCTGCTCCCCTTTAAACCTGTTTCCTGGGATGGCGCACCAATTAGCAAGTGCTACTCACCATTTTACTTGCAAGCTCAACAAGTTTGTTAAGAGTTCAAAAATAAAAGTTTAGCAGCAAGGCTGTCCTAGCAGTGCCCTCATCAGAATATAGGCTTCGTTTTTTAGTGCAAAAATTAAATATAAATTACTACAAATCTTTACATCATCTTCTGGGTTTAGGTTCACCCATCGCATATTACTTGCACAATTTTGATTGCAGAATTTGCAAACTCTTGTAACAGAAAACACAAGATATTAGCAAATATTCAAAACCACAACATGCCTTATCTGTTGCAGATTTTTGCTTCAGATGTCACCCACTGCTGAGGTTTGTAAATCACCATAAAAATCTGCAAGAAAATATGCGCTAAACAAAGGTGAATGTTATGAACATATTGAGAATTAGAAATTGCGTACAAGCGTTACCTAACCACATGTGACCAAAAGTCATGCCCACCTGCGAGGTCACCTTTTACCTAACTTCATTCCTGGTGCAATACATTTATGGTAAATGTTTGTTTTTGTGTTTTATTTTATTTATTTTTTTACAATGGCAGATATTTCTCCTCTGAATTGCGTGTTGTGACTGTTTCTTTGTGGATTTTCATGGAGCTGTATGACAGAAGCTCACATCCGAATAATGCAGTAATTTTTGCTTTTGTTTTCCGGACGCCACAAAACAATGCTAATTACAGTCGCACAATTATTTTTGTTTTCCTCTTTGTTATGAGATTGATGATCACCCCCCAAAAATAAGTCTTGCTCACATTTTTTGCAATATTCCGTTTACCCTTGAAAGTCACTGTTACTAGAATGTGCTATCCTCCTGCCGTAAAACCAGGTCACACGGTGCAGCTAATGGTCTAGATTTTCTTTTAAGGTAGACCAATAAAAATAAACTGCAGCACTATAGAAAGGGAGAAAAGACAAAGTGTACTTCCGTTTTAACTTTAAAGCTTGGGGATCTCACCTATGGCGTTATCACCGTCTACTTCATTAATCCGCTGAGTTTTGCTGCTTGCGGCTGATTTATCTGGGTAGACTTCCTGCTCGAACAGCTCGATCGGTGCTCGTTTAAAGGGCCTTGTGCGCTGCTGATTGTTTGATCCCCATGTGTATCGTCAACAGCACATCCGGCGCTTACACTGGGAGATATGCTGCCAACAACACTGACTTTTTTGGTCTGCAGAAAAGATTCGATCGAGATGTGAAACATTTGACAGCTGACTGCTGCCAGACTTACATGGCTCAGTGATCAGAATTGATACAGGAAAGATGTATATCTTTGTACCGTGTTAGCCAGTAGATAGAAACATATTCATAATTGAGAGTCCTCAGTGGTTGCTACCTTTTAATGGCTAACTGAAAAGATGGTAACACATTGCAAGCTTTCGAGGCTACTCAGGTCTCTTCATCAGGCATTGACTAGTACAACATCTGAAGAATCACATATATATGCACAGCACAGAAATAATGCAATAGATAAGACAAGAGACGTGAAGCAGAATTATCATTATGGGAGAGGGAGAAACATAAATATTGGACCAGTTCATTGATAAGGAGTCTGGATGTTTTATTGTCCTCTGATTGGGGTCTCCTAATGTGTTGTGATGCCCCCACAAGGTCTTAGGAGCAAATTCCTTAATTGATGTAAAAAGACATAAATCCATGCGACACATTCATTCCAGCACTGAGAGTGTGAAAGGTCGTCTTAAATTTATACTCCCAGACCCTCCTGTCTCTCTGAGATGTGAAGTTACTTTTCAATACCAGTAATTTCATATCCATGTTGTTGTTGTGATCAGGCATACAAAAATGTTTTGCCACAGGTAGATACATTCTTTCAATAAGAGAAAAAAGAATGGATCTACCTGTGGCAAACATTTTTGTATGCCTGATCACAACAACACCATGGATATGAAATTACTGGAAATGAAAAGCAACTTCACATCTCAGAGAGACAGGAGGGTCTGGGAGCATAAATTGATGATGACCTTTGACACTCTCAGTGCTGGAATGAATGTGTCGCATGGATTTATGTCTTTTTACATTAATTAAGGAATTTGCTCCTAAGACCTTGTGGGGGCATCACAACACATTAGGAGACCCCAATCAGAGGACAATAAAACATCCAGACTCCTTATCTATGAACTGGTCAAATATTTATGTTTCTCCCTATCTCATAATGATAAGACAAGTGACGAGAAGCAGAATTATCTATTGCATTTTTTCTGTGCTGTGTTGTGCATATATATGTGATTCTTCAGATGTTGTACTAGTCAATGCCTGATGAAGAGACCTGAGTAGCCTCGAAAGCTTGCAATGTGTTACCATCTTTTCAGTTAGCCATTAAAAGGTATCAACCACTGAGGACTCTCAATTATGATCAGAATTGAGGGATTAGAAAAGAAAAGCAAATCTTTCAGGCTATAGTATGTACCGTAAATCTGCTTGTAAGGGGGTTTCCAAGGTCTGTGTGTGGCGGCCCCTTTAAATAGAATAGATTCACTTGCCCTCGTTGGATATCAATATTTTTAATTTATTTTACATACATGGCACCATTAATTCCACAGACAACATCATCACTGTCCCAATTAAGCTCACAATCTAAATTCCT
This sequence comes from Dendrobates tinctorius, assembly GCF_039654945.1. NCBI lineage: Eukaryota > Metazoa > Chordata > Amphibia > Anura > Dendrobatidae > Dendrobates > Dendrobates tinctorius. Next base: position 14,847,273 of record NW_027361727.1, on the reverse strand, counting down.
GATCAGTATGTATGTGGCATGTTGGAGGAAACTGGAGAACCAGGTGAAACCCAAGCAAACACGTGGAGAACATACAAACTTCGAAATAGGTACCAATACTGGGCTTGGCAATTTAAAGATGCTTCAGTCACATCCCATCTAGGACCACCCAAACCCACCCTTGCCAAAAGATTCAACGCTCAAAAGATAAAGTAACTGCTAAATAAATTCACGGATGTGGCTTCTAAATATGTCTACTCACAAGACGTCGCCCTCCGAGTTCCAGCAATCCGTTCTATTGATGAAGCACTTAGGAGTCCTCTGTGTTCTTTCCCCAAGCTTAGGAGTCCAGTTCATGCAAATAGCCCTAACCATTCTCATCTTCTTTCATTGATGGCCAACCTGGTGATGACATGACTGCGTTGATGACTAGTTTTCTACCTGCTAGCAGTGACCAGCTGAATGATGTGTGGGATGGTCCAATGCGAACGGATCACGAGTAGGCTGAGATGGTGTTATATGTTGTGGAATATCAGGGGGTCAAACTATCAAAATTATATCTTTGAAATCTGCTTCTTCCTACAAATCGTCTCCTTACGGTAGTTTATTGGGGTAAAACGTGCTGACTAATTCCTTTTACGTTAGTTCTTTTCATTCAATCAGGACGTTTTCTCTTTACATCTACTGAACACAAATTTGTCCTTCAGACTGCCATGTCTAATCATTTTTCATCACTCCAAAGAACCTGGCAACTGAGGACAGACGATTTTTGCTTCCTAAGAGATTCCTCACATGGCAGACTCTTTCTGTGACATCGTGCAGCCCACGGCAAAGCATTTATTACTCCGAGGCATACTTATTTCACCATTGCACCGTTAACCGTTCACGTAGGCAGGTCTAGTGGGGCAGAATATTTTTGTAAACTGTCTTGACATAAAACCTCAGATCTTTCATATCATCCCAAACCTTGCCTATCGATAGTCATTGTTAATATCTTAGTTTGCAATAATAGTATTCCTGCATATATAGTACATTTCATAAAATACACTCAGGATTACCGATCAAGAGAAGGACTTGGGCATTCTGGTTACAAGTTAGCTAAACCGTAGCACCACGGGCTTAACTACCACAGTCGCAGCAGTCGCCACTGCGACCGGGCCCGGGGGAGTCAGGGACCCGTCAGGTCAGACCATGATATCTCCCAACTGTCCTGATTCTCATGGGACAGTCCCGTTTTTGACCCGCCGCCCCGCGTCCCGCCCAGGTGTCTATTCTTCCTGCACTGCACTGAGCCACCACGCCCCCCCATGCACCCCATCCTCGCCCTCCCAGATAGACCCACCGCAGCCCCCCCACAGCCGGCAATGATGTGGCTGGGCTGTTCTGTGGCTGTGCGCACAGGACCTGTGATGAGGTCACAGGAGGGGAGGAGTCAGGGGTCACATGATCAGGGGCCTGTTGTCTGCAGGACTGTGCAGTGCTGGTTGTCATGGTGCTGGATGAGGGGAAGTTTCTGTGAGGGGTCCAGGAGGGGTATACAGTGTGGATGTAGCAGAGTTGTGTGTGTACAATTTTGGACTGAGTGGAGCATGTCTGCAGGAGGTGTACAGAGCAGAGCCGAGTGTGTGCGAGGTGTACAGAGCAGAGCTGTGTGTGTACAAGGTGTACGGAGTGGAGCCGTGTGTGTACGAGGTGTACGGAGTGGAGCCGTGTGTGTATGAGGTGTACGGAGCGGTGCCGTGTGTGTACGAGGTGTACGGAGCGGTGCCGTGTTTGTACGAAGTGTGCGGAGCTGCGTGTGTACGAGGTGTGCGGAGCAGAGACGCGTGTGTACGAGGTGTGCGGAGCGGAGCCGTGTGTGTACGAAGTGTGCGGAGCTGCGTGTGTACGAGGTGTGCGGAGCAGAGCCGCGTGTGTACGAGGTGTACGGAGCGGAGCTGTGTGTGTACGAGGTGTACGGAGCAGAGCCCTGTGTGTACGAGGTGTACGGAGCGGAGCTGTGTGTGTACGAGGTGTACGGAGTGGAGCTGCGTGTGTACGAGGTGTACGGAGCGGAGCCGTGTGTGTACGAGGTGTACGGAGCGGTGCCGTGTAAGTACGAAGTGTGCGGAGCTGCGTGTGTACGAGGTGTGCAGAGCAGAGCCATGTGTGTACGAGGTGCATGGAGTAGAGCCGCGTGTGTACGGAGGGGAGCCGTGTGTTTGAGGTGTAGGGAGCGGAGCCGTGTGTGTACGATGTGTACGGAGCGGTGCTGTGTGTGTACGAAGTGTGCGGAGCTGCGTGTGTACAAGGTGTGCGGAGCGGAGCTGCGTGTGTACGAGGTGTACGGAGCGGTGCTGTGTGTGTACGAAGTGTGCGGAGCTGCGTGTGTACAAGGTGTGCTGAGCGGAGCTGCATGTGTACGAGGTGTACGGAGCGGAGCCGCGTGTGTACGAGGTGTACAGAGCGGAGCCGCGTGTGTACGAGGTGTACGGAGCGGAGCCGCGTGTGCACGAGGTGTACGGAGCGGAGCCGCGTGTGCACAAGGTGTACAGAGCGGAGCCGCGTGTGTACGAGGTGTACAGAGCGGAGCCGTATGTGTAGGAGGTGTACGGAGTGGTGCCGTGTGTGTACAAAGTGTGCAGAGCCGCTTGTGTACAAGGTGTGCGGAGCAGAGCCGCGTGTGTACGAGGTGTGCGGAGCGGAGCAGCGTGTGTACAAGGTGTGCGGAGCTGGGTGTGTGCGAGTTATACGGAGCAGAGATGTGCGTGTATTATGGCATGGGGGGCCCCATTTGAAAGTTCGCAGCGGGGCACATAACTTTGTAGTTACGCCACTGTGTAGTACTCAATGTCAGGCAGCAGCTGCAAAAGCAAACAAGATTTTAGGATGCATAAAAAGTAAAAGAAGATCCCATAATCCCAATGTATTACCCCTCCATATATCTGTTAGGATGTTATACCTTGGAAAGTGTTCTCGATAAGCCCCTGGTCCAGGTGGGTACCCGGGCATTGGTAAAGCTGGCAAGATGGCACGTAGGGAGCGAGGACGTGGTACACATAGGAGTCTTGGGAGCAGCAGGATGGATGAATTGAAGTTTGCAGGAATAGATGTAGGTTCAGCATGGTCTGCACAAGAGGTGGAGTACACAAAAACACCAATGGCCAGATACCAAAAAAAAAATCATACTGTACTTACAAAGGTGCATGACACTCTGATTCTATGATCAATGTTTATCATTTTACGTATGTCTGAAAAAAAACTACCCAAGAAGGCTATTAGCGTCATCTCATGAGTATTTCAAGTGACCTGTGCTTAGTAATACATTAGGATAAAAATTACAGATGAGTTATGAGCATAGTGCAATAATATACATCAGTAGCAGTCCCTAGCTGGGCCTGTCCACAGTTTTCAGAAAACAATGCAAATAGTGTTGACATGTCCAAGGCTGAAAATTGGTGCTGTTGACTTAAAAATCCCAGTTGTGGGAGTTTCCAACCAGTGTTGGGAGTTCTTAGGTGGAACTTGAACGTCCCTATTTTACCAGCATTGATCTTGATAACTAAGCATTTGTAAAGTTATGGCAAGTTTGCAGTAGGCTTTCCCTTATTAGGAACTTGTAAACTGCATTGCCTGAAATTCCATTTTAAAATGCTATTCACAGAATTTCAAAGTTAGGTTTTTTTTGCAGGGTCTATTTACCTCCTAAATGCAAAGTTAAGCAACTTTCTAAATAATTTTCATTTAACATTTTCAACTAATTTGCTGCTGTAGATGTTTGCTAGTATTTTAAATAGCTTGCAAAACTGAAAAGAATCCATGAGGGCTCTTGTTTAGTTCTGAGATCTCTTTTCTCCCTTTTCCCAGTGATGAAGATAACAGCAGGTAGAGAATTATACATAGATCTTCAGTGGACAGATGAAAAAACAAATGCAGTCTCAGGAAGAGCTATAAGGATGAAAGCACATGAAGTTGAAATAAGTGCAGGATAGAAGCTGTGCTGATATATGAGCTAATGAAGACAGCAGTACCCTGTAAACACAAACCTCCCATCCAGCCTATATAACTGGCAGAGACACAGACCTTACACCCAGCCTATATTACTGGGAGTAACACACAAACCTGACATCCAGCCTATATTACTGGGAGGGACACACAGACCTTACACCCAGCCTGTATTACTGGGAGGGACACACAGACCTGACAGCCGGCCTATATTACTGGGAGGGACACACAGACCTGACAGCCGGCCTATATTACTGGGAGGGACACACAGACCTGACAGCCGCCCTATATTACTGGGAGGGACACACAGACCTGACAGCCGGCCTATATTACTGGGAGGGACACACAGACCTTACACCCAGCCTATATTACTGGGAGTAACACACAAACCTGACATCCAGCCTATATTACTGGGAGGGACACACAGACCTTACACCCAGCCTGTATTACTGGGAGGGACACACAGACCTGACAGCCGGCCTATATTACTGGGAGGGACACACAGACCTGACAGCCGGCCTATATTACTGGGAGGGACACACAGACCTGACAGCCAACCTATATTACTGGGAGGGACACACAGACCTGACAGCCGGCCTATATTACTGGGAGGGACACACAGACCTTACACCCAGCCTATATTACTGGGAGTAACACACAAACCTGACATCCAGCCTATATTACTGGGAGGGACACACAGACCTTACACCCAGCCTGTATTACTGGGAGGGACACACAGACCTTACACCCAGCCTGAATTACAGGGAGAGATACTCAGACCTGACATCCAACCTATATTACTGAGAGGGATACACATACCTGACGCCCAGACCATATTACTAGGAGAGATGCACAGACCTGATGCCCAGCTTATATTATTGAGAGAGACACACAGACCTGACAGCCAGCCTATATTGCTGGGGGGCACACACAGAGCTGACACCAAGCCTATCTTACTGGGAGGGACTCACAGACCTGACACCCACCCTATATTACTGGGGGGCACACACAGACCTTACACCCAGCCTGTATTACTGAGAGGGACACATAGACCTGACATCCAGCCTTTATTACTGGGTGAGACACATGGACCTGATATTCAACCTATACTAAAGGCAGATACACTGTCACAATAGAAAAATCTGAAACCTGACTGTAAACTGCATATCATATCAAAGGGGTGTAAGAAACCCTAATTATTAGATTTTATGCTGGCTTTTATTCTGTATACACAGACATGATCTCCAAAAGACTTCCCAGAAGCCTTCAGGAGCACTATACTGGTTTCCAGCTAACAGGTCATGTACTGCAATTGGGGGGGGTAGTCTAGAAAAAGTTGGGATTTGCTCCTAAAAGTAGTTTTCATACTTTACTGTACAATTTTGTTTGACTGCAAAAAAAACAACGGCTGATGTATATTTGTATGTGTCTAGTTTTTGGAAGCGTTCTCAGAACTAGTGGGGTCACAAAAGTGAGTACATCCATCAAATATTTTATAATATCTTTTCACGTGACAGCTCTGAAGATATGACACTTTGATACAGTGTGAAGTAGTCAGTGTACAGCTTGTATAACAGTGTAAATTTGGTGTGCCCTCTAAATAGCTCAACACCACAAAAGTGAGTACACCTCTAAATGAAAATGGTCAAACTGTGCCCAAAGTGTGAATATTTTGTGTGGCCACCATTATTTTTGAGCACTGCCTTAACTCTCTTGGGCATGGAAGTCACTAGACCCTTCACCGGTGGCCTCTGGATTGCTCTGCTACTCTTCCATGGCGACATCACGGAACTGGTGGATTATCATTGTATGTGTGGCAGGTCTTCAGTGTTGTTCCCTGAAAAAATATAATAAAATATTTACAAAAAATGTGAGGGGTGTACTTACTTTTATGAGCTACTGTAAATGTCCCATTTATTTGGGATTCAAAGGTTAGGATAGAATTTTGCTGAATTATTAAAAATTGAATTTGAATTCTGTTTTTAAAAAATGTATAAAAAATCCTCCAAAAGAACAGCGGCCGTATCGTTAGCCGGCGTTATCGGCTGGTGGGTTATGCGAAATGTCGGTATAACTGTATATAGTTGTTTTATACCTTGTTACTTTCTGGTAGGTTTTGTAACAATTTGCTAAGCTAATGTAAGTCATGAGGCAGAAATTTAGAGGGGAGGAAAGACGAAAATAGAGCGGAGAACGGAGTAGAACATATGGTGGGAGATGAATGTGATGATGGGTAGTCGAAGAGAGGAACGGTGAGACAATACAAGCGATGACGTGGCGCCCCGTATGTCTGGTCTTAAATAGGAGAGCCGCTAAGCTTTGTACCGTCTTGGAGAATAGCGATTATTCTCTTCCCAGGGGAAGGATTATGTGACTTACGGTACAGTATGAAAATGACTGTAAGTTATATGTTACGGGCTCCGATAATGACGGGCAGAATGATGTTCCGGGCAGTGGTGGCGACAGGCAGAGATGTTGTACACGACTGAAATAATACGAAGGACTAGTAAAATAATACTGTGCTGGGAATTGGTACAAATGGCACAGGTCATCCTTTCAGGGGTTAAATAATACTTTTGAAAGGGCATCGCGACGCTCTGTAAGGCCGGGCAGGCAGACAATGGAACTAAGTCATTATTTGAATGGCTTTTGAGAAATAGCAGTTTTGTTTAGCTCGGCGAGGATCTGTCAGCTTAGGGGTTTAGTGATGATCTGTGTGACTCTTCTTCTGGAAGATTGGTAAAATAAGAACCAGAGGTTTTTTCTGCCTTTTCTACGAAAATATAATATTTAGCAAAATCATAAGCCAGTGGCCGGGTATTATTTTACACGCAATAATGCCGTAAGTCTGGTAAAAATATAGAGCAACCTACAACCTTGCATTCCGTCAGTTAAAGGGATTTCTTGTGTATTATCAAAAAAAAAGGTTCCCACCGGTTACAACAACGCTTAACCCATCCTAATAATTGGGATGCCATCATTTTTATCATCCTCTCGCCGCCAAGGAAGAATCTCGTTGAGTTGATGGCACTGTAACGTTTTCAACCAACTAGTGCTATTATCAATTAACACTGGATAATGACTTACTAATGAATTTGCAACAGATTTCCATATGCAAATTTTCTCTTCAGAGTGGAAAAGGACTTGCGCTGTACTGCCACCTATTGTAAGTAGCAATCCTACAAGCCATTATCAACCCTTTAACGAGCCTTTGTAATATGACGTATTATAAAAGCCAAATCAGAATCTCAATTTGCAGACATAGTGTTATGGGGTATGGCCCCTCATCAGTACAAAGTATGAGAACTGA